>NW_027316500.1:35802681-35928517 GCF_026437365.1 Eucyclogobius newberryi | reverse complement strand
GAAGAAGAAGAAGAAGAAGAAGAAGAAGAAGACGCGAAGAAGAAGAAGAAGAAGAAGAAGAAGAAGAAGAAGAAAGAAGAAAGAGAAGCAAGAAAAGAAGAAGAAGAAGAAGAAGAAGAAGAAGAAGAAGAAGAAGAAGAAGAAGAAGAAGAAGAAGAAGAAGAAGAAGAAGAAGAAGAAGAAGAAGAAGAAAGAGAAGAAGAAGAAGAAGAAGAAAAGAAGAAGAAGAAGGAAGAAGAAGAAGAAGAAGAGAAGAAGAAGAGAAGAAGAAGAAGAAGAAGAAGAAGAAGAAGAAGAAGAAGAAGAAGAAGAAGAAGAAGAAGAAGAAGAAGAAGAAGAAGAAGAAGAAGAAGAAGAAGAAGAAGAAGAAGAAGAAGAGAAGAAGAAGAAGAAGAAGAAGAAGAAGAAGAAGAAGAAGAAGAAGAAGAAGAAGAAGAGCTTGGATACAAACCGTCATAAAACACCTAAGAGAAGACTACGACAGAGTCTGAGGAATAAAGTCTGGCGGTAACGCAACACTTGGATGCCAACCGCCATAAAACAACAACAACAACGTAAACGTGATCAAAATGACCCGCAGCGGCCCGGCTTCCCTCCGCATCGGGCGCTAAAGGTGAGCGCGTTAATTCGGCTTCAATTAACATCAGAAAAATGCAGTTTTATGTATGATTTTGGCCTCAGTTTTGGCCGCGAGCCGTCCACTTCCTCACGCTAATAGCAGACTCAAACCAGCCGAAACTCGCAGAAGGTTCGGTTCCGTCGCGACCACAAACTCCCGCAGAACAAACGCGTTATTCCATTTATCCTTTTGTGTGATTTTCTTCAGATAAACGGGAAATGGTCAACTTGTATTTTTTATTTCTTTATTTACGGAGTATTTATCAAAAACAGACACTTTTCAGACACTTGAGCTCTTTAGTTGACTCTTACATTGTACTTTGTAAAGTCTCTTATTTGAGTTAAAGTGCTGTGTTCAGAGTGACGTTTTGACTAAATGACTTAAAATAAATGAAGACATTTTAAACACAGTTCTTTCTCAATAAAACTGTGTGAAATACTACTAATAATAATACTTTGATGTTCACGCTAAAGCAGGAGCCGTGGCGCGAGGGCCAAACCAGGTCTGATTTAGAACACACCTCATGACGTCACGGCCCCTGAAAGTGGACAGAATACTTTGCTGTGACGTCATTGTTTATGGTCCTTAAAAAAGAACGATTATCTGTCGTCCGGTCCTCCTCTGGGACCTGTCCCAGAGGCAGTCCCGTCCGGTCCTCCTCTGGGACAGTCCCGTCCGGTCCTCCTCTGGGACAGTCCCGTCCGGTCCTCCTCTGGGACAGTCCTGTTTGTCCAGTTTGTCCAGGTGAAGAGACTCTGCCCTGAACCTGAGCCGCCCTCTGGGATTGGTCTCATCTCTTCTATATATATGTTCTGTGGTTCCTCTGTCTGTTGGTTCTTCTGTTCTTTGGTCCCCCTGTTCTTTGGTTCCTCTGTTCTTTGGTTCCTCTGTTCTTTGGTCCCCCTGTTCTTTGGTTCCTCTGTTCTTTGGTTCCTCTGTTCTTTGGTCCCCCTGTTCTTTGGTTCCTCTGTTCTTTGGTTCCTCTGTTCTTTGGTCCCCCTGTTCTTTGGTTCCTCTGTTCTTTGGTTCCTCTGTTCTTTGGTCCCCCTGTTCTTTGGTTCCTCTCTTCTTTGGTTCCTCTGTCCGTTGGTTCTCTAGTTCTCATGTTCCGTGTGTTCGTTGCTTTGTTGTGAAGCTCGTTTGTCCCACTCTCGCGGCGCTCAGTGAACGCGGCAGGGTCAGTCACGTGCTGCTGGTTCTGTTCTCTGATTGGCCGCTGGAGTTTGGATCAGCTGCTCGGTGCGGACTCACGGACAGCGGCTGAAGCACCGGCCTCTTCCCCCGGTCTGAAGCAGCTCCAAGCCCCGGTGAGCGCGCCTGGTCCCGCGCTGGTCCCGGTCCCGGTCCCGCGCTGGTCCCGGTCCCGCGCTGGTCCCGGTCCCGGTCCCGCGCTGGTCCCGCGCTGGTCCCGGTCCCGCGCTGGTCCCGGTCCCGCGCTGGTCCCGGTCCCGCGCTGGTCCCGGTCCCGCGCTGGTCCCGCGCTTTGCCGCCTCCCGCCGCTCACCGCCGCTGTCTCCGCTGTGTTTCAGGGATGCGAAAGCGGAACACGGAGCCGGAGCCGGACTCACAGCCACAGCCGGGACTGAAGCTCTCTCCCCGGGCAGAGGCGGCGCACACGGCCGGGGCGCTCCGGAGCGACATGGTCAAGAGGAGGTAAGAACCAGAACTAAGACCTAAGAACCGAAAGGAACCGGATTATCTGGGGTTCAATCAGGACAAAGGTTAAGTCTGAGATAACCAATGAGCAGGCAGCACAGGTGACTTCTAATCCCCAGGCGTTTAGTCCTGGTTTAGACCTGGTTTAGACCTGGTTTAGTCCTGGTTTAGTCCTGGTTTAGACCTGGTTTAGTCCTGGTTTAGACCTGGTTTAGTCCTGGTTTAGACCTGGTTTAGTCCTGGTTTAGTCCTGGTTTAGACCTGGTTTAGTCCTGGTTTAGACCTGGTTTAGACCTGGTTTAGTCCTGGTTTAGTCCTGGTTTAGTCCTGGTTTAGTCCTGGTTTAGACCTGGTTTAGACCTGGTTTAGTCCTGGTTTAGTCCTGGTTTAGTCCTGGTTTAGACCTGGTTTAGACCTGGTTTAGTCCTGGTTTAGACCTGGTTTAGTCCTGGTTTAGTCCTGGTTTAGTCCTGGTTTAGACCTGGTTTAGTCCTGGTTTAGACCTGGTTTAGTCCTGGTTTAGACCTGGTTTAGTCCTGGTTTAGACCTGGGTTAGACCTGGTTTAGACCTGGTTTAGTCCTGGTTTAGTCCTGGTTTAGACCTGGGTTAGACCTGGTTTAGTCCTGGTTTAGTCCTGGTTTAGACCTGGTTTAGTCCTGGTTTAGACCTGGTTTAGTCCTGGTTTAGTCCTGGTTTAGACCTGGTTTAGTCCTGGTTTAGACCTGGTTTAGTCCTGGTTTAGACCTGGTTTAGTCCTGGTTTAGTCCTGGTTTAGTCCTGGTTTAGACCTGGTTTAGTCCTGGTTTAGTCCTGGTTTAGACCTGGTTTAGTCCTGGTTTAGACCTGGTTTAGTCCTGGTTTAGACCTGGTTTAGTCCTGGTTTAGTCCTGGTTTAGTCCTGGTTTAGACCTGGTTTAGTCCTGGTTTAGACCTGGTTTAGTCCTGGTTTAGTCCTGGTTTAGACCTGGTTTAGTCCTGGTTTAGTCCTGGTTTAGACCTGGTTTAGTCCTGGTTTAGACCTGGTTTAGACCTGGTTTAGACCTGGTTTAGACCTGGGTTAGACCTGGTTTAGTCCTGGTTTAGTCCTGGTTTAGACCTGGTTTAGTCCTGGTTTAGTCCTGGTTTAGACCTGGTTTAGTCCTGGTTTAGGCCTTAAACGCTGATTCTTCATTTTCACTTCCTTTTGTGTTCAGAGAGAAACAGGATTAATCTGGGTCCAAACCAGGTCTAAATCAGGTCTAAACCAGGTCTAAACCAGGACTAAACCAGGTCTAAACCAGGACTAAACCAGGTCTAATCCGGGGTCAGTGGGTCTCTGTTCCTGTGTAAATAATTCAGTGCAGATTCTGTAACAGATTATTTCTAAGATTACACCTGACTGTCCCAGGACGACGAAGGAGCAGGAAATGTTGGCCACGTAGGACAGTGCGGGACAGTGTGGGACACATGGGTCAGTGTGGGACACGTAGGTCGGTGTGGGACACGTAGGTCGGTGTGGGACACGTAGGTCGGTGTGGGACACGTAGGACATTGTGGGACACGTAGGACAGTGTGCGTCAGTTTGGGACACGTAGGACAGTGTGCATCAGTTTGGGACACGTAGGACGGTGTGCGTCAGTTTGGGACATGTAGATCGGTGTGGGACATGTAGATCGGTGTGGAACACGTAGGACAGTGTGGGACACGTAGGTTGTTGTGGGTCAGTGAGGGACACCTAGGACAGTGTGGGACACGTAGGTCTGTGTGGGACACGTAGGACAGTGTGGGACACGTAGGTCGGTGTGGGACACCTAGGACAGTGTGGGTCAGTTTGGGACACGTAGGTCGGTGTGGGACATGTAGGTCGGTGTGGGACACGTAGGACAATGTGCGTCAGTTTGGGACACGTATGTCGTGTGGGACACGTAGGTCAGTGTGGGACACGTAGAACAGTGTGTGTCAGTTTGGGACACGTAGGAAGGTGTGGGACACGTAGGACAGTGTGGGACACGTTCTGACAGTGTAGGACATGTAGGACAGTGTGCGTTAGTTTGGCACACTTAGGTCGGTGTGGGACACGTAGGACAGTGTGGGACATGTAGGACAGTGTGCGTCAGTTTGGGACACGTAGTTCGGTGTGGGACATGTAGGACAGTGTGGGACACATAGGTCGGTGTGGGTCAGTTTGGGACACGTAGGTCGGTGTGGGACATGTAGGACAGTGTGGGACACGTAGGACAGTGTGGGACACGTAGGACAGTGTGGGTCGGTTTGGGACACGTAGGACAGTGTGGGACACGTAGGTCGGTGTGGGACACGTAGGTTGGTGTGGGACACGTAGGACAGTGTGCGTCAGTTTGGGACACGTAGGTCGGTGTGGGACACGTAGGTCAGTGTGGGACACGTAGAACAGTGTGCGTTAGTTTGGGACACGTAGGTCGGTGTAGGACAGTGTGGGACACTTAGGACATTGTGCGTCAGTTTGGGACACGTAGGACAGTGTGGGACACGTAGGTCGTTGTGGGTCAGTGTGGGACACGTAGGACAGTGTGGGACACTTAGGTCGGTGTGGGACACTTAGGTCGGTGTGGGACACGTAGGTCGGTGTGGGACATGTAGGTCGGTGTGGGACACGTAGGACAGTGTGCGTCAGTTTGGGACACGTAGGACAGTGTGCGTCAGTTTGGGACACGTAGGTCGGTGTGAGACACGTAGGTCAGTGTGGGACAGTGTGGGACACGTAGAACAGTGTCAGTTTGGGACACGTAGGAAGGTGTGGGACAGTGTGGGACACGTAAGACAGTGTGGGACATGTAGGACAGTGTGGGACATGTAGAACAGTGTGCGTTAGTTTGGGACACGTAGGACAGTGTGGGACATGTAGAACAGTGTGCGTTAGTTTGGGACACGTAGGTCGGTGTGGGACACGTAGGTCGGTGTGGTACACGTAGGACAGTGTGGGATACGTAGGACAGTGTAGGACACGTAGGACAGTGTGCGTCAGTTTGGGACACGTAGGTCGGTGCGGGACACGTAGGTCAATGTGGAACAGTGTGGGACACGTAGAACAGTGTGCGTTAGTTTGGGACACATAGGTTGGTGTGGGACACGTAGGACAGTGTGGGACATGTAGGACAGTGTGCATCAGTTTAGGACACGTAGGACAGTGTGCGTCAGTTTGGGACACGTAGGTCGGTGTGGGACACGTAGGTCAGTATGGGACAGTGTGGGACACGTAGAACAGTGTGCGTTAGTTTGGGACACGTAGGTCGGTGTAGGACAGTGTGGGACACGTAGGACATTGTGCGTCAGTTTGGGACACGTAGTTCGGTGTGGGACACGTAGATCGGTGTGGGACACGTAGGACAATGTGGGACAGTGGGACACAGGTCTGTGTGGGACACGTAGGTCGGTGTGGGTCTGTGTGGGACACGTAGGACAGTGTGGGACACGTAGGTTGTTGTGGGTCAGTGTGGGACACGTAGGTTGTTGTGGGTCAGTGTGGGACACCTAGGACAGTGTGGGACTCGTAGGACAGTGTGGGTCTGTGTGGGATACGTAGGACAGTGTGGGGACATGTAAGTCTGTGGTGAACACGTAAGACGGTGTGGGACATGTAGGTCGTTGTGGGTCAGTGTGGGACACGTAGGACTGTGTGGGACACGTAGGTCGGTGTGGGACACGTAGGTCGGTGTGGGACACGTAGGACAATGTGCGTCAGTTTGGGACACGTAGGACAGTGTGCGTCAGTTTGGGACACGTAGGTCGGTGTGGGACACGTAGGTCAGTGTGGGACATGTAGAACAGTGTGCGTCAGTTTAGGACACGTAGGAAGGTGTGGGACACGTAGGACTGTGTGGGACACGTAGGACAGTGTGGGACACGTAGGACAGTGTGGGACACGTAGAACAGTGTGGGACATGTAGAACAGTGTGTGTTAGTTTGGGACACGTAGGTCGGTGTGGGACACGTAGGACAGTGTGTGACACGTAGGACTGTGCGTCAGTTTGGGACACGTAGGACAGTGTGCGTCGGTGTGGGACACGTAGGTCAGTGTGGGACACGTAGAACAGTGTGCGTTTGTTTGGGACACGTAGGAAGGTGTGGGACACGTAGGACAGTGTGGGACACGTAGGACAGTGTGGGACACGTAGGACAGTGTGGGACATGTAGGACTGTGCGTCAGTTTGGGACACGTAGGACAGTGTGCGTCGGTGTGGGACACGTAGGTCGGTGTGGGACACGTAGGTCAGTGTGGGACACGTAGAACAGTGTGCGTTAGTTTGGGACACATAGGTCGGTGTGGGACACGTAGGACAGTGTGTGACACGTAGGACTGTGCGTCAGTTTGGGACACGTAGGACAGTGTGCGTCGGTGTGGGACACGTAGGTCAGTGTGGGACACGTAGAACAGTGTGCGTTTGTTTGGGACACGTAGGAAGGTGTGGGACACGTAGGACAGTGTGGGACACGTAGGACAGTGTGGGACACGTAGGACAGTGTGGGACACGTAGGACAGTGTGGGACATGTAGGACTGTGCGTCAGTTTGGGACACGTAGGACAGTGTGCGTCGGTGTGGGACACGTAGGTCGGTGTGGGACACGTAGGTCAGTGTGGGACACGTAGAACAGTGTGCGTTAGTTTGGGACACATAGGTCGGTGTGGGACACGTAGAACAGTGTGGGTCAGTTTGGGACACTTAGGACAGTGTGCGTCAATTTGGGACACGTAGGTCGGTGTGGGACACGTAGGTCAGTGTGGGACACGTAGGTTGGTGTGGGACACGTAGGTCAGTGTGGGACAGTGTGGGACACGTAGAACAGTGTGCGTTAGTTTGGGACACGTAGGTCGGTGTGGGACACGTAGGTCAGTGTGGGACACGTAGAACAGTGTGCGTTAGTTTGGGACACGTAGGTCGGTGTGGGACACGTAGGTCAGTGTGGGACACGTAGAACAGTGTGCGTTAGTTTGGGACACGTAGGTCGGTGTGGGACACGTAGGTCGGTGTGGGACACGTAGGTCAGTGTGGGACACGTAGAACAGTGTGCGTTAGTTTGGGACACGTAGGTCGGTGTGGGACACGTAGGTCGGTGTGGGACAAGTAGGTCGGTGTGGGACACGTAGGACAGTGTGGGTCAGTTATAAGTACATTTAAAGCTGAGCTCTGGGACATGTCCTCCTGCTGTCTCAAGTGAAAGGTTTGTAAAAAAGTCAGTTCTCTGAGCGTGTCATTTCACAGGAGCGCAGCAGGGGGAGCTCTAGGTCCAGGTCCAGGCCCAGGTCCAGGCCCAGGTCCTGTTACAACACTTGAACCAGGACGACACAAACACAAGGTTTAACTGCAGTGAAATAAACTCAACTTGTCTGATTTATTCACTGTTTTAACAGAAGTTACAACTTACACATCACAAGCTACGAGCTACAAGCTACAAGCTAGCAGCTAGCAGCTAGCAGCTAGCAGCTAGCTGCTAGCTGCTAAACTATAGCGTAACAGTTCACACACGTTCATGTGTTTTACTTGAGGAACAAGAGCATTTTGAGTGTTGTTGACAGGGTCAGTCGGGGTCAAGGGTCAAAGCAGTTGTTTCATCTGATACAATGTTTCATCTTTAGACACATTTCACTCTTTAATGTTCAGATCCTTTGTAGAAAAAGCTTCAGTTGTTTCATCTGGACTCAGTTAGAAAAAAATAGACGTTTCGACTTCATCCAAGAGTCATTGTCAATAAAAGAATTTAGATCGAGAACTCTGATATTAATACTGTTCTGTGGTAAGACCCGCCCATTGGGCGGAGCCTCCTGAAGTAGAAAGAGTTGTTTGTTTCAACAGAAACTCCCCCTTGTATCTACCGAGCCTATTCAGAGTTTTAATGGACTCTTAGAATCCTCTTTGTCTTTATGTGAGACCCTGGCTCAACCTGAGGACCTGAGGACATCTAAATGTCCTGGTCCTGGTCCTCTACCTTTCCAGGGGTTCAGTAACCCATTATAAATACCAGGAAGATTAAACCTTAGCCCTCCATTTCTGTTTAAAGAAGGTCTTTCTTTTTTAACAAAAATAGCTTCCTTGACTCCTCTTTCAAACCATCTTTTCTCCCTGCGTGTCACAGCGACTCTGAAGAGTGCCAAACCGCCTCCTTCAAATATCACATCTGAAGAGAGAAAAGCAATTTCAGCACTAGAAAAAGATCACAGCATCAACATCCTCCAGCAGACAGGGGGCGCTGCACTGTGATTCTCAACGCAGCTGATTACGAAGCCAAAGTCCACACCCTCCTCGAGGACACGCCCACATACGAGCGCTTGAAAAGAGATCCGACCAGTGGCTACAAGAAGAAAGTGATAGACTGTTTACAAAGGCTGGAAAAAGAGGAAGCGATAGACCGGCCTCTGTATTACAGACTGTATCCTGGGGAAGCCATGCCTTGCATTTATGGCCTTCCAAAAAGACACAAAAAGGAGGTTCCACTCAGACCCATAGTGTGCAGCACAGATTCCATCACCTACAATGTGGCCAAGCATTTAACAACTATATTGGCTCCGCTTGTGGGGAATTCGGAACATCATGTGGAAAACACGCACAACTTTGTGGATAAAGTGAAACATCTCCAACTGGAGCCAGATGACCTCATGGTTTCATATGATGTTGTGTCCCTGTTCACCTGCATCTGACCTCTGACCTCTGATGCAGTAGCAGCAGTGAGGATCAGACTGCAGGAAGACACCACCTACAGGAAAGGACCAAACTGACACCTGAACACATATGTAAACTGTTGGACATCTGTCTGAACACCACTTACTTTCAATTCCGGGGACAATTTTACAGACAGATTCATGGCTGTGCCATGGGCTCGCCCGTCTCTCCCATAGTGGCCAACCTGTACATGGAGCACTTTGAGAAGAAGGCACTGTCCTCATTCTCAGGCATAGCCCCAAAACTGTGGCTCCGCTATGTCGATGATACTTTTGTAACAATCAAGGAACAAGAGCTGGAAACCTTCTCTGATCACATCAATGCTGTGGACCCACATATCAGGTTTACAAGAGAAGACGCTAAGGAGAATCGCTTGGCCTTTCTTGATTGTTCCACGATCAGAGGAGAGGACGGGAAACTCCAAATAGAAGTATATAGGAAACCTACACACACGGACCAGTATCTGCTCTTTGGTTCCAACCACCCACTACAGCACAAGCTGTGATCAGAACCTTACAACACAGAGCTCAAGGTGTGCCCACCAGCTCAGAGGACAAGAAGAAAGAGGAAAAACATGTCCGTAATGCCCTCTCAGCCTGTGGTTACCCCGCTTGGGCTCTCAACAGAGTGAAGAGAACCAAGAAGCAGGACAAAAGGGAAACTGAACAGAGAAGGAAGGGTGTTTCTATCCCTTATGTGTCTGGCCTGTCGGAAAAACTGCAGAGAATTTTTAGACAACACAAAGTCCCTGTTTATTTTAAACCAGGAAACACTTTAAGACAAAAACTGGTTCACCCTAAGGACAAGTTGCCGACTCAAAAACAGAGCAATGTAGTTTATTCGATCCAATGCAGTGAAGAAAGCTGTAAAGAACGGTACATAGTGAGACTAAACAGCCTCTACACAAGAGGCTCTATCATCACAGAAGACACTGGAGTTCAGGACCTCAGAGCGCCGTGCATCTCCATCTTGAAGCCTCTAATCACTCGTTTGAAGACGGTGAGGTGAAGGTTTTAAGCAGGAGAAAAGATGGTTTGAAAGAGGAGTCAAGGAAGCTATTTTTGTTAATTTAAACAGAAATGGAGGGCTAAGGTTTAATCTTCCTGGTATTTATAATGGGTTACTGAACCCCTGGAAAGGTAGAGGACCAGGACCAGGACATTTAGATGTCCTCAGGTCCTCAGGGTGAGCCAGGGTCTCACATAAAGACAAAGAGGATTCTAAGAGTCCATTAAAACTCTGAATAGGCTCGGTAGATACAAGGGGGAGTTTCTGTTGAAACAAACAACTCTTTCTACTTCAGGAGGCTCCGCCCAATGGGCCGAAACGTCTATTTTTTCTAACTGAGTCCAGATGAAACAGCTGAAGCTTTTTCTACTATGGAACACGCCTGGACCAATGAGGGATTACACCGACGTTCAGATCCTTTAGCATCAAAAGTCAGATCAAACCTTCAAACACAAAACACCAGTGTCAATAATGAAGTCACAGTGTAAAATAACAGCTACAAAAACTAGCATAAAAGTTTAGAATCACTATAAAGCATCAACTTATCAGTATCAAAAATAGAAAATGAAAATATTTTAAGATAAGATAAGATATTCCTTTATTGTCCCACATGGGGAAATTTCATTGGTGCAACGCAGGTAGATCCAGAGGTAGATCCAGAAGAACAGATCACTTATAGGAAGTCTGAAAAACACTTTCAGTAGAAGATCTCCTATAAATAAATAAAAACTCCCATAGACAAATAAATAAATAAATACATAAATACCATGTCATGTGATCACGACAGTAATTGCACATATGACAGAATTGCACATCAGTATTAGGTTAGGTCAGTATTGTGAGTGTTCAGGACTAACAGTGTTTGTTATAAAGTCTGACAGCAGCAGAAGGAAAGACCTGTGAAACCTTTCCTTCACACATCGAGGGTGGATCAGTCTCTCACTGAAGCTGCTCTCCAGAGCGGAGAGAGTGTCCTGCAGGGGACAAAGTGTCCTGCAGGGGACAGAGTGTCCTGCAGGGGACAGAGTGTCCGGCAGGGGACAGAGTGTCCTGCAGGGGGCGACACTCATGGTCCAGCATAGATGTGAGTTTAGCCAGGACCCTTCTGTCCCCCACCTCCTGCACCGAGTCCAGAGGACAGCCCAGGACGGAGCTTTGTCCAGCTTCTTCCTCTCCCTCTCTGTGATGACCACACCTACAGGAGCTGATGCACCACAGAGTCAGAGAAGGTCTTCAGGAGTGGCCTTGTCACTCCAAAAGACCTGAGTCTCCTCAGGAGGTAGAGCCGACTCTGGCTCTGTACAGTCTGTGTTATGAGTCCAGTCCAGTTTGTGGTTCAGATGAACACCAGGTACTTGTATGAGTCACTCTCTCAATGTCCCGTCCCTGGATGTTCACTGGTGAGGGGGCAGTGGAGTGGCGTCTGCGGAAATCCACCACCATCTCCTTGGTCTTCTCCGCGTTGATGAGGAGGTGGTTCCGCTGACACCAGTCCACAAAGTCCTGCTCCAGTCCTCTGTCCTCCGCGTCATCGTCCGTGATGAGTCCGATGATGGCAGAGTCATCAGAGAACTTCTGCAGGACACAGCTGTCCGTGTCATGTCTGAAGTCTGCAGTGTAAAGGGTGAAGAGAAAGGGCGCGAGGACAGTGCCCTGGGGCGCCCCCACACTGCAGGTCCCCCACACTGCAGGTCCCCCACACTGCAGGTCAGAGTGTCAGACACAGTCTCTCACAAACTGGGGTCGGTCTGTGAGGTAGTCTCCAGCTTGTCCCTCAGGAGCCGTCTCCAGCTTGTCCCTCAGGAGCCGTCTCCAGCTTGTCCCTCAGGAGCTGATGGTGTTGAAGGCGCTGGAGAGATGAAAGAACAGGATCCTCACAGAGCTGCCAGGCTTCTCCAGGTGAGAGAGAGAGCAGTGCAGCAGGAGATGACGGCGTCCTCCACTCCGATCCCAGGACGATATGCAAACTGCAGCGGGTCCATGGCTGAGCTCACGGTGGAGCGGAGGTGGTCCAGGACCAGCTCCAGTGTCTTCATCAGGACGTGAGAGACACCGGCCTGAAGCTGTTGAAGTCTTTGGCGCGCGGTGTCTTGGGCACAGGTACCAGACAGGAGGTCTTCAGACCTGTGGTACCAGACAGGAGGTCTTCAGACCTGTGGTACCAGACAGGAGGTCTTCAGACTTGTGGTACCACCCTCAGCTTCAGGCTCATGTTGAAGACATGCTCCAAAATTCCACACAGTTCATCTGCAGGACTTAAGGAGCCTGGGGCTGATGCCATCAGGTCCTGCTGCCTTCCTCACTTTAATCCTCTTCAGCTCACTCCTCACCTGTGCTGCTGTGACTGTCAGTGGTTGGCAGGGGGACCGTGTGCTGGGGGGACGGGTGAGTCCAGGGGGAATGTGTGCTGGGGGGATGGGTGAGTCCAGGCGAAGTGGGGAGCTGATGGTCCGGGGCAGATAAGTGAAGAGGAACAGATGCAGGGCCTTGTCCAGCTGTGGAAGAGGGAGCACACAGCTGTGCAGGGGGAGGGGCGGGTGACCGATCAAACCTCAAGAAGTGAGCCTTTAAATCATTCACCCACTGTAGATCCCCCTCTGTCTGGGCAGGGGGGATTTTGAAGCCCGAGATGGTTTTCAGGCTCCTCCACACTCCCTGAATGTTCTTCTGCTGCAGCTGCTCCTCCATCCTCCTCTTGTAGCCGGCCTCAGCCTGCCTGATCTTCCTCCTCAGCTCCTTCTGCACAGTCCTCAGCTCCTCCTTCTTCCCTGACCTGAAGGCTCTCTTCTTCTCCTTCAGCAGAGCCTTCAGTTCACGGTTAATCCATGGCTTGTTGTTTGGAAAACACCGCACCGTCCGGGAGGGAACAATGTTCTCAAAACAGAAGTTGATGTAGTCCGTGATGCACTCTGTGATGGTGTTGATGTCCTCCCCATGTGGGTCATAAAGCTCAGTCCAGACAGTGGTGCTGAAGCAGTCCCTCAGAGCCTCCTCGCTCTCAGCAGACCACATCCTCACCTCACGGGACACCACAGGCTGCCTGCGCACGATGGGTTCATACACAGGCCTCAGATGTACAAGGTTGTGGTCCGAGCTGCCAAGGGGAGGGAGGGGGGAAGAAGAATAAGCCTCCTTGGTGTTGGCAAAAAACAAGTCCAATGTTCTATTGTCTCTGGTGGGGCAGGTAACATACTGGGTGTATGTTGGTAGAACAGAAGAGGGAGAAGTGTGGTTAAAGTCACCAGAGATGAGGAAGAGAGCCTGTGGATGCTGTGTTTGCAGCCTACAAGTGCAGGAGAGCAGTGCTTCACAAGCATCTTCAGCATTGGCAGACGGGGCCACATAGACCGCGATCAAAATCACATGTGAGAACTCCCGGGGCAGATAATATGGCCTCATGCCAATAGCCAATAGTTCAATATCCTTGTTACATAGCTGCTGCTTCACTGTGCAGTGTTCGGGTTTGGACCAGCTCGTGTTCACATACACAGCCAGACCTCCCCCTCTTTTCTTCCCACATTCTCTGGTTCTGTCGCCCGCGGCAGATGAAAATTGTCCAAACCTACAATAGAGTCTGGCATTTCTGCTGTTAACCAGGTCTCTGTGAAAATCAAGACGCTGCTGTCCCTATAAACCCTCTGGGACCGCATGAGGCTCGCTATTTCCGTCATTTTATTTTGAAGGGACCTCACGTTACCCATGACTACGGCGGGAACCGACTTCCTGTTTTCTCCTCTCTTCTCTCGGAGTTTACGTCCAGCCCGTCTGCTTCTCTGTGTTTTCCTTAGGATGTCCGCCGGGATAACGTGACGATCTCCGGGTAAGACGACAGTTCTCCGCAGTTTCATTAGTTCTTCCTTTTTACACAACAAATCAAGATAATACATCATATTAGCAGCATTAAACACCAGACCATATTTAACAACTGTAGAATACAAATACAAAATACTATTACAAAATACAAACTCCAATTAATGAATGCAGCAATTAAGCAATATTACTTTGACTTTACTTTGTATTTACTTAATACCAAATACATCACACCACAACATAATACTTAAGTTATTTCATTCATATTTACACCCAGACCACGCTGACCCCGCCCCTTTAACACATGGTCACGCCCCTTTAACACGCGGCACGTTAACCATCACAACATCGCACGCGGCCACAGCTTAAAACAGTTCAAATAAAGCCAGCAATCTTACCAGCGTTCACACGTGGAGACACGGTTCACTTCAGCGTTCACACGTGGAGACACGGTTCACTTCAGCGTTCACACGTGGAGACACGGTTCACTTCAGTGTTCACGTGTGGAGACACGGTTCACTTCAGTGTTCACACGTGGCGACACGGTTCACTTCAGTGTTCACGTGTGGAGACACGGTTCACTTCAGCGTTCACGTGTGGAGACACGGTTCACTTCAGTGTTCACACGTGGCGACACGGTTCACTTCAGTGTTCACGTGTGGAGACACGGTTCACTTCAGCGGTTCACTTCAGTGTTCACGTGTGGAGACACGGTTCACTTCAGTGTTCACACGTGGCGACACGGTTCACTTCAGTGTTCACGTGTGGAGACACGGTTCACTTCAGCGGTTCACTTCAGTGTTCACGTGTGGAGACACGGTTCACTTCAGTGTTCACACGTGGAGACACGGTTCACTTCAGTGTTCACACGTGGAGACACGGTTCACTTCAGTGTTCACGTGTGGAGACACGGTTCACTTCAGTGTTCGCGTGTGGAGACACGGTTCACTTCAGCGTTCGCGTGTGGAGACACGGTTCACTTCAGCGTTCGCGTGTGGAGACACGGTTCACTTCAGTGTTCACACGTGGAGACACGGTTCACTTCAGTGTTCACGTGTGGAGACACGGTTCACTTCAGTGTTCACGTGTGGAGACACGGTTCACTTCAGTGTTCACACGTGGCGACACGGTTCACTTCAGTGTTCACGTGTGGAGACACGGTTCACTTCAGCGGTTCACTTCAGTGTTCACGTGTGGAGACACGGTTCACTTCAGTGTTCACACGTGGAGACACGGTTCACTTCAGTGTTCACACGTGGAGACACGGTTCACTTCAGTGTTCACGTGTGGAGACACGGTTCACTTCAGTGTTCGCGTGTGGAGACACGGTTCACTTCAGCGTTCGCGTGTGGAGACACGGTTCACTTCAGCGTTCGCGTGTGGAGACACGGTTCACTTCAGTGTTCACACGTGGAGACACGGTTCACTTCAGTGTTCACGTGTGGAGACACGGTTCACTTCAGCGTTCACGTGTGGAGACACGGTTCACTTCAGTGTTCACACGTGGCGACACGGTTCACTTCAGTGTTCACGTGTGGAGACACGGTTCACTTCAGCGGTTCACTTCAGTGTTCACGTGTGGAGACACGGTTCACTTCAGTGTTCACACGTGGAGACACGGTTCACTTCAGTGTTCACACGTGGAGACACGGTTCACTTCAGTGTTCACGTGTGGAGACACGGTTCACTTCAGTGTTCGCGTGTGGAGACACGGTTCACTTCAGCGTTCGCGTGTGGAGACACGGTTCACTTCAGCGTTCGCGTGTGGAGACACGGTTCACTTCAGCGTTCACACGTGGAGACACGGTTCACTTCAGTGTTCACGTGTGGAGACACGGTTCACTTCAGCGTTCACGTGTGGAGACACGGTTCACTTCAGTGTTCACACGTGGCGACACGGTTCACTTCAGTGTTCACGTGTGGAGACACGGTTCACTTCAGTGTTCACACGTGGAGACACGGTTCACTTCAGTGTTCACACGTGGAGACACGGTTCACTTCAGTGTTCACGTGTGGAGACACGGTTCACTTCAGTGTTCGCGTGTGGAGACACGGTTCACTTCAGCGTTCGCGTGTGGAGACACGGTTCACTTCAGCGTTCGCGTGTGGAGACACGGTTCACTTCAGTGTTCACACGTGGAGACACGGTTCACTTCAGTGTTCACGTGTGGAGACACGGTTCACTTCAGTGTTCACGTGTGGAGACACGGTTCACTTCAGCGTTCACGTGTGGAGACACGGTTCACTTCAGTGTTCGCGTGTGGAGACACGGTTCACTTCAGCGTTCGCGTGTGGAGACACGGTTCACTTCAGCGTTCGCGTGTGGAGACACGGTTCACTTCAGCGTTCACACGTGGAGACACGGTTCACTTCAGTGTCCCTCGTAGCGGTGCACATCCCTATGACCTCTACCTCCAAAGTGACTCTGTTCTGCTTTAAACTGACTCTGTTCAAGTCTTTGTGATGCAGGCTGTGTCAGATGCCCTCCCGCTCGCTCCGGACTCACGTTTCCTCTGGTTTTAGGGCGTCTCTCTGGCGGAGGCTGCGCAGACTCTTCTTTTGGCTGACGCTTCTTTACGTTTCCATCCCGATCCTCGTCAAACTCTGCCCTTCCATTCAAGCCAAACTCGTCTTCCTAAACTTTGGTCAGTCCTGGTTTAGTCCTGGTTTAGTCCTGGTTTAGTCCTGGTTTAGACCTGGTTTAGACCTGGTTTAGTCCTGGTTTAGACCTGGTTTAGACCTGGTTTAGACCTGGTTTAGACCTGGTTTAGACCTGGTTTAGTCCTGGTTTAGACCTGGTTTAGTCCAGGTTTAGTCCAGGTTTAGTCCAGGTTTAGTCCTGGTTTAGTCCTGGTTTAGTCCTGGTTTAGACCTGGTTTAGTTCTGGTTTGGTCCAGGTTTAGTCCTGGTTTAGTCCTGGTTTAGTTCTGGTTTAGTTCTGGTTTAGTTCTGGTTTAGACCTGGTTTAGTCCAGGTTTAGTCCTGGTTTAGTCCTGGTTTAGTCCTGGTTTAGTCCTGGTTTAGACCTGGTTTAGTTCTGGTTTGGTCCAGGTTTAGTCCTGGTTTAGTCCTGGTTTAGTTCTGGTTTAGTTCTGGTTTAGACCTGGTGTAGACCTGGTTTGGTCCAGGTTTAGTCCAGGTTTAGTCCTGGTTTTAGTCCTGGTTTAGTCCTGGTTTAGACCTGGTTTGGTCCAGGTTTAGTCCAGGTTTAGTCCTGGTTTAGACCTGGTTTGGTCCAGGTTTAGTTCTGGTTTGGTTCTGACCCGGTCTCTGTTCCAGTTCGAGTCCCGTACTTCATTGACCTTAAACGACCTCTGGATCAGGGCTTGAATCACACGCACAACTTTTACCTGGAGCCAGAGCCGAGCGTCAGAGTCGGAGTCTGGTGAGTCCCTCTCTTCACAGTTCCCTCTCTTCACAGTTCCCTCTCTTCACAGTTCCCTCTCTTCACAGTTCCCTCTCTTCACAGTTCCCTCTCTTCTCTTCAGGCACACAGTTCCCTCTCTTCACAGTTCCCTCTCTTCACAGTTCCCTCTCTTCACAGTTCCCTCTCTTCTCTTCAGGCACACAGTTCCTTCTCTCTTGTGGAGAGAGGCTCAGGATAAAGACAGTCTCTGGTTCGAGTCGTCGCTCAAATCTGCAAAGTCTGTCATCTTATATCTCCATGGAAACTCAGGGACAAGGTAAACACAAGCCCTGGTTTAGTCCTGGTTTAGTCCTGGTTTAGTCCTGGTTTAGTCCTGGTTTAGACCCGGTTTAGACCCGGTTTAGTCCTGGTTTAGTCCTGGTTTAGTCCTGGTTTAGTCCTGGTTTAGACCCGGTTTAGACCCGGTTTAGTCCTGGTTTAGTCCTGGTTTAGACCCGGTTTAGACCTGCTTTAGTCCTGCTTTAGACCTGCTTTAGTCCTGCTTTAGTCCCTCTTTAGTCCTGCTTTAGTCTTGCTTTAGTCCTGCTTTAGCCCTGCTTTAGCCCTGCTTTAGTCCTGCTTTAGTCCTGCTTTAGTCCTGCTTTAGTCCTGCTTTAGTCCTGCTTTAGTCCTGCTTTAGTCCTGCTTTAGTCCTGCTTTAGTCCTGTTGTGTGTGTGTTGCAGAGGGGGCGATCACCGGGTGCAGCTCTATAAGGTAAACTCAGGTTGATGCACTTCTTCTTCAGCTCCACCAGACGGCGCTCTCACTTCCTGTCCTCTTTCAGGTCCTCAGCTCACTGGGTTTTCACATCATCACATTCGACTACAGAGGTGAGAACACCTCCTCCTCTCTGCTCCTCCTCCTCTCAGCTCCTCCTCTCTGCTCCTCCTCTCTGCTCCTCCTCTCTGCTCCTCATCTCAGCTCCTCCTCCTCTCAGCTCCTCCTCTCTGCTCCTCCTCTCTGCTCCTCCTCTCTGCTCCTCATCTCAGCTCCTCCTCCTCTCAGCTCCTCCTCCTATCAGCTCCTCCTCTCTGCTCCTCCTCTCTGCTCCTCCTCCTCTCTGCTCCTCCTCCTCTCAGCTCCTCCTCTCTGCTCCTCATCTCAGCTCCTCCTCCTCTCAGCTCCTCCTCCTCTCAGCTCCTCCTCTCAGCTCCTCCTCTCTGCTCCTCCTCCTCTCTGCTCCTCCTCCTCTCTGCTCCTCCTCCTTTCTGCTCCTCCTTTCTGCTCCTCCTCCTCTCTGCTTCTCCTCCTCTCACCTCCTCCTCTCTTCTCCTCCTCTCCTCTGCTCCTCCTCCTCTCAGCTCCTCCTCCTCTCAGCTCCTCCTCCTCCTCTCAGCTCCTCCTCCTCTCAGCTCCTCCTCCTCCTCTCAGCTCCACAGCTCCTCAGCTCCTCCTCCTCCTCTCAGCTCCTCCTCCTCCTCCTCACAGCTCCTCCTCCTATCAGCTCCTCCTCCTCCTCTCAGCTCCTCCTCCTCCTCTCAGCTCCTCCTCCTCCTCCCAGCTGCTCCTCCTCTCAGCTCCTCCTCCTCTCAGCTCCTCAGCTCCTCCTCCGCTCAGCTCCTCCTCTCAGCTCCTCCTCCTCTCAGCTCCTCCTCCTCTCAGCTACTCCTCCTCTCAGCTACTCCTCCTCTCAGCTCCTCCTCTCAGCTCCTCCTCCTCCTCTCAGCTCCTCACAGCTCCTCAGCTCCTCCTCCTCCTCACAGCTCCTCCTCCTCTCCTCAGGTTGGGGAGACTCAGATGGTTCTCCTTCAGAACGTTCCATGACGTCAGACGCTCTTTTCATCTACGACTGGATCAAAGTCCGACTCAACAAAACCCCACTTTACATCTGGGGCCACTCTCTGGGCACCGGGTAAGGCCCTCATCAGATCCGGTTCAGACCCTCATCAGACCCTCATCAGACCCGGTTCAGACCCGGTTCAGACCCGGTTCAGACCCGGTTCAGACCCGGTTCAGACCCGGTTCAGACCCGGTTCTGACTTTGGTCAAAGCCTTTAAGGGTTAATTTCCCCTCTGTTTACAACAGCGTTTGAGGCCCTAAAGTAAACGCAGTAAAAACAGTTTAAGACAAAAAAGAGAAAATCATTTCAGTCACAAACAAAAGACACGAGACTTAAACTGTGTTTGTGTTTCACAGAGTCGCCACCAACGTCGTGCGCCGCCTGTGTGAGCGAGGTACTACAGTACGACAGTACTACACTACAGTACTACAGGACTACAGTACAGTACTACAGGACTACAGTACAGTACTACAGTACAGTACTACAGGACTGCAGTACAGTACTACAGTACAGTACTACAGTACAGTACTACAGGACTACAGTACAGTACTACAGGACTACAGTACAGTACTACAGTACTACAGGACTACAGTAAAGTACTACAGGACTACAGGACTACAGTACAGTACTACAGTACAGTACTACAGTACTACAGGACTACAGTAAAGTACTACAGGACTACAGGACTACAGTACAGTACTACAGGAGTACTTCAGTACTACAGTAATACAGAGTACTACAGTACTACAGAGTACTACAGAGTACTACAGAGTACTACAGAATACTACAGAATACTATAGGAGTACTATAGGAGTACTATAGGAGTACTATAGGAGTACTATAGGAGTACTATAGGAGTACTACAGGGTACTATAGGAGTACTACAGAGTACTATAGGAGTACTACACAGGAGTACTTCAGTACTACAGTAATACAGAGTACTACAGTACTACAGAGTACTACAGAGTACTACAGAGTACTACAGAGTACTATAGGAGTACTACAGAATACTACAGAGTACTATAGGAGTACTACAGGGTACTACAGGGTACTGCAGAGTACTACAGTACTACAGAGTACTACAGTACTACAGAGTACTACAGTACACTACAGAGTACTACAGGGTACTACAGGAGTTCTACAGGAGTTCTACAGGAGTACTACAGGAGTACTACAGGGTACTACAGGAGTACTACAGGGTACTACAGGGTACTACAGGAGTACTACAGGGTACTATAGGAGTACTACAGAGTACTATAGGAGTACTACAGAGTACTATAGGAGTACTATAGGAGTACTACACAGGAGTACTACAGTAATACAAAGTACTACAGTACTACAGAATACTACAGAGTACTATAGGAGTACTATAGGAGTACTATAGGAGTACTATAGGAGTACTATAGGAGTACTATAGGAGTACTATAGGAGTACTATAGGAGTACTACGGAGTACTACAGAGTACTACAGAGTACTACAGAGTACTACGGAGTACTACAGAGTACTACGGAGTACTACAGAGTACTACAGTACTACAGAGTACTACAGTAATACAGAGTACTACAGTACTACAGGGTACTACAGAATACTATAGGAGTACTACAGGGTACTACAGGAGTACTACAGGAGTACTACAGGGTACTACAGGGTACTATAGGAGTACTACAGAGTACTATAGGAGTACTACACAGGAGTACTTCAGTACTACAGTAATACAGAGTACTACAGTACTACAGAGTACTACAGAGTACTACAGAGTACTACAGAATACTACAGAGTACTATAGGAGTACTACAGAATACTACAGAGTACTATAGGAGTACTACAGAATACTACAGAGTACTATAGGAGTACTACAGGGTACTACAGGGTACTGCAGAGTACTACAGTACTACAGAGTACTACAGTACTACAGAGTACTACAGTACACTACAGAGTACTACAGGAGTTCTACAGGAGTTCTACAGGAGTACTACAGGAGTACTACAGGAGTACTACAGGGTACTACAGGGTACTACAGGAGTACTACAGGGTACTATAGGAGTACTACAGAGTACTATAGGAGTACTATAGGAGTACTATAGGAGTACTACACAGGAGTACTACAGTACTACAGTACTACAGAGTACTACAGTAATACAGAGTACTACAGTAATACAGAGTACTACAGTACTACAGGGTACTACAGAATACTATAGGAGTACTACAGGGTACTACAGGAGTACTACAGGGTACTACAGGGTACTATAGGAGTACTACAGAGTACTATAGGAGTACTACACAGGAGTACTTCAGTACTACAGTAATACAGAGTACTACAGTACTACAGAGTACTACAGAGTACTACAGAATACTATAGGAGTACTATAGGAGTACTATAGGAGTACTACAGGAGTACTACAGGAGTACTACAGGGTACTATAGGAGTACTACAGAGTACTATAGGAGTACTACACAGGAGTACTTCAGTACTACAGTAATACAGAGTACTACAGTACTACAGAGTACTACAGAGTACTATAGGAGTACTACAGAATACTACAGAGTACTATAGGAGTACTACAGGGTACTACAGGGTACTGCAGAGTACTACAGTACTACAGAGTACTACAGTACTACAGAGTACTACAGTACACTACAGAGTACTACAGGGTACTACAGGGTACTACAGGAGTACTACAGGAGTACTACAGGGTACTACAGGGTACTATAGGAGTACTACAGGGTACTATAGGAGTACTATAGGAGTACTATAGGAGTACTACACAGGAGTACTACAGTACTACAGTAATACAGAGTACTACAGTACTACAGAATACTACAGAGTACTATAGGAGTACTATAGGAGTACTATAGGAGTACTATAGGAGTACTACGGAGTACTACAGAGTACTACAGTACTACAGAGTACTACAGTAATACAGAGTACTACAGTAATACAGAGTACTACAGTAATACAGAGTACTACAGTACTACAGGGTACTACAGAATACTATAGGAGTACTACAGGGTACTATAGGAGTACTACAGAGTACTATAGGAGTACTACACAGGAGTACTTCAGTACTACAGTAATACAGAGTACTACAGTACTACAGAGTACTACAGAGTACTACAGAATACTATAGGAGTACTATAGGAGTACTATAGGAGTACTATAGGAGTACTACAGGAGTACTACAGGAGTACTACAGGGTACTATAGGAGTACTACAGAGTACTATAGGAGTACTACACAGGAGTACTTCAGTACTACAGTAATACAGAGTACTACAGTACTACAGAGTACTACAGAGTACTACAGAGTACTATAGGAGTACTACAGAGTACTATAGGAGTACTACAGGGTACTACAGGGTACTGCAGAGTACTACAGTACTACAGAGTACTACAGTACTACAGAGTACTACAGTACACTACAGAGTACTACAGGGTACTACAGGAGTACTACAGGGTACTACAGGGTACTACAGGGTACTACAGGAGTACTACAGGGTACTATAGGAGTACTACAGAGTACTATAGGAGTACTACAGAGTACTATAGGAGTACTATAGGAGTACTACACAGGAGTACTACAGTAATACAGAGTACTACAGTACTACAGAATACTACAGAGTACTATAGGAGTACTATAGGAGTACTATAGGAGTACTACGGCGTACTACAGAGTACTACAGTACTACAGAGTACTACAGTACTACAGAGTACTACAGTAATACAGAGTACTACAGTACTACAGTACTACAGTACTACAGGGTACTACAGAATACTATAGGAGTACTACAGAGTACTACAGAGTACTATAGGAGTACTATAGGAGTCTACAGAGTACTACAGAGTACTACAGAGTACTCTAGGAGTACTCTAGGAGTACTATAGGAGTACTATAGGAGTACTACAGAATACTATAGGAGTACTATAGGGGTACTACAGAGTACTACAGGGTACTACAGGGTACTTCAGAGTAGTACTACAGGGTACTACAGAGTACTACAGAGTACTACAGAGTACTATAGAGTACTATAGAGTACTATAGGAGTACTATGTACTACACACGAGTACTACACACGTACTACAGGAGTACTACAGGAGTACTACAGGAGTACTACAGGAGTACTATAGGAGTACTATAGGAGTACTATAGGAGTACTATACTGTGTGTGCAGGTTCTGCTCCAGATGCTCTGATCCTGGAGTCTCCTTTCACCAACATCAGAGAAGAAGCAAAGAGCCACCCTTTCTCCATGGTACTGTTTTAGTCCTGTTTTAGTCCTGGTTTAGTCCTGGTTTAGTCCTGGTTTAGTCCTGGTTTAGTCCTAGTTTAGTCCTGTTTTAGTCCTGGTTCAGACCTGGTTTAGTCCTGTTTTAGTCCTGGTTCAGACCTGGTTTAGTCCTGGTTTAGTCCTGGTTTAGTCCTGGTTTAGTCCTTGTTTAGTCCTGGTTTAACTCTTCTGTGTTTCAGGTTTATCGGTTCCTTCCTGGATTTGACTGGTTTTTCTTAGACTCCATTTCTGTGAACAACATCTACTTTTCCAGCGACGACAAGTACATGTTTCCTCCGTGTCTCCTCCGTGTTTCCTCAGCGCTTCCTCAGTGTTTCCTCCGTGTTTCCTCCTCGTTTTCTCCGCGTTTCCTCTGCGTTTCCTCCGTGTTTCCTCAGCGCTTCCTCAGCGTTTCCTCCGTGTTTCCTCCGTGTTTCCTCCGTGTTTCTTTCGCGTTTCCTCTGCGTTTCCTCTTTGTTTCCTCCGTGTTTCCTCCGTATTTCCTCAGCGCTTCCTCCGTGTTTCCTCCTCGTTTCCTCCAGGTTTCCTCCGCGTTTCCTCCGTGTCTTCTCCGTGTCTCCTCCGTGTCTCCTCCGTGTCTCCTCCGTGTTTCCTCAGCGCTTCCTCAGTGTTTCCTCCGTGTTTCCTCTGTGTTTCCTTCGCGTTTCCTCTGTGTTTCCTCCGCGTTTCCTCCGCGTTTCCTCAGCGTTTCCTCAGCGTTTCCTCCGTGTTTCCTCCGTGTTTCCTCAACATTTCCTCCGTGTTTCCTCTGCGTTTCCTTCGCGTTTCCTCTGCGTTTTCTCCGTGTTTCCTTCGCGTTTCCTCTGTGTTTCCTCTGCGTTTCCTCAGCGTTTCCTCCGCGTTTCTTCTGTGTTTCCTCCGTGTTTCCTCCGTGTCCTCCGCGTTTCCTCAGCGTTTCCTCCGTGTTAACTCCGTGTGTCCTCCGTGTGTCCTCCGTGTTTCCTCAGCGTTTCCTCCGTGTTTCCTCTGCGTTTCCTCCGCGCTTCCTCGGTGTTTCCTCTGTGTTTCCTCCGTGTTTCCTCCGCGTTTCCTCTGTGTTTCATCCGTGTTTCCTTCGCGTTTCCTTCGCATTCCCTCCGTGTCTCCTCCGTGTCTCCTCCGTGTCCTCCGTGTCTCCTCCGTGTTTCCTCAGCGCTTCCTCGGTGTTTCCTCCGTGTTTCATCCGTGTTTCCTCTGTGTTTCCTCTGCGTTTCCTCTTTTCCTCTGCGTTTCCTCCGTGTTTCCTCCGTGTTTCCTCTGCGTTTCCTCTGTGTTTCCTCTTTGTTTCCTCCTTGTTTCCTCCGTGTTTCCTCAGTGTTGTGTTTCCTCTGCGTTTCCTCCGTGTTTCCTCTGTGTTTCCTCCGTGTTTCCTCCGCGTTTCCTCTGCGTTTCCTCTGCGTTTCCTCTGCGTTTCCTCCTTGTTTCCTCCGTGTTTCCTCCGTGTTTCCTCCGTGTTTCCTCCGTATTTCCTCCTTGTTTCCTCCGCGTTTCCTCCGTGTTTCCTCCGCGTTTCCTCCGTGTTTCCTCCTTGTTTCCTCCGTGTTTCCTCCGTGTTTCCTCAGTGTTGTGTTTCCTCTGTGTTTCCTCCGTGTTTCCTCTGTGTTTCCTCCGTGTTTCCTCTGCGTTTCCTCCGTGTTTCCTCCGCGTTTCCTCTGCGTTTCCTCCTTGTTTCCTCGTTTCCTCTGTGTTTCCTCCGTGTTTCCTCCGTGTTTCCTCCGTGTTTCCTCCTTGTTTCCTCCGTGTTTCTTCCGTATTTCCTATGTATTTCCTCCTTGTTTCCTCCGTGTTTCCTCCGTGTTTCCTCCGTGTTTCCTCCGTGTTTCCTCTGTGTCTCCTCCGTGTTTCCTCAGCGCTTCCTCGGCGCTTCCTCCGTGTTTCATCCGTGTTTCCTTCGCGTTTCCTCTGTGTTTCCTCTGTGTTTCCTCTGTGTTTCCTCCGTGTTTCCTCTGCGTTTCCTCTTTTCCTCTGCGTTTCCTCGTTGTTTCCTCCGTGTTTCCTCTGCGTTTCCTCCTTGTTTCCTCTGTGTTTCCTCCGTGTCTCCTCCGTGTTTCCTCAGCGCTTCCTCAGTGTTTCCTCCGTGTTTCCTCCTCGTTTTCTCCGCGTTTCCTCTGCGTTTCCTCCGTGTTTCCTCAGCGCTTCCTCAGCGTTTCCTCCGTGTTTCCTCCGTGTTTCCTCCGTGTTTCTTTCGCGTTTCCTCTGCGTTTCCTCTTTGTTTCCTCCGTGTTTCCTCCGTATTTCCTCAGCGCTTCCTCCGTGTTTCCTCCTCGTTTCCTCCGCGTTTCCTCCGCGTTTCCTCCGTGTCTTCTCCGTGTCTCCTCCGTGTCTCCTCCGTGTCTCCTCCGTGTTTCCTCAGCGCTTCCTCAGTGTTTCCTCCGTGTTTCCTCTGTGTTTCCTTCGCGTTTCCTCTGTATTTCCTCCGCGTTTCCTCCGCGTTTCCTCAGCGTTTCCTCATCGTTTCCTCCGTGTTTCCTCCGTGTTTCCTCAACATTTCCTCCGTGTTTCCTCTGCGTTTCCTTCGCGTTTCCTCTGCGTTTTCTCCGTGTTTCCTTCGCGTTTCCTCTGTGTTTCCTCTGCGTTTCCTCAGCGTTTCCTCCGCGTTTCTTCTGTGTTTCCTCCGTGTTTCCTCCGTGTCCTCCGCGTTTCCTCAGCGTTTCCTCCGTGTTAACTCCGTGTGTCCTCCGTGTGTCCTCCGTGTTTCCTCAGCGTTTCCTCCGTGTTTCCTCTGCGTTTCCTCCGCGCTTCCTCGGTGTTTCCTCTGTGTTTCCTCCGCGTTTCCTCTGTGTTTCATCCGTGTTTCCTTCGCGTTTCCTTCGCATTCCCTCCGTGTCTCCTCCGTGTCTCCTCCGTGTCCTCCGTGTCTCCTCCGTGTTTCCTCAGCGCTTCCTCGGTGTTTCCTCCGTGTTTCATCCGTGTTTCCTTCGCGTTTCCTCTGTGTTTCCTCTGTGTTTCCTCCGTGTTTCCTCTGCGTTTCCTCTTTTCCTCTGCGTTTCCTCCGTGTTTCCTCCGTGTTTCCTCTGCGTTTCCTCTGTGTTTCCTCTTTGTTTCCTCCTTGTTTCCTCCGTGTTTCCTCAGTGTTGTGTTTCCTCTGCGTTTCCTCCGTGTTTCCTCTGTGTTTCCTCCGTGTTTCCTCCGCGTTTCCTCTGCGTTTCCTCTGCGTTTCCTCCTTGTTTCCTCCGTGTTTCCTCCGTATTTCCTCCTTGTTTCCTCCGCGTTTCCTCCATGTTTCCTCCGCGTTTCCTCCGTGTTTCCTCCTTGTTTCCTCCGTGTTTCCTCCGTGTTTCCTCAGTGTTGTGTTTCCTCTGTGTTTCCTCCGTGTTTCCTCTGTGTTTCCTCCGTGTTTCCTCTGCGTTTCCTCCGTGTTTCCTCCGCGTTTCCTCTGCGTTTCCTCTGCGTTTCCTCGTTTCCTCTGTGTTTCCTCCGTGTTTCCTCCGTGTTTCCTCCTTGTTTCCTCCGTGTTTCTTCCGTATTTCCTCCTTGTTTCCTCCGTGTTTCCTCCGTGTTTCCTCCGTGTTTCCTCTGTGTCTCCTCCGTGTTTCCTCAGCGCTTCCTCGGCGCTTCCTCCGTGTTTCATCTGTGTTTCCTTCGCGTTTCCTCTGTGTTTCCTCTGTGTTTCCTCTGTGTTTCCTCCGTGTTTCCTCTGCGTTTCCTCTTTTCCTCTGCGTTTCCTCGTTGTTTCCTCCGTGTTTCCTCTGCGTTTCCTCCTTGTTTCCTCTGTGTTTCCTCCGTGTTTCCTCCTTGTTTCCTCCTTGTTTCCTCCGTGTTTCCTCCGTGTTTCCTCTCCGTGTTTCCTCTGCGTTTCCTCCTTGTTTCCTCTGCGTTTCCTCCGTGTTTCCTCCGTGTTTCCTCCGTGTTTCCTCCGTGTTTCCTCCGTATTTCCTCCTTGTTTCCTCCTTGTTTCCTCCGTGTTTCCTCCGTGTTTCCTCCGTATTTCCTCCTTGTTTCCTCCGTGTTTCCTCCGTGTCTCCTCCGTGTTTCCTCGGCTCTTCCTCTGTGTTTCCTCTGTGTTTCCTCCGTGTTTCCTCTGCGTTTCCTCCTTGTTTCCTCCTTGTTTCCTCCGTGTTTCCTCCGTATTTCCTCCTTGTTTCCTCCGTGTTTCATCCGTGTTTCCTTCGCGTTTCCTCTGTGTTTCCTCTATGTTTCCTCCGTGTTTCCTCTGCGTTTCCTCTTTTCCTCTGCGTTTCCTCGTTGTTTCCTCCGTGTTTCCTCTGCGTTTCCTCCTTGTTTCCTCTGTGTTTCCTCCGTGTTTCCTCCGTGTTTCCTCCTTGTTTCCTCCGTGTTTCCTCCGTGTTTCCTCCGTGTTTCCTCTGCGTTTCCTCCTTGTTTCCTCTGCGTTTCCTCCTTGTTTCCTCCGTGTTTCCTCCGTGTTTCCTCCGTGTTTCCTCCGTATTTCCTCCTTGTTTCCTCCTTGTTTTCCTCCGTGTTTCCTCCTTGTTTCCTCCTTGTTTCCTCCTTGTTTCCTCCGTGTTTCCTCCGTATTTCCTCCTTGTTTCCTCCGTGTTTCCTCCGTGTCTCCTCCGTGTTTCCTCGGCTCTTCCTCTGTGTTTCCTCCGTGTTTCCTCTGCGTTTCCTCTTTTCCTCTGCGTTTCCTCCGTGTTTCCTCCGTGTTTCCTCTGCGTTTCCTCTGCGTTTCCTCCTTGTTTCCTCCTTGTTTCCTCCGTGTTTCCTCCTTGTTTCCTCCTTGTTTCTTCCGTGTTTCCTCCGTGTTTCCTCCGTGTTTCCTCCTTGTTTCCTCCTTGTTTCCTACGTGTTTCCTCCGTGTTTTCTCCGTGTTTCCTCCTTGTTTCCTCCTTGTTTCCTCCGTGTTTCCTCCGTGTTTCCTCCGCGTTTCCTCTGCGTTTCCTCTGCGTTTCCTCCTTGTTTCCTCCTTGTTTCCTCCTTGTTTCCTCCGTGTTTCCTCCGTGTTTCCTCCGTGTTTCCTCCTTGTTTCCTCCTTGTTTCCTCCTTGTTTCCTACGTGTTTCCTCCGTGTTTTCTCCGTATTTCCTCCTTGTTTCCTCCTTGTTTCCTCCGTGTTTCCTCCGTGTTTCCTCCGCGTTTCCTCTGCGTTTCCTCTGCGTTTCCTCTGCGTTTCCTCCTTGTTTCCTCCGTGTTTCCTCCGTGTTTCCTCCGTGTTTCCTCCTTGTTTCCTCCTTGTTTCCTCCTTGTTTCCTCCGTATTTCCTCCTTGTTTCCTCCGTATTTCCTCCTTGTTTCCTCCTTGTTTTCTCCGCGTTTCCTCCGTGTTTCCTCCGCGTTTCCTCCGTGTTTCCTCCGTGTTTCCTTCGCGTTTCCTCTGTGTTTCCTCCGTGTCTCCTCCGTGTTTCCTCGGCTCTTCCTCTGTGTTTCCTCTGTGTTTCCTCCGTGTTTCCTCTGCGTTTCCTCTTTTCCTCTGCGTTTCCTCCGTGTTTCCTCCTTGTTTCCTCTGCGTTTCCTCCTTGTTTCCTCCTTGTTTCCTCCGTGTTTCCTCCGTGTTTCCTCCGTGTTTCCTCCTTGTTTCCTCCTTGTTTCTTCCGTGTTTCCTCCGTGTTTCCTCCGTGTTTCCTCCTTGTTTCCTACGTGTTTCCTCCGTGTTTCCTCCGTATTTCCTCCTTGTTTCCTCCTTGTTTCCTCCGTGTTTCCTCCGTGTCTCCTCCGTGTTTCCTCTGCGCTTCCTCGGCGTTTCCTCCGTGTTTCCTCCGTGTTTCCTCTGCGTTTCCTCTGCGTTTCCTCCTTGTTTCCTCCTTGTTTCCTCCGTGTTTCCTCCGTGTTTCCTCCGTGTTTCCTCCTTGTTTCCTCCTTGTTTCCTCCTTGTTTCCTCCTTGTTTCCTCCTTGTTTTCTCCGCGTTTCCTCCGTGTTTCCTCCGCGTTTCCTCCGTGTTTCCTCCGCGTTTCCTCCGTGTCTTCTCCGTGTCTCCTCCGTGTTTCCTCAGCGCTTCCTCAGAGTTTCCTCCGTGTTTCCTCTGTGTTTCCTTCGCGTTTCCTCTGTGTTTCCTCCGCGTTTCCTCAGCGTTTCCTCCGTGTTTCCTCCGTGTTTCCTTCGCGTTTCCTCTGTGTTTCCTCTGCGTTTCCTCCGCGTTTCCTCAGCGTTTCCTCCGTGTTAACTCCGTGTGTCCTCCGTGTTTCCTCAACGCTTCCTCAACATTTCCTTCGCGTTTCCTCTGCGTTTTCTCCGTGTTTCCTTCGCGTTTCCTCAGTGTTTCCTCTGCGTTTCCTCAGCGTTTCCTCAGCGTTTCCTCCGTGTTAACTCCGTGTGTCCTCCGTGTGTCCTCCGTGTTTCCTCAGCGTTTCCTCCGTGTTTCCTCTGTGTTTCCTCCGTGTTTTCTCCTTGTTTCCTCTGTGTTTCCTCCGTGTTTCCTCCGTGTTTCCTCCTTGTTTCCTCCTTGTTTCCTCTGTGTTTCCTCTGCGTTTCCTCTGCGTTTCCTCTTTTCCTCTGCGTTTCCTCCGTGTTTCCTCCGTGTTTCCTCTGCGTTTCCTCTTTTCCTCTGCGTTTCCTCTTTTCCTCTGCGTTTCCTCCGTGTTTCCTCCTTGTTTCCTCTGTGTTTCCTCCGTGTTTCCTCCGTGTTTCCTCCTTGTCTCCTCCTTGTTTCCTCCGTGTTTCCTCCTTGTTTCCTCCTTGTTTCCTCTCTGTTTCCTCCTTGTTTCCTCCGTGTTTCCTCCTTGTTTCCTCCTTGTTTCCTCCGTGTTTCCTCCGTGTTTCCTCCGTGTTTCCTCCGTGTTTCCTCCTTGTTTCCTCCTTGTTTCCTCCTTGTTTCCTCCGTGTTTCCTCCTTGTTTCCTCCTTGTTTCCTCTGTGTTTCCTCTGTTTCCTCCTTGTTTCCTCCGTGTTTCCTCCGTGTTTCCTCCTTGTTTCCTCCGTGTTTCCTCCTTGTTTCCTCCGTGTTTCCTCCTTGTTTCCGCATTGTTTCCTCTGTGTTTCCTCCGTGTTTCCTCCTTGTTTCCTCCGTGTTTCCTCCGTGTTTCCTCCTTGTTTCCTCCGTGTTTCCTCCGTGTTTCCTCCTTGTTTCCTCCGTGTTTCCTCCTTGTTTCCTCCTTGTTTCCTCCGTGTTTCCTCCGTGTTTCCTCCTTGTTTCCTCCGTGTTTCCTCCTTGTTTCCTCCTTGTTTCCTCCGTGTTTCCTCCTTGTTTCCTCCGTGTTTCCTCCGTGTTTCCTCCTTGTTTCCTCCGTGTTTCCTCCGTGTTTCCTCCGTGTTTCCTCCGTGTTTCCTCCGCGTTTCCTCCGTGTTTCCTCCGTGTTTCCTCCTTGTTTCCTCCGTGTTTCCTCCGTGTTTCCTCAGTGTTGTGTTTCCTCTGTGTTTCCTCCGTGTTTCCTCTGTGTTTCCTCCGTGTTTCCTCTGCGTTTCCTCCGCGTTTCCTCCGTGTTTCCTCCTTGTTTCCTCCGTGTTTCTTCCGTATTTCCTATGTGTTTCCTCCGTGTTTCCTCCGTGTTTCCTCCGTGTTTCCTCTGTGTCTCCTCCGTGTTTCCTCAGCGCTTCCTCGGCGCTTCCTCCGTGTTTCATCCGTGTTTCCTTCGCGTTTCCTCTGTGTTTCCTCTGTGTTTCCTCTGTGTTTCCTCTGTGTTTCCTCTGTGTTTCCTCCGTGTTTCCTCTGCGTTTCCTCTTTTCCTCTGCGTTTCCTCGTTGTTTCCTCCGTGTTTCCTCTGCGTTTCCTCCTTGTTTCCTCTGTGTTTCCTCCGTGTCTCCTCCGTGTTTCCTCAGCGCTTCCTCAGTGTTTCCTCCGTGTTTCCTCCTCGTTTTCTCCGCGTTTCCTCTGCGTTTCCTCCGTGTTTCCTCAGCGCTTCCTCAGCGTTTCCTCCGTGTTTCCTCCGTGTTTCCTCCGTGTTTCTTTCGCGTTTCCTCTGCGTTTCCTCTTTGTTTCCTCCGTGTTTCCTCCGTATTTCCTCAGCGCTTCCTCCGTGTTTCCTCCTCGTTTCCTCCGCGTTTCCTCCGCGTTTCCTCCGTGTCTTCTCCGTGTCTCCTCCGTGTCTCCTCCGTGTCTCCTCCGTGTTTCCTCAGCGCTTCCTCAGTGTTTCCTCCGTGTTTCCTCTGTGTTTCCTTCGCGTTTCCTCTGTATTTCCTCCGCGTTTCCTCAGCGTTTCCTCAGCGTTTCCTCCGTGTTTCCTCCGTGTTTCCTCAACATTTCCTCCGTGTTTCCTCTGCGTTTCCTTCGCGTTTCCTCTGCGTTTTCTCCGTGTTTCCTTCGCGTTTCCTCTGTGTTTCCTCTGCGTTTCCTCAGCGTTTCCTCCGCGTTTCTTCTGTGTTTCCTCCGTGTTTCCTCCGTGTCCTCCGCGTTTCCTCAGCGTTTCCTCCGTGTTAACTCCGTGTGTCCTCCGTGTGTCCTCCGTGTTTCCTCAGCGTTTCCTCCGTGTTTCCTCTGCGTTTCCTCCGCGCTTCCTCGGTGTTTCCTCTGTGTTTCCTCCGTGTTTCCTCCGCGTTTCCTCTGTGTTTCATCCGTGTTTCCTTCGCGTTTCCTTCGCATTCCCTCCGTGTCTCCTCCGTGTCTCCTCCGTGTCCTCCGTGTCTCCTCAGTGTTTCCTCAGCGCTTCCTCCGTGTTTCCTCCGTGTTTCCTTTGCGTTTCCTCTGTGTTTCCTCCGTGTTTCCTCTGCGTTTCCTCTTTTCCTCTGCGTTTCCTCCGTGTTTCCTCCGTGTTTCCTCTGCGTTTCCTCTGTGTTTCCTCTTTGTTTCCTCCTTGTTTCCTCCGTGTTTCCTCAGTGTTGTGTTTCCTCTGCGTTTCCTCCGTGTTTCCTCTGTGTTTCCTCCGTGTTTCCTCCGCGTTTCCTCTGCGTTTCCTCCTTGTTTCCTCCGTGTTTCCTCCGTGTTTCCTCCGTATTTCCTCCTTGTTTCCTCCGCGTTTCCTCCGTGTTTCCTCCGCGTTTCCTCCGTGTTTCCTCCTTGTTTCCTCCGTGTTTCCTCCGTGTTTCCTCAGTGTTGTGTTTCCTCTGTGTTTCCTCCGTGTTTCCTCTGCGTTTCCTCTGCGTTTCCTCCGTGTTTCCTCCGCGTTTCCTCTGCTTTTCCTCCTTGTTTCCTCGTTTCCTCTGTGTTTCCTCCGTGTTTCCTCCGTGTTTCCTCCGTGTTTCCTCCTTGTTTCCTCCGTGTTTCTTCCGTATTTCCTATGTATTTCCTCCTTGTTTCCTCCGTGTTTCCTCCGTGTTTCCTCCGTGTTTCCTCTGTGTCTCCTCCGTGTTTCCTCAGCGCTTCCTCGGCGCTTCCTCCGTGTTTCATCCGTGTTTCCTTCGCGTTTCCTCTGTGTTTCCTCTGTGTTTCCTCCGTGTTTCCTCTGCGTTTCCTCTTTTCCTCTGCGTTTCCTCGTTGTTTCCTCCGTGTTTCCTCTGCGTTTCCTCCTTGTTTCCTCTGTGTTTCCTCCGTGTTTCCTCCTTGTTTCCTCCTTGTTTCCTCCGTGTTTCCTCTCCGTGTTTCCTCTGCGTTTCCTCCTTGTTTCCTCTGCGTTTCCTCCGTGTTTCCTCCGTGTTTCCTCCGTGTTTCCTCCGTGTTTCCTCCGTATTTCCTCCTTGTTTCCTCCTTGTTTCCTCCGTGTTTCCTCCTTGTTTCCTCCGTGTTTCCTCCGTGTTTCCTCCGTATTTCCTCCTTGTTTCCTCCGTGTTTCCTCCGTGTCTCCTCCGTGTTTCCTCGGCTCTTCCTCTGTGTTTCCTCTGTGTTTCCTCCGTGTTTCCTCTGCGTTTCCTCTTTTCCTCTGCGTTTCCTCCGTGTTTCCTCCGTGTTTCCTCTGCGTTTCCTCTGCGTTTCCTCCTTGTTTCCTCCTTGTTTCCTCCGTGTTTCCTCCGTGTTTCCTCCGTGTTTCCTCCTTGTTTCTTCCGTGTTTCCTCCGTGTTTCCTCCGTGTTTCCTCCTTGTTTCCTCCTTGTTTCCTACGTGTTTCCTCCGTGTTTCCTCCGTATTTCCTCCTTGTTTCCTCCTTGTTTCCTCCGTGTTTCCTCCGTGTTTCATCCGTGTTTCCTTCGCGTTTCCTCTGTGTTTCCTCTGTGTTTCCTCTGTGTTTCCTCCGTGTTTCCTCTGCGTTTCCTCTTTTCCTCTGCGTTTCCTCGTTGTTTCCTCCGTGTTTCCTCTGCGTTTCCTCCTTGTTTCCTCTGTGTTTCCTCCGTGTTTCCTCCGTGTTTCCTCCTTGTTTCCTCCGTGTTTCCTCCGTGTTTCCTCCGTGTTACCTCCTTGTTTCCTCTGCGTTTCCTCCTTGTTTCCTCCGTGTTTCCTCCGTGTTTCCTCCGTATTTCCTCCTTGTTTCCTCCGTGTTTCCTCCGTGTTTCCTCCTTGTTTCCTCCTTGTTTCCTCCGTGTTTCCTCCGTATTTCCTCCTTGTTTCCTCCGTGTTTCCTCCGTGTCTCCTCCGTGTTTCCTCGGCTCTTCCTCTGTGTTTCCTCCGTGTTTCCTCTGCGTTTCCTCTTTTCCTCTGCGTTTCCTCCGTGTTTCCTCCGTGTTTCCTCTGCGTTTCCTCTGCGTTTCCTCCTTGTTTCCTCCGTGTTTCCTCCGTGTTTCCTCCGTGTTTCCTCCTTGTTTCCTCCTTGTTTCTTCCGTGTTTCCTCCGTGTTTCCTCCTTGTTTCCTCCTTGTTTCCTACGTGTTTCCTCCGTGTTTCCTCCGTATTTCCTCCTTGTTTCCTCCTTGTTTCCTCCGTGTTCCCTCCGTGTTTCCTCCGTGTTTCCTCTGCGTTTCCTCTGCGTTTCCTCCTTGTTTCCTCCTTGTTTCCTCCTTGTTTCCTCCGTGTTTCCTCCGTGTTTCCTCCGTGTTTCCTCCTTGTTTCCTCCTTGTTTCTTCCGTGTTTCCTCCGTGTTTCCTCCGTGTTTCCTCCTTGTTTCCTCCTTGTTTCCTACGTGTTTCCTCCGTGTTTCCTCCGTATTTCCTCCTTGTTTCCTCCTTGTTTCCTCCGTGTTTCCTCCGTGTTTCCTCCGTGTTTCTTCTGCGTTTCCTCTGCGTTTCCTCCTTGTTTCCTCCTTGTTTCCTCCGTGTTTCCTCCGTGTTTCCTCCTTGTTTCCTCCTTGTTTCCTCCGTATTTCCTCCTTGTTTACTCCTTGTTTCCTCCTTGTTTTCTCCGCGTTTCCTCCGTGTTTCCTCCGCGTTTCCTCCGTGTTTCCTCCGTGTTTCCTCTGCGTTTCCTCCTTGTTTCCTCTGTGTTTCCTCCGTGTCTCCTCCGTGTTTCCTCAGCGCTTCCTCAGTGTTTCCTCCGTGTTTCCTCCTCGTTTTCTCCGCGTTTCCTCTGCGTTTCCTCCGTGTTTCCTCAGCGCTTCCTCAGCGTTTCCTCCGTGTTTCCTCCGTGTTTCCTCCGTGTTTCTTTCGCGTTTCCTCTGCGTTTCCTCTTTGTTTCCTCCGTGTTTCCTCCGTATTTCCTCAGCGCTTCCTCCGTGTTTCCTCCTCGTTTCCTCCGCGTTTCCTCCGCGTTTCCTCCGTGTCTTCTCCGTGTCTCCTCCGTGTCTCCTCCGTGTCTCCTCCGTGTTTCCTCAGCGCTTCCTCAGTGTTTCCTCCGTGTTTCCTCTGTGTTTCCTTCGCGTTTCCTCTGTATTTCCTCCGCGTTTCCTCCGCGTTTCCTCAGCGTTTCCTCATCGTTTCCTCCGTGTTTCCTCCGTGTTTCCTCAACATTTCCTCCGTGTTTCCTCTGCGTTTCCTTCGCGTTTCCTCTGCGTTTTCTCCGTGTTTCCTTCGCGTTTCCTCTGTGTTTCCTCTGCGTTTCCTCAGCGTTTCCTCCGCGTTTCTTCTGTGTTTCCTCCGTGTTTCCTCCGTGTCCTCCGCGTTTCCTCAGCGTTTCCTCCGTGTTAACTCCGTGTGTCCTCCGTGTGTCCTCCGTGTTTCCTCAGCGTTTCCTCCGTGTTTCCTCTGCGTTTCCTCCGCGCTTCCTCGGTGTTTCCTCTGTGTTTCCTCCGTGTTTCCTCCGCGTTTCCTCTGTGTTTCATCCGTGTTTCCTTCGCGTTTCCTTCGCATTCCCTCCGTGTCTCCTCCGTGTCTCCTCCGTGTCCTCCGTGTCTCCTCCGTGTTTCCTCAGCGCTTCCTCGGTGTTTCCTCCGTGTTTCATCCGTGTTTCCTTCGCGTTTCCTCTGTGTTTTACTCTGTGTTTCCTCCGTGTTTCCTCTGCGTTTCCTCTTTTCCTCTGCGTTTCCTCCGTGTTTCCTCCGTGTTTCCTCTGCGTTTCCTCTGTGTTTCCTCTTTGTTTCCTCCTTGTTTCCTCCGTGTTTCCTCAGTGTTGTGTTTCCTCTGCGTTTCCTCCGTGTTTCCTCTGTGTTTCCTCCGTGTTTCCTCCGCGTTTCCTCTGCGTTTCCTCTGCGTTTCCTCCTTGTTTCCTCCGTGTTTCCTCCGTGTTTCCTCCGTGTTTCCTCCGTATTTCCTCCTTGTTTCCTCCGCGTTTCCTCCATGTTTCCTCCGCGTTTCCTCCGTGTTTCCTCCTTGTTTCCTCCGTGTTTCCTCCGTGTTTCCTCAGTGTTGTGTTTCCTCTGTGTTTCCTCCGTGTTTCCTCTGTGTTTCCTCCGTGTTTCCTCTGCGTTTCCTCCGTGTTTCCTCCGCGTTTCCTCTGCGTTTCCTCTGCGTTTCCTCGTTTCCTCTGTGTTTCCTCCGTGTTTCCTCCGTGTTTCCTCCTTGTTTCCTCCGTGTTTCTTCCGTATTTCCTCCTTGTTTCCTCCGTGTTTCCTCCGTGTTTCCTCCGTGTTTCCTCTGTGTCTCCTCCGTGTTTCCTCAGCGCTTCCTCGGCGCTTCCTCCGTGTTTCATCTGTGTTTCCTTCGCGTTTCCTCTGTGTTTCCTCTGTGTTTCCTCCGTGTTTCCTTCGCGTTTCCTTCGCATTCCCTCCGTGTCTCCTCCGTGTCTCCTCCGTGTCCTCCGTGTCTCCTCCGTGTTTCCTCAGCGCTTCCTCGGTGTTTCCTCCGTGTTTCATCCGTGTTTCCTTCGCGTTTCCTCTGTGTTTCCTCTGTGTTTCCTCCGTGTTTCCTCTGCGTTTCCTCTTTTCCTCTGCGTTTCCTCCGTGTTTCCTCCGTGTTTCCTCTGCGTTTCCTCTGTGTTTCCTCTTTGTTTCCTCCTTGTTTCCTCCGTGTTTCCTCAGTGTTGTGTTTCCTCTGCGTTTCCTCCGTGTTTCCTCTGTGTTTCCTCCGTGTTTCCTCCGCGTTTCCTCTGCGTTTCCTCTGCGTTTCCTCCTTGTTTCCTCCGTGTTTCCTCCGTGTTTCCTCCGTGTTTCCTCCGTATTTCCTCCTTGTTTCCTCCGCGTTTCCTCCATGTTTCCTCCGCGTTTCCTCCGTGTTTCCTCCTTGTTTCCTCCGTGTTTCCTCCGTGTTTCCTCAGTGTTGTGTTTCCTCTGTGTTTCCTCCGTGTTTCCTCTGTGTTTCCTCCGTGTTTCCTCTGCGTTTCCTCCGTGTTTCCTCCGCGTTTCCTCTGCGTTTCCTCTGCGTTTCCTCGTTTCCTCTGTGTTTCCTCCGTGTTTCCTCCGTGTTTCCTCCTTGTTTCCTCCGTGTTTCTTCCGTATTTCCTCCTTGTTTCCTCCGTGTTTCCTCCGTGTTTCCTCCGTGTTTCCTCTGTGTCTCCTCCGTGTTTCCTCAGCGCTTCCTCGGCGCTTCCTCCGTGTTTCATCTGTGTTTCCTTCGCGTTTCCTCTGTGTTTCCTCTGTGTTTCCTCCGTGTTTCCTCTGCGTTTCCTCCTTGTTTCCTCTGTGTTTCCTCCGTGTTTCCTCCTTGTTTCCTCCTTGTTTCCTCCGTGTTTCCTCCGTGTTTCCTCTCCGTGTTTCCTCTGCGTTTCCTCCTTGTTTCCTCTGCGTTTCCTCCTTGTTTCCTCCGTGTTTCCTCCGTGTTTCCTCCGTGTTTCCTCCGTATTTCCTCCTTGTTTCCTCCTTGTTTCCTCCGTGTTTCCTCCTTGTTTCCTCCTTGTTTCCTCCGTGTTTCCTCCGTATTTCCTCCTTGTTTCCTCCGTGTTTCCTCCGTGTCTCCTCCGTGTTTCCTCGGCTCTTCCTCTGTGTTTCCTCTGTGTTTCCTCCGTGTTTCCTCTGCGTTTCCTCCTTGTTTCCTCCTTGTTTCCTCCGTGTTTCCTCCGTATTTCCTCCTTGTTTCCTCCGTGTTTCATCCGTGTTTCCTTCGCGTTTCCTCTGTGTTTCCTCTGTGTTTCCTCCGTGTTTCCTCTGCGTTTCCTCTTTTCCTCTGCGTTTCCTCGTTGTTTCCTCCGTGTTTCCTCTGCGTTTCCTCCTTGTTTCCTCTGTGTTTCCTCCGTGTTTCCTCCGTGTTTCCTCCTTGTTTCCTCCGTGTTTCCTCCGTGTTTCCTCCGTGTTTCCTCTGCGTTTCCTCCTTGTTTCCTCTGCGTTTCCTCCTTGTTTCCTCCGTGTTTCCTCCGTGTTTCCTCCGTATTTCCTCCTTGTTTCCTCCTTGTTTTCCTCCGTGTTTCCTCCTTGTTTCCTCCTTGTTTCCTCCTTGTTTCCTCCGTGTTTCCTCCGTATTTCCTCCTTGTTTCCTCCGTGTTTCCTCCGTGTCTCCTCCGTGTTTCCTCGGCTCTTCCTCTGTGTTTCCTCCGTGTTTCCTCTGCGTTTCCTCTTTTCCTCTGCGTTTCCTCCGTGTTTCCTCCGTGTTTCCTCTGCGTTTCCTCTGCGTTTCCTCCTTGTTTCCTCCTTGTTTCCTCCGTGTTTCCTCCTTGTTTCCTCCTTGTTTCTTCCGTGTTTCCTCCGTGTTTCCTCCGTGTTTCCTCCTTGTTTCCTCCTTGTTTCCTACGTGTTTCCTCCGTGTTTTCTCCGTGTTTCCTCCTTGTTTCCTCCTTGTTTCCTCCGTGTTTCCTCCGTGTTTCCTCCGCGTTTCCTCTGCGTTTCCTCTGCGTTTCCTCCTTGTTTCCTCCTTGTTTCCTCCTTGTTTCCTCCGTGTTTCCTCCGTGTTTCCTCCGTGTTTCCTCCGTGTTTCCTCCTTGTTTCCTCCTTGTTTCCTCCTTGTTTCCTACGTGTTTCCTCCGTGTTTTCTCCGTATTTCCTCCTTGTTTCCTCCGTGTTTCCTCCGTGTTTCCTCCGCGTTTCCTCTGCGTTTCCTCTGCGTTTCCTGTGCGTTTCCTCCTTGTTTCCTCCGTGTTTCCTCCGTGTTTCCTCCGTGTTTCCTCCTTGTTTCCTCCTTGTTTCCTCCTTGTTTCCTCCGTATTTCCTCCTTGTTTCCTCCGTATTTCCTCCTTGTTTCCTCCTTGTTTTCTCCGCGTTTCCTCCGTGTTTCCTCCGCGTTTCCTCCGTGTTTCCTCCGTGTTTCCTTCGCGTTTCCTCTGTGTTTCCTCCGTGTCTCCTCCGTGTTTCCTCGGCTCTTCCTCTGTGTTTCCTCTGTGTTTCCTCCGTGTTTCCTCTGCGTTTCCTCCTTGTTTCCTCTGTGTTTCCTCCGTGTTTCCTCCTTGTTTCCTCCTTGTTTCCTCCGTGTTTCCTCCGTGTTTCCTCTCCGTGTTTCCTCTGCGTTTCCTCCTTGTTTCCTCTGCGTTTCCTCCTTGTTTCCTCCGTGTTTCCTCCGTGTTTCCTCCGTGTTTCCTCCGTATTTCCTCCTTGTTTCCTCCTTGTTTCCTCCGTGTTTCCTCCTTGTTTCCTCCTTGTTTCCTCCGTGTTTCCTCCGTATTTCCTCCTTGTTTCCTCCGTGTTTCCTCCGTGTCTCCTCCGTGTTTCCTCGGCTCTTCCTCTGTGTTTCCTCTGTGTTTCCTCCGTGTTTCCTCTGCGTTTCCTCCTTGTTTCCTCCTTGTTTCCTCCGTGTTTCCTCCGTATTTCCTCCTTGTTTCCTCCGTGTTTCATCCGTGTTTCCTTCGCGTTTCCTCTGTGTTTCCTCTGTGTTTCCTCCGTGTTTCCTCTGCGTTTCCTCTTTTCCTCTGCGTTTCCTCGTTGTTTCCTCCGTGTTTCCTCTGCGTTTCCTCCTTGTTTCCTCTGTGTTTCCTCCGTGTTTCCTCCGTGTTTCCTCCTTGTTTCCTCCGTGTTTCCTCCGTGTTTCCTCCGTGTTTCCTCTGCGTTTCCTCCTTGTTTCCTCTGCGTTTCCTCCTTGTTTCCTCCGTGTTTCCTCCGTGTTTCCTCCGTATTTCCTCCTTGTTTCCTCCTTGTTTTCCTCCGTGTTTCCTCCTTGTTTCCTCCTTGTTTCCTCCTTGTTTCCTCCGTGTTTCCTCCGTATTTCCTCCTTGTTTCCTCCGTGTTTCCTCCGTGTCTCCTCCGTGTTTCCTCGGCTCTTCCTCTGTGTTTCCTCCGTGTTTCCTCTGCGTTTCCTCTTTTCCTCTGCGTTTCCTCCGTGTTTCCTCCGTGTTTCCTCTGCGTTTCCTCTGCGTTTCCTCCTTGTTTCCTCCTTGTTTCCTCCGTGTTTCCTCCTTGTTTCCTCCTTGTTTCTTCCGTGTTTCCTCCGTGTTTCCTCCGTGTTTCCTCCTTGTTTCCTCCTTGTTTCCTACGTGTTTCCTCCGTGTTTTCTCCGTGTTTCCTCCTTGTTTCCTCCTTGTTTCCTCCGTGTTTCCTCCGTGTTTCCTCCGCGTTTCCTCTGCGTTTCCTCTGCGTTTCCTCCTTGTTTCCTCCTTGTTTCCTCCTTGCTTCCTCCGTGTTTCCTCCGTGTTTCCTCCGTGTTTCCTCCGTGTTTCCTCCTTGTTTCCTCCTTGTTTCCTCCTTGTTTCCTACGTGTTTCCTCCGTGTTTTCTCCGTATTTCCTCCTTGTTTCCTCCTTGTTTCCTCCGTGTTTCCTCCGTGTTTCCTCCGCGTTTCCTCTGCGTTTCCTCTGCGTTTCCTGTGCGTTTCCTCCTTGTTTCCTCCGTGTTTCCTCCGTGTTTCCTCCGTGTTTCCTCCTTGTTTCCTCCTTGTTTCCTCCTTGTTTCCTCCGTATTTCCTCCTTGTTTCCTCCGTATTTCCTCCTTGTTTCCTCCTTGTTTTCTCCGCGTTTCCTCCGTGTTTCCTCCGCGTTTCCTCCGTGTTTCCTCCGTGTTTCCTTCGCGTTTCCTCTGTGTTTCCTCCGTGTCTCCTCCGTGTTTCCTCGGCTCTTCCTCTGTGTTTCCTCTGTGTTTCCTCCGTGTTTCCTCTGCGTTTCCTCTTTTCCTCTGCGTTTCCTCCGTGTTTCCTCCGTGTTTCCTCTGCGTTTCCTCCTTGTTTCCTCCTTGTTTCCTCCGTGTTTCCTCCGTGTTTCCTCCGTGTTTCCTCCTTGTTTCCTCCTTGTTTCTTCCGTGTTTCCTCCGTGTTTCCTCCGTGTTTCCTCCTTGTTTCCTACGTGTTTCCTCCGTGTTTCCTCCGTATTTCCTCCTTGTTTCCTCCTTGTTTCCTCCGTGTTTCCTCCGTGTCTCCTCCGTGTTTCCTCTGCGCTTCCTCGGCGTTTCCTCCGTGTTTCCTCCGTGTTTCCTCTGCGTTTCCTCTGCGTTTCCTCCTTGTTTCCTCCTTGTTTCCTCCGTGTTTCCTCCGTGTTTCCTCCGTGTTTCCTCCTTGTTTCCTCCTTGTTTCCTCCTTGTTTCCTCCTTGTTTTCTCCGCGTTTCCTCCGTGTTTCCTCCGCGTTTCCTCCGTGTTTCCTCCGCGTTTCCTCCGTGTCTTCTCCGTGTCTCCTCCGTGTTTCCTCAGCGCTTCCTCAGAGTTTCCTCCGTGTTTCCTCTGTGTTTCCTTCGCGTTTCCTCTGTGTTTCCTCCGCGTTTCCTCAGCGTTTCCTCCGTGTTTCCTCCGTGTTTCCTTCGCGTTTCCTCTGTGTTTCCTCTGCGTTTCCTCCGCGTTTCCTCAGCGTTTCCTCCGTGTTAACTCCGTGTGTCCTCCGTGTTTCCTCAACGCTTCCTCAACATTTCCTTCGCGTTTCCTCTGCGTTTTCTCCGTGTTTCCTTCGCGTTTCCTCAGTGTTTCCTCTGCGTTTCCTCAGCGTTTCCTCAGCGTTTCCTCCGTGTGTCCTCCGTGTGTCCTCCGTGTGTCCTCCGTGTTTCCTCAGCGTTTCCTCCGTGTTTCCTCTGTGTTTCCTCCGTGTTTCCTCCTTGTTTCCTCTGTGTTTCCTCCGTGTTTCCTCCGTGTTTCCTCCTTGTTTCCTCCTTGTTTCCTCTGTGTTTCCTCTGCGTTTCCTCTGCGTTTCCTCTTTTCCTCTGCGTTTCCTCCGTGTTTCCTCCGTGTTTCCTCTGCGTTTCCTCTTTTCCTCTGCGTTTCCTCTTTTCCTCTGCGTTTCCTCCGTGTTTCCTCCTTGTTTCCTCTGTGTTTCCTCCGTGTTTCCTCCGTGTTTCCTCCTTGTCTCCTCCTTGTTTCCTCCGTGTTTCCTCCTTGTTTCCTCCTTGTTTCCTCTCTGTTTCCTCCTTGTTTCCTCCGTTTTTCCTCCTTGTTTCCTCCTTGTTTCCTCTGTGTTTCCTCCGTGTTTCCTCCGTGTTTCCTCCGTGTTTCCTCCTTGTTTCCTCCTTGTTTCCTCCTTGTTTCCTCCTTGTTTCCTCCTTGTTTCCTCCGTGTTTCCCCCTTGTTTCCTCCTTGTTTCCTCTGTGTTTCCTCTGTTTCCTCCTTGTTTCCTCCGTGTTTCCTCCGTGTTTCCTCCTTGTTTCCTCCGTGTTTCCTCCTTGTTTCCTCCGTGTTTCCTCCTTGTTTCCGCATTGTTTCCTCTGTGTTTCCTCCGTGTTTCCTCCTTGTTTCCTCCGTGTTTCCTCCGTGTTTCCTCCTTGTTTCCTCCGTGTTTCCTCCGTGTTTCCTCCTTGTTTCCTCCGTGTTTCCTCCTTGTTTCCTCCTTGTTTCCTCCGTGTTTCCTCCGTGTTTCCTCCTTGTTTCCTCCGTGTTTCCTCCTTGTTTCCTCCTTGTTTCCTCCGTGTTTCCTCCGTGTTTCCTCCGTGTTTCCTCCTTGTTTCCTCCGTGTTTCCTCCGTGTTTCCTCCGTGTTTCCTCCGTGTTTCCTCCGCGTTTCCTCCGTGTTTCCTCCGTGTTTCCTCCTTGTTTCCTCCGTGTTTCCTCCGTGTTTCCTCAGTGTTGTGTTTCCTCTGTGTTTCCTCCGTGTTTCCTCTGTGTTTCCTCCGTGTTTCCTCTGCGTTTCCTCCGTGTTTCCTCCGTGTTTCCTCCTTGTTTCCTCCGTGTTTCTTCCGTATTTCCTATGTGTTTCCTCCGTGTTTCCTCCGTGTTTCCTCCGTGTTTCCTCTGTGTCTCCTCCGTGTTTCCTCAGCGCTTCCTCGGCGCTTCCTCCGTGTTTCATCCGTGTTTCCTTCGCGTTTCCTCTGTGTTTCCTCTGTGTTTCCTCTGTGTTTCCTCTGTGTTTCCTCCGTGTTTCCTCTGCGTTTCCTCTTTTCCTCTGCGTTTCCTCGTTGTTTCCTCCGTGTTTCCTCTGCGTTTCCTCCTTGTTTCCTCTGTGTTTCCTCCGTGTCTCCTCCGTGTTTCCTCAGCGCTTCCTCAGTGTTTCCTCCGTGTTTCCTCCTCGTTTTCTCCGCGTTTCCTCTGCGTTTCCTCCGTGTTTCCTCAGCGCTTCCTCAGCGTTTCCTCCGTGTTTCCTCCGTGTTTCCTCCGTGTTTCTTTCGCGTTTCCTCTGCGTTTCCTCTTTGTTTCCTCCGTGTTTCCTCCGTATTTCCTCAGCGCTTCCTCCGTGTTTCCTCCTCGTTTCCTCCGCGTTTCCTCCGCGTTTCCTCCGTGTCTTCTCCGTGTCTCCTCCGTGTCTCCTCCGTGTCTCCTCCGTGTTTCCTCAGCGCTTCCTCAGTGTTTCCTCCGTGTTTCCTCTGTGTTTCCTTCGCGTTTCCTCTGTATTTCCTCCGCGTTTCCTCAGCGTTTCCTCAGCGTTTCCTCCGTGTTTCCTCCGTGTTTCCTCAACATTTCCTCCGTGTTTCCTCTGCGTTTCCTTCGCGTTTCCTCTGCGTTTTCTCCGTGTTTCCTTCGCGTTTCCTCTGTGTTTCCTCTGCGTTTCCTCAGCGTTTCCTCCGCGTTTCTTCTGTGTTTCCTCCGTGTTTCCTCCGTGTCCTCCGCGTTTCCTCAGCGTTTCCTCCGTGTTAACTCCGTGTGTCCTCCGTGTGTCCTCCGTGTTTCCTCAGCGTTTCCTCCGTGTTTCCTCTGCGTTTCCTCCGCGCTTCCTCGGTGTTTCCTCTGTGTTTCCTCCGTGTTTCCTCCGCGTTTCCTCTGTGTTTCATCCGTGTTTCCTTCGCGTTTCCTTCGCATTCCCTCCGTGTCTCCTCCGTGTCTCCTCCGTGTCCTCCGTGTCTCCTCAGTGTTTCCTCAGCGCTTCCTCCGTGTTTCCTCCGTGTTTCCTTTGCGTTTCCTCTGTGTTTCCTCCGTGTTTCCTCTGCGTTTCCTCTTTTCCTCTGCGTTTCCTCCGTGTTTCCTCCGTGTTTCCTCTGCGTTTCCTCTGTGTTTCCTCTTTGTTTCCTCCTTGTTTCCTCCGTGTTTCCTCAGTGTTGTGTTTCCTCTGCGTTTCCTCCGTGTTTCCTCTGTGTTTCCTCCGTGTTTCCTCCGCGTTTCCTCTGCGTTTCCTCCTTGTTTCCTCCGTGTTTCCTCCGTGTTTCCTCCGTATTTCCTCCTTGTTTCCTCCGCGTTTCCTCCGTGTTTCCTCCGCGTTTCCTCCGTGTTTCCTCCTTGTTTCCTCCGTGTTTCCTCCGTGTTTCCTCAGTGTTGTGTTTCCTCTGTGTTTCCTCCGTGTTTCCTCTGCGTTTCCTCTGCGTTTCCTCCGTGTTTCCTCCGCGTTTCCTCTGCTTTTCCTCCGTGTTTCCTTCGCGTTTCCTCTGTGTTTCCTCTGCGTTTCCTCAGCGTTTCCTCCGCGTTTCTTCTGTGTTTCCTCCGTGTTTCCTCCGTGTCCTCCGCGTTTCCTCAGCGTTTCCTCCGTGTTAACTCCGTGTGTCCTCCGTGTGTCCTCCGTGTTTCCTCAGCGTTTCCTCCGTGTTTCCTCTGCGTTTCCTCCGCGCTTCCTCGGTGTTTCCTCTGTGTTTCCTCCGTGTTTCCTCCGCGTTTCCTCTGTGTTTCATCCGTGTTTCCTTCGCGTTTCCTTCGCATTCCCTCCGTGTCTCCTCCGTGTCTCCTCCGTGTCCTCCGTGTCTCCTCAGTGTTTCCTCAGCGCTTCCTCCGTGTTTCCTCCGTGTTTCCTTTGCGTTTCCTCTGTGTTTCCTCCGTGTTTCCTCTGCGTTTCCTCTTTTCCTCTGCGTTTCCTCCGTGTTTCCTCCGTGTTTCCTCTGCGTTTCCTCTGTGTTTCCTCTTTGTTTCCTCCTTGTTTCCTCCGTGTTTCCTCAGTGTTGTGTTTCCTCTGCGTTTCCTCCGTGTTTCCTCTGTGTTTCCTCCGTGTTTCCTCCGCGTTTCCTCTGCGTTTCCTCCTTGTTTCCTCCGTGTTTCCTCCGTGTTTCCTCCGTATTTCCTCCTTGTTTCCTCCGCGTTTCCTCCGTGTTTCCTCCGCGTTTCCTCCGTGTTTCCTCCTTGTTTCCTCCGTGTTTCCTCCGTGTTTCCTCAGTGTTGTGTTTCCTCTGTGTTTCCTCCGTGTTTCCTCTGCGTTTCCTCTGCGTTTCCTCCGTGTTTCCTCCGCGTTTCCTCTGCTTTTCCTCCTTGTTTCCTCGTTTCCTCTGTGTTTCCTCCGTGTTTCCTCCGTGTTTCCTCCGTGTTTCCTCCTTGTTTCCTCCGTGTTTCTTCCGTATTTCCTATGTATTTCCTCCTTGTTTCCTCCGTGTTTCCTCCGTGTTTCCTCCGTGTTTCCTCTGTGTCTCCTCCGTGTTTCCTCAGCGCTTCCTCGGCGCTTCCTCCGTGTTTCATCCGTGTTTCCTTCGCGTTTCCTCTGTGTTTCCTCTGTGTTTCCTCCGTGTTTCCTCTGCGTTTCCTCTTTTCCTCTGCGTTTCCTCGTTGTTTCCTCCGTGTTTCCTCTGCGTTTCCTCCTTGTTTCCTCTGTGTTTCCTCCGTGTTTCCTCCTTGTTTCCTCCTTGTTTCCTCCGTGTTTCCTCTCCGTGTTTCCTCTGCGTTTCCTCCTTGTTTCCTCTGCGTTTCCTCCGTGTTTCCTCCGTGTTTCCTCCGTGTTTCCTCCGTGTTTCCTCCGTATTTCCTCCTTGTTTCCTCCTTGTTTCCTCCGTGTTTCCTCCTTGTTTCCTCCTTGTTTCCTCCGTGTTTCCTCCGTATTTCCTTCTTGTTTCCTCCGTGTTTCCTCCGTGTCTCCTCCGTGTTTCCTCGGCTCTTCCTCTGTGTTTCCTCTGTGTTTCCTCCGTGTTTCCTCTGCGTTTCCTCTTTTCCTCTGCGTTTCCTCCGTGTTTCCTCCGTGTTTCCTCTGCGTTTCCTCCTTGTTTCCTCCTTGTTTCCTCCGTGTTTCCTCCGTGTTTCCTCCGTGTTTCCTCCTTGTTTCTTCCGTGTTTCCTCCGTGTTTCCTCCGTGTTTCCTCCTTGTTTCCTCCTTGTTTCCTACGTGTTTCCTCCGTGTTTCCTCCGTATTTCCTCCTTGTTTCCTCCTTGTTTCCTCCGTGTTTCCTCCGTGTTTCATCCGTGTTTCCTTCGCGTTTCCTCTGTGTTTCCTCTGTGTTTCCTCTGTGTTTCCTCCGTGTTTCCTCTGCGTTTCCTCTTTTCCTCTGCGTTTCCTCGTTGTTTCCTCCGTGTTTCCTCTGCGTTTCCTCCTTGTTTCCTCTGTGTTTCCTCCGTGTTTCCTCCGTGTTTCCTCCTTGTTTCCTCCGTGTTTCCTCCGTGTTTCCTCCGTGTTTCCTCCTTGTTTCCTCTGCGTTTCCTCCTTGTTTCCTCCGTGTTTCCTCCGTGTTTCCTCCGTATTTCCTCCTTGTTTCCTCCTTGTTTCCTCCGTGTTTCCTCCGTGTTTCCTCCTTGTTTCCTCCTTGTTTCCTCCTTGTTTCCTCCGTGTTTCCTCCGTATTTCCTCCTTGTTTCCTCCGTGTTTCCTCCGTGTCTCCTCCGTGTTTCCTCGGCTCTTCCTCTGTGTTTCCTCCGTGTTTCCTCTGCGTTTCCTCTTTTCCTCTGCGTTTCCTCCGTGTTTCCTCCGTGTTTCCTCTGCGTTTCCTCTGCGTTTCCTCCTTGTTTCCTCCGTGTTTCCTCCGTGTTTCCTCCGTGTTTCCTCCTTGTTTCCTCCTTGTTTCTTCCGTGTTTCCTCCGTGTTTCCTCCGTGTTTCCTCCTTGTTTCCTCCTTGTTTCCTACGTGTTTCCTCCGTGTTTCCTCCGTATTTCCTCCTTGTTTCCTCCTTGTTTCCTCCGTGTTTCCTCCGTGTTTCCTCCGTGTTTCCTCTGCGTTTCCTCTGCGTTTCCTCCTTGTTTCCTCCTTGTTTCCTCCGTGTTTCCTCCGTGTTTCCTCCGTGTTTCCTCCTTGTTTCCTCCTTGTTTCCTCCGTATTTCCTCCTTGTTTACTCCTTGTTTCCTCCTTGTTTTCTCCGCGTTTCCTCCGTGTTTCCTCCGCGTTTCCTCCGTGTTTCCTCCGTGTTTCCTTCGCGTTTCCTCTGTGTTTCCTCCGTGTCTCCTCCGTGTTTCCTCGGCTCTTCCTCTGTGTTTCCTCTGTGTTTCCTCCGTGTTTCCTCTGCGTTTCCTCTTTTCCTCTGCGTTTCCTCCGTGTTTCCTCCGTGTTTCCTCTGCGTTTCCTCCTTGTTTCCTCCTTGTTTCCTCCGTGTTTCCTCCGTGTTTCCTCCGTGTTTCCTCCTTGTTTCCTCCTTGTTTCTTCCGTGTTTCCTCCGTGTTTCCTCCGTGTTTCCTCCGTGTTTCCTCCTTGTTTCCTCCTTGTTTCCTACGTGTTTCCTACGTGTTTCCTCCGTATTTCCTCCTTGTTTCCTCCTTGTTTCCTCCGTGTTTCCTCCGTGTCTCCTCCGTGTTTCCTCTGCGCTTCCTCGGCGTTTCCTCCGTGTTTCCTCCGTGTTTCCTCCGTGTTTCCTCTGCGTTTCCTCTGCGTTTCCTCCTTGTTTCCTCCGTGTTTCCTCCGTGTTTCCTCCGTGTTTCCTCCTTGTTTCCTCCTTGTTTCCTCCTTGTTTTCTCCGCGTTTCCTCCGTGTTTCCTCCGCGTTTCCTCCGTGTTTCCTCCGCGTTTCCTCCGTGTCTTCTCCGTGTCTCCTCCGTGTTTCCTCCGCGTTTCCTCAGAGTTTCCTCCGTGTTTCCTCTGTGTTTCCTTCGCGTTTCCTCTGTTTCCTCCGCGTTTCCTCAGCGTTTCCTCCGTGTTTCCTTCGCGTTTCCTCTGTGTTTCCTCTGCGTTTCCTCCGCGTTTCCTCAGCGTTTCCTCCGTGTTAACTCCGTGTGTCCTCCGTGTTTCCTCAACGCTTCCTCAACATTTCCTTCGCGTTTCCTCTGCGTTTTCTCCGTGTTTCCTTCGCGTTTCCTCAGTGTTTCCTCTGCGTTTCCTCAGCGTTTCCTCAGCGTTTCCTCCGTGTTAACTCCGTGTGTCCTCCGTGTGTCCTCCGTGTTTCCTCAGCGTTTCCTCCGTGTTTCCTCTGTGTTTCCTCCGTGTTTCCTCCTTGTTTCCTCTGTGTTTCCTCCGTGTTTCCTCCGTGTTTCCTCCTTGTTTCCTCCTTGTTTCCTCCTTGTTTCCTCTGTGTTTCCTCTGCGTTTCCTCTGTGTTTCCTCTGCGTTTCCTCTTTTCCTCTGCGTTTCCTCCGTGTTTCCTCCGTGTTTCCTCTGCGTTTCCTCTTTTCCTCTGCGTTTCCTCTTTTCCTCTGCGTTTCCTCCGTGTTTCCTCCTTGTTTCCTCTGTGTTTCCTCCGTGTTTCCTCCGTGTTTCCTCCTTGTCTCCTCCTTGTTTCCTCCGTGTTTCCTCCTTGTTTCCTCCTTGTTTCCTCTGTGTTTCCTCCGTGTTTCCTCCTTGTTTCCTCCGTGTTTCCTCTTTGTTTCCTCCTTGTTTCCTCCGTGTTTCCTCCTTGTTTCCTCCTTGTTTCCTCTGTGTTTCCTCTGTGTTTCCTCCTTGTTTCCTCCGTGTTTCCTCCGTGTTTCCTCCTTGTTTCCTCCGTGTTTCCTCCTTGTTTCCTCCGTGTTTCCTCCTTGTTTCCTCCTTGTTTCCTCTGTGTTTCCTCCGTGTTTCCTCCTTGTTTCCTCCGTGTTTCCTCCGTGTTTCCTCCTTGTTTCCTCCGTGTTTCCTCCGTGTTTCCTCCTTGTTTCCTCCTTGTTTCCTCCGTGTTTCCTCCTTGTTTCCTCCGTGTTTCCTCCGTGTTTCCTCCTTGTTTCCTCCGTGTTTCCTCCTTGTTTCCTCCTTGTTTCCTCCGTGTTTCCTCCGTGTTTCCTCCGTGTTTCCTCCTTGTTTCCTCCGTGTTTCCTCCGTGTTTCCTCCGTGTTTCCTCCTTGTTTCCTCCGTGTTTCCTCCGTGTTTCCTCCTTGTTTCCTCCTTGTTTCCTCCGTGTTTCCTCCTTGTTTCCTCTGTGTTTCCTCTGTGTTTCCTCCGTGTTTCCTCCGTGTTTCCTCCTTATTTCCTCCGTGTTTCCTCCTTGTTTCCTCCGTGTTTCCTCCTTGTTTCCTCCTTGTTTCCTCTGTGTTTCCTCCATGTTTCCTCCTTGTTTCCTCCGTGTTTCCTCCGTGCTTCCTCCTTGTTTCCTCCGTGTTTCCTCCGTGTTTCCTCCTTGTTTCCTCCGTGTTTCCTCCTTGTTTCCTCCTTGTTTCCTCCGTGTTTCCTCCGTGTTTCCTCCTTGTTTCCTCCGTGTTTCCTCCTTGTTTCCTCCTTGTTTCCTCTTTGTTTCCTCCGTGTTTCCTCCTTGTTTCCTCCGTGTTTCCTCCGTGTTTCCTCCGTGTTTCCTCCTTGTTTCCTCCTTGTTTCCTCCGTGTTTCCTCCTTGTTTCCTCCGTGTTTCCTCCGTGTTTCCTCCTTGTTTCCTCCGTGTTTCCTCCTTGTTTCCTCCGTGTTTCCTCCTTGTTTCCTCCGTGTTTCCTCAGTGTTTCCTCCTTGTTTCCTCCGTGTTTCCTCCGTGTTTCCTCCTTGTTTCCTCCGTGTTTCCTCCGTGTTTCCTCCGTGTTTCCTCCTTGTTTCCTCCTTGTTTCCTCCGTGTTTCCTCAGTGTTTCCTCCTTGTTTCCTCCGTGTTTCCTCCATGTTTCCTCCTTGTTTCCTCCTTGTTTCCTCCTTGTTTCCTCTGTGTTTCCTCCGTGTTTCCTCCGTGTTTCCTCCTTGTTTCCTCCGTGTTTCCTCCGTGTTTCCTCCGTGTTTCCTCCTTGTTTCCTCCTTGTTTCCTCCTTGTTTCCTCCGTGTTTCCTCCTTGTTTCCTCCTTGTTTCCTCCGTGTTTCCTCCTTGTTTCCTCCGTGTTTCCTCCTTGTTTCCTTTGTGTTTCCTCCGTGTTTCCTCCTTGTTTCCTCCGTGTTTCCTCAGTGTTTCCTCCGTGTTTCCTCCGTGTTTCCTCCGTGTTTCCTCCTTGTTTCCTCCTTGTTTCCTCCTTGTTTCCTCCGTGTTTCCTCCGTGTTTCCTCCTTGTTTCCTCCTTGTTTCCTCCGTGTTTCCTCCGTGTTTCCTCCTTGTTTCCTCCGTGTTTCCTCCTTGTTTCCTCCGTGTTTCCTCCTTGTTTCCTCCGTGTTTCCTCAGTGTTTCCTCCTTGTTTCCTCCGTGTTTCCTCCTTGTTTCCTCCGTGTTTCCTCCTTGTTTCCTCCTTGTTTCCTCCGTGTTTCCTCCTTGTTTCCTCCGTGTTTCCTCCTTGTTTCCTCCGTGTTTCCTCCTTGTTTCCTCCTTGTTTCCTCCTTGTTTCCTCCGTGTTTCCTCCGTGTTTCCTCCTTGTTTCCTCCGTGTTTCCTCCGTGTTTCCTCCTTGTTTCCTCCTTGTTTCCTCCGTGTTTCCTCCGTGTTTCCTCCTTGTTTCCTCCGTGTTTCCTCCTTGTTTCCTCCTTGTTTCCTCCTTGTTTCCTCCGTGTTTCCTCAGTGTTTCCTCCTTGTTTCCTCCGTGTTTCCTCCTTGTTTCCTCCGTGTTTCCTCCGTGTTTCCTCCTTGTTTCCTCCTTGTTTCCTCCGTGTTTCCTCAGTGTTTCCTCCTTGTTTCCTCCGTGTTTCCTCCGTGTTTCCTCCTTGTTTCCTCCTTGTTTCCTCTGTGTTTCCTCCGTGTTTCCTCCTTGTTTCCTCCGTGTTTCCTCCGTGTTTCCTCCTTGTTTCCTCCTTGTTTCCTCCGTGTTTCCTCCTTGTTTCCTCCTTGTTTCCTCCGTGTTTCCTCCGTGTTTCCTCCGTGTTTCCTCCGTGTTTCCTCCTTGTTTCCTCCGTGTTTCCTCAGTGTTTCCTCCTTGTTTCCTCCGTGTTTCCTCCTTGTTTCCTCCGTGTTTCCTCCTTGTTTCCTCCTTGTTTCCTCCGTGTTTCCTCAGTGTTTCCTCCTTGTTTCCTCAGTGTTTCCTCCTTGTTTCCTCCGTGTTTCCTCCGTGTTTCCTCAGTGTTTCCTCCGTGTTTCCTCCGTGTTTCCTCCGTGTTTCCTCCTTGTTTCCTCCGTGTTTCCTCCTTGTTTCCTCCGTGTTTCCTCCTTGTTTCCTCCGTGTTTCCTCAGTGTTTCCTCCTTGTTTCCTCCGTGTTTCCTCCGTGTTTCCTCCGTGTTTCCTCCGTGTTTCCTCCTTGTTTCCTCCGTGTTTCCTCAGTGTTTCCTCCTTGTTTCCTCCGTGTTTCCTCAGTGTTTCCTCCTTGTTTCCTCCGTGTTTCCTCCGTGTTTCCTCAGTGTTTCCTCCGTGTTTCCTCCGTGTTTCCTCCGTGTTTCCTCCTTGTTTCCTCCGTGTTTCCTCCTTGTTTCCTCCTTGTTTCCTCCGTGTTTCCTCCTTGTTTCCTCCGTGTTTCCTCCTTGTTTCCTCCTTGTTTCCTCCGTGTTTCCTCAGTGTTTCCTCCTTGTTTCCTCCATGTTTCCTCCTTGTTTCCTCCGTGTTTCCTCCGTGTTTCCTCCGTGTTTCCTCCTTGTTTCCTCCTTGTTTCCTCCGTGTTTCCTCAGTGTTTCCTCCGTGTTTCCTCCTTGTTTCCTCCTTGTTTCCTCCGTGTTTCCTCCTTGTTTCCTCCTTGTTTCCTCTGTGTTTCCTCCGTGTTTCCTCCTTGTTTCCTCCGTGTTTCCTCCTTGTTTCCTCCTTGTTTCCTCCGTGTTTCCTCCTTGTTTCCTCCTTGTTTCCTCCGTGTTTCCTCCGTGTTTCCTCCGTGTTTCCTCCGTGTTTCCTCCTTGTTTCCTCCGTGTTTCCTCAGTGTTTCCTCCTTGTTTCCTCCGTGTTTCCTCCGTGTTTCCTCCTTGTTTCCTCCTTGTTTCCTCCGTGTTTCCTCAGTGTTTCCTCCTTGTTTCCTCAGTGTTTCCTCCTTGTTTCCTCCGTGTTTCCTCCGTGTTTCCTCAGTGTTTCCTCCGTGTTTCCTCCGTGTTTCCTCCGTGTTTCCTCCTTGTTTCCTCCGTGTTTCCTCCTTGTTTCCTCCGTGTTTCCTCCTTGTTTCCTCCGTGTTTCCTCAGTGTTTCCTCCTTGTTTCCTCCGTGTTTCCTCCGTGTTTCCTCCGTGTTTCCTCCTTGTTTCCTCCGTGTTTCCTCAGTGTTTCCTCCTTGTTTCCTCCGTGTTTCCTCAGTGTTTCCTCCTTGTTTCCTCCGTGTTTCCTCCGTGTTTCCTCAGTGTTTCCTCCGTGTTTCCTCCGTGTTTCCTCCGTGTTTCCTCCTTGTTTCCTCCGTGTTTCCTCCTTGTTTCCTCCGTGTTTCCTCCTTGTTTCCTCCGTGTTTCCTCCTTGTTTCCTCCTTGTTTCCTCCGTGTCTCCTCCGCGTTTAGAAACATTTGGGTTAAAGACAGTTTTGTGACGAAACTCTTGTTTGCAGCGTGAACCACATCTCGTGTCCAGTGCTGATCCTGCACGCTGAGGACGACGCCGTGGTGCCATTCCACCTGGGCAAGAAGGTACTAAAGCAGGACTAAAGCAGCTCTAAAGCAGCTCTAAAGCAGCTCTAAAGCAGGACTAAAGCAGGACTAAAGCAGCTCTAAAGCAGGACTAAAGCAGGACTAAACCAGGTCTAAAGCAGCTCTAAAGCAACTCTAAAGCAGCTCTAAAGCAGGACTAAAGCAGGACTAAACCAGGTCTAAAGCAGCTCTAAAGCAACTCTAAAGCAGCTCTAAAGCAGGACTAAAGCACGACTAAAGCAGGACTAAAGCAGGACTAAAGCAGCTCTAAAGCAGCTCTAAAGCAGCTCTAAAGCAGCTCTAAAGCAGGACTAAAGCAGGACTAAAGCAGCTCTAAAGCAGGACTAAACCAGGTCTCTGTTCTGCAGCTCTACATCCTGGCGTCTCGCTCCAAAAGTCTGAGCGGTCACAAAGTCCAATTTGTGCCCTTTGACTCGTCTTTGTCCTACAAACACAAGTTCATCTACAGGAGCCCAGAGCTGCCACACATCCTCAGGTACAAGGCCTCAGAAAGTTGGTGACCATGCGTGACCATGCGTGACCTTGTGTCGTGTGACCTTTTGTGACCTTGTTTAACCTTTTGTGACCATGCCTGACCTTGTGTGACCATGTGTGACCATACGTGACCATGTGTGACCATACGTGACCATGCGTGACCATACGTGACCATGCGTGACCTTGTGTCATTGCGGGACCTTGTGTCATTGTATCACCTTGTCTGACCTTGCGTCATTGCGTGACCTTGTCTGACCTTGCGTCATTGTGTGACCTTGTGTGACCTTGCGTCATTGTGTGACCTTGTGTGACCTTGTGTCATTGTGTGACCTTGAGTGACCTTGCGTCATTGCGTGACCTTGTCTGACCTTGCGTCATTGTGTGACCTTGTGTGACCTTGCGTCATTGTGTGACCTTGTGTGACCTTGTGTCATTGTGTGACCTTGTGTGACCTTGTGTCATTGTGTGACCTTGCTTCATTGCGTGACCTTGTGTCGTTGCGTGACCTTGTGTCGTTGCGTGACCTTGTCGTTGTGTGACCTTGTGTGACCTTGTGTGACCTTGCGTCATTGTGTGACCTTGCGTCATTGCGTGACCTTGCGTCATTGCGTGACCTTGCGTCGTTGCGTGACCTTGTGTCGTTGCGGGACCTTGTCGTTGCGGGACCTTGCGTGTCCTTGTGTGACCTTGTGTCGTTGCGGGACCTTGCGTGTCCTTGTGTGACCTTGTGTGACCTTGCGTCATTGTGTGACCTTGTGTGACCTTGCGTCATTGTGTGACCTTGTGTGACCTTGTGTCATTGTGTGACCTTGTGTGACCTTGCGTCATTGCGTGACCTTGTCTGACCTTGCGTCATTGTGTGACCTTGTGTGACCTTGCGTCATTGTGTGACCTTGTGTGACCTTGTGTCATTGTGTGACCTTGTGTGACCTTGTGTCATTGTGTGACCTTGCTTCATTGCGTGACCTTGTGTCGTTGCGTGACCTTGTGTCGTTGCGTGACCTTGTCGTTGTGTGACCTTGTGTGACCTTGTGTGACCTTGCGTCATTGTGTGACCTTGCGTCATTGCGTGACCTTGCGTCATTGCGTGACCTTGCGTCGTTGCGTGACCTTGTGTCGTTGCGGGACCTTGTCGTTGCGGGACCTTGCGTGTCCTTGTGTGACCTTGTGTCGTTGCGGGACCTTGCGTGTCCTTGTGTGACCTTGTGTGACCTTGTGTCATTGTGTGACCTTGCGTCGTTGTGTGACCTTGCGTCGTTGCGTGACCTTGTGTCGTTGCGTGACCTTGTGTCGTTGCGGGACCTTGTCGTTGCGGGACCTTGCGTGTCCTTGTGTGACCTTGTGTCGTTGCGGGACCTTGCGTGTCCTTGTGTGACCTTGTGTGACCTTGTGTCATTGTGTGACCTTGCGTCGTTGCGTGACCTTGTGTGACCTTGCGTCGTTGTGTGACCTTGCGTCGTTGCGTGACCTTGTGTCGTTGCGTGACCTTGTGTCGTTGCGGGACCTTGTGTCGTTGCGGGACCTTGTCGTTGCGGGACCTTGCGTGTCCTTGTGTGACCTTGTGTCGTTGCGGGACCTTGCGTGTCCTTGTGTGACCTTGTGTGACCTTGTGTCATTGCGTGACCTTGCGTCATTGCGTGACCTTGCGTCGTTGCGTGACCTTGTGTCGTTGCGGGACCTTGCGTGTCCTTGTGTGACCTTGTGTCGTTGCGGGACCTTGCGTGTCCTTGTGTGACCTTGTGTGACCTTGTGTCATTGTGTGACCTTGCGTCGTTGCGTGACCTTGTGTGACCTTGCGTCGTTGTGTGACCTTGCGTCGTTGTGTGACCTTGCGTCATTGTGTGACCTTGTGTCATTGTGTGACCTTGTGTGACCTTGTGTCTTTGCAGTAACTTCCTGGAGACATCTCTTCCTCATCACTGACTCTGGATCAGATCTGAAGCTCTGAACACGGCGTCATTCTTCTTTCATCACATTTCCATCATCTATTATTATTATTATTATTATTATTAGTATTATTATTATTATCAATATTATAATTATTGTTAGTCCATTTTGTTTTTGATCCAAACCGTTTTGAGCTGTTTTTGTTTTCTTCCTTTCGTTTCTTTGCTGGGCCTGATGTGAACTGTTTGACTTGATTAAATATTCCTCTTTTTAAACCCACTTTTGTCTCTGGTTTAGACCTGGTTTAGTCCTGGTTTAGTCCTGGTTTAGTCCTGGTTTAGTCCTGGTTTGGACCTGGTTTAGTCCTGATTTAGTCCTGGTTTAGTCCTGGTTTAGACCTGGTTTAGACCTGGTTTAGTCCTGGTTTAGTCCTGGTTTAGTCCTGGTTTGGACCTGGTTTAGTCCTGATTTAGTCCTGGTTTAGTCCTGGTTTAGACCTGGTTTAGACCTGGTTTAGTCCTGGTTTAGTCCTGGTTTAGTCCTGGTTTAGACCTGGTTTAGACCTGGTTTAGTCCTGGTTTAAACCTGGTTTAAACCTGGTTTAGACCTGGTTCAGACCTGGTTTAGTCCTGGTTTAGTCCTGCTTTAGACCTGGTTTAGTCCTGGTTTAGTCCTGCTTTAGACCTGGTTTAGTCCTGGTTTAGTCCTGGTTTAGTCCTGGTTTAGTCCTGGTTTAGACCTGGTTTAGTCCTGGTTTAGTCCTGGTTTAGTCCTGGTTTAGTCCTGGTTTAGACCTGGTTTAGTCCTGGTTTAGTCCTGGTTTAGTCCTGGTTTAGTCCTGGTTTAGTCCTGGTTTAGTCCTGATTTAGTCCTGGTTTAGTCCTGGTTTAGTCCTGGTTTAGACCTGGTTTAGACCTGGTTTAGACCTGGTTTAGTCCTGGTTTAGTCCTGGTTTAGTCCTGGTTTAAACCTGGTTTAGACCTGGTTTAGTCCTGGTTTAGACCTGGTTTAAACCTGGTTTAGACCTGGTTTAGTACTGGTTTAGACCTGGTTTAGTCCTGGTTTAGTCCTGGTTTAGTCCTGGTTTAGACCTGGTTTAGTCCTGGTTTAAACCTGGTTTAGACCTGGTTTAGTCCTGGTTTAGTCCTGGTTCAGACCTGGTTTAGTCCTGGTTTAGTCCTGCTTTAGACCTGGTTTAGTCCTGGTTTAGTCCTGGTTTAGTCCTGGTTCAGACCTGGTTTAGTCCTGGTTTAGTCCTGGTTTAGTCCTGGTTTAGTCCTGGTTTAGTCCTGGTTTAGACCTGGTTTAGTCCTGGTTTAGTCCTGGTTTAGACCTGGTTTAGTCCTGGTTCAGTCCTGGTTTAGTCCTGGTTCAGTCCTGGTTTAGTCCTGGTTTAAACCTGGTTTAGACCTGGTTTAGTCCTGGTTTAGTCCTGGTTTAGACCTGGTTTAGTCCTGGTTTAGTCCTGGTTTAGTCCTGGTTTAGACCTGGTTTAGTCCTGGTTTAAACCTGGTTTAGACCTGGTTTAGTCCTGGTTTAGTCCTGGTTTAGTCCTGGTTTAGTCCTGGTTCAGACCTGGTTTAGTCCTGGTTTAGTCCTGCTTTAGACCTGGTTTAGTCCTGGTTTAGTCCTGGTTTAGTCCTGGTTTAGTCCTGGTTTAGTCCTGGTTTAGTCCTGGTTCAGACCTGGTTTAGTCCTGGTTTAGTCCTGCTTTAGACCTGGTTTAGTCCTGGTTTAGTCCTGGTTTAGTCCTGGTTCAGACCTGGTTTAGTCCTGGTTTAGTCCTGGTTTAGTCCTGGTTTAGTCCTGGTTTAGTCCTGGTTTAGTCCTGGTTCAGACCTGGTTTAGTCCTGGTTTAGTCCTGGTTTAGTCCTGGTTTAGTCCTGGTTTAGTCCTGGTTTAGAAACACCAGTCTGTTCGTTGCGTTTTGGTTTATAAATTAAAACGGGTCTAATTTTAAAACCCTTACCAAAAACTAGTATACTTCTAGTAACCAATTATTAGGTATACTTGAGTACATTTAAGTATACTTCTTACAGTACATAAAGTACAAATGCAAGTGTACTTAGTTTACATAGAAGTATACTTATTGGGACTAAATTGGCCCATTTTTAAGTTTATAAAAGTACACTTCTAGTATTTAAGTAGTCAACTTTTAGTTTACTACTTAACAACTTCCTAGTCTACTTTTACTTTATTGCAGTAAACTTAAACTGTGCTTCAAAGTAAACATTTAGTTTAGTACTTATACATTTTAAGTCACATTTTAGTTTAGGAAAGTAAACTTTCAATAAACTTTCAGTTACTGTTAATTCACTCGTGAACGTCTGGTCCCAACACTTCATGTAAGAGACAATTCACATCATTTATTTAAACATATTAAAACTGTGTATTGAACTATATATGTATGTACATATATGTATATATATGTACATACATATATGTATATTTATGAACATACATATATGTATGTACACATACACTTAAAGTGAGGAAGGCAGCAGGACCTGATGGCATCAGCCCCAGGCTCCTTAAGTCCTGCAGATGAACTGTGTGGAGTTATGGAGCATGTCTTCAACATGAGCCTGAAGCTGAGGGCGGTACCACAGGTCTGAAGACCTCCTGTCTGGTACCACAGGTCTGAAGACCTCCTGTCTGGTACCACAGGTCTGAAGACCTCCTGTCTGGTACCACAGGTCTGAAGACCTCCTGTCTGGTACCACAGGTCTGAAGACCTCCTGTCTGGTACCACAGGTCTGAAGACCTCCTGTCTGGTACCACAGGTCTGAAGACCTCCTGTCTGGTACCACAGGTCTGAAGACCTCCTGTCTGGTACCACAGGTCTGAAGACCTCCTGTCTGGTACCACAGGTCTGAAGACCTCCTGTCTGGTACCACAGGTCTGAAGACCTCCTGTCTGGTACCACAGGTCTGAAGACCTCCTGTCTGGTACCACAGGTCTGAAGACCTCCTGTCTGGTACCACAGGTCTGAAGACCTCCTGTCTGGTACCACAGGTCTGAAGACCTCCTGTCTGGTACCACAGGTCTGAAGACCTCCTGTCTGGTACCACAGGTCTGAAGACCTCCTGTCTGGTACCACAGGTCTGAAGACCTCCTGTCTGGTACCACAGGTCTGAAGACCTCCTGTCTGGTACCACAGGTCTGAAGACCTCCTGTCTGGTACCTGTGCCCAAGACACCGCGCGCCAAAGACTTCAACAGCTTCAGGCCGGTGTCTCTCACGTCCTGATGAAGACACTGGAGCTGGTCCTGGACCACCTCCGCTCCACCGTGAGCTCAGCCATGGACCCGCTGCAGTTTGCATATCGTCCTGGGATCGGAGTGGAGGACGCCGGCATCTCCTGCTGCACCGCTCTCTCTCTCACCTGGAGAAGCCTGGCAGCTCTGTGAGGATCCTGTTCTTTCATCTCTCCAGCGCCGTCAACACCATCAGCTCCTGAGGGACAAGCTGGAGACGGCTGGTGTGGAGGACGACCTGCAGAGTGGATCCTGGACGACCTCACAGACCGACCCCAGTTGGTCAGAGCCCGGGACTGTGTGTCTGACACTCGGACCTGCAGTGTGGGGGACCTGCAGTGTGGGGGACCTGCAGTGTGGGGGACCTGCAGTGTGGGGGACCTGCAGTGTGGGGGACCTGCAGTGTGGGGGACCTGCAGTGTGAGGGACCTGCAGTGTGGGGGACCTGCAGTGTGGGGGACCTGCAGTGTGGGGGACCTGCAGTGTGGGGGACCTGCAGTGTGGGGGACCTGCAGTGTGGGACCTGCAGTGTGGGGGACCTGCAGTGTGGGGGACCTGCAGTGTGGGGGACCTGCAGTGTGGGGGACCTGCAGTGTGGGGGACCTGCAGTGTGGGACCTGCAGTGTGGGGGCGCCCCAGGGCACTGTCCTCGCGCCCTGTCTCTCCACCCTCTACACTGCAGACCTCAGACATGGACAGTTGTGTCCTGCAGAAGTTCTCTGACCACTCTGCCATCATGGGACTCATCACAGACGATGATGTGGAGGACAGAGGACAGAGGACTGGAGCAGGACTTTGTGGAACCTCCTCCTCATCAACGCAGAAGACCAAGGAGAGGCCACGCCCCCCTCACCAGTGAACATCCAGGGACGGGACAGGCCACGCCCCCCTCACCAGTGAACATCCAGGGACGGGACAGGCCACGCCCCCCTCACCAGTGAACATCCAGGGACGGGACATTGAGAGAGTGACTCATACAAGGACCTGGTGTTCATCTGAACCACAAACTGGACTGGACTCATAACACAGACTGTACAGAGCCAGAGTCGGCTCTACCTCCTGAGGAGACTCAGGTCTTTTGGAGTGACAAGGCCACTCCTGAAGACCTTCTCCTCCTCTGTGGTGCATCAGCTCCTGTAGGTGTGGTCATCACAGAGAGGGAGAGGAAGAAGCTGGACAAAGCTCCGTCCTGGGCTGTGCTCTGGACTCGGTGCAGGAGGTGGGGGACAGAAGGGTCCTGGCTAAACTCACATCTATGCTGGACCATGAGTGTCGCCCCCTACAGGACACTCTGTCCCCTGCCGGACACTCTGTCCCCTGCAGGACACTCTGTCCCCTGCAGGACACTCTGTCCACTCTGGAGAGCAGCTTCAGTGTCTGATCCATCCTCTGTGTGAAGGAGACGTTTCACACTCTAGAACAAACACTGTTAGTCCTGAACACTTGCAATACTGTCATGATCACATGCAATGGTATTTATGTATTTATTTATTTTTATTTATTTATTTATTTTTATCTTTATTATTTCCCCTCCATCACTTGTTGGGTTTTGTTTATAGGAGATCTTCTACTGAAAGTGTTTTTCAGACTTCCTATAAATGATCTGTTCTTTTCCTCTGGATCTACCTGCGTTGCAACAATGAAATTTCCCCATGTGGGACAATAAAGGAATATCTTATCTTATATACCAGGGGGCGGGGCATATTACAATTACAGTTACATTTTAACATCAAAAAACATTTAATGACAAACAGTTGGAATAGAAATGACTTTTAGGTTTAAACTTCTGAAAATATGATTCAATTTGTTTAATAACGACAACGAAAATGTATTTTTATGAAAATAGAATTTGCCAAATATAAGAATTAAATTCATTTTCTTACTATCGTCACTTTTGTGTCATAAAAAACAAACATTATGTTTTTAAATTTAAATCTAAAGTTGGTTCAATGTGACGTGTTCTTTTAGTTGGACGCAAACGCTACGTCATCACGCAGCTTCTTCCGGTGGCAGCGGCTCCTTGTTCCGGTGACGCTCCGGTAAAGCGCGGGAAAGCGCGGCGTGGCGGTGACGCACGGGACGATGGCGGACACGCGGAGGATTTACTTTTGCGGAAGTATCCGCGGCGGGAGGGACGACGTGCACGTGTACCAGCGCATCGTGCACGCGCTGCGGACGCACGGGACCGTCCTGACCGAGCACGTGACCCACGGAGGCCTGACCGACGCCGGTAAATGACCGGAACTTTACACTTCATATACAACTGCATGACGTCATTCAGTGTAACGTACGTGAAAGAAAACCAGTCCAAACACATGACGTCATTAAACTAAAAGAATGTTTAGTTTTTCTTTTCATAATCCAACAGTAGAGGGCGCCCTACTTTAGTCCTGGTTTAGTCCTGGTTTAGTCCTGGTTTAGTCCTGGTTTAGTCCTGGTTTAGTCCTACTTTAGTCCTGGTTTAGTCCTGGTTTAGTCCTGGTTTAGTCCTGGTTTAGTCCTGGTTTAGTCCTGGTTTAGTCCTGGTTTAGTCCTGGTTCAGACCTGGTTCAGACCTGGTTCAGACCTGGTTTAGTCCTGGTTTAGTCCTGGTTCAGACCTGGTTCAGACCTGGTTTAGTCCTGGTTTAGTCCTGGTTTAGTCCTGGTTTAGTCCTGGTTTAGTCCTGGTTTGGTCCTGGTTTAGTCCTGGTTTAGTCCTGGTTTAGTCCTACTTTAGTCCTGGTTTAGTCCTACTTTAGCCCTACTTTAGCCCTACTTTAGTCCTACTTTAGTCCTACTTTAGTCCTGGTTTAGTCCTAATTTAGTCCTGGTTTAGTCCTACTTTAGTCCTGGTTTAGTCCTGGTTTAATCCTGGTTTAATCCTGGTTTAGTCCTACTTTAGCCCTACTTTAGTCCTGGTTTAGGCCTACTTTAGTCCTGGTTTAGTCCTGGTTTAGTCCTGGTTTAGACCTGGTTTAGTCCTGGTTCAGACCTGGTTTAGTCCTGGTTTAGTCCTGGTTCAGACCTGGTTTAGTCCTGGTTTAGTCCTGGTTTAGTCCTGGTTCAGACCTGGTTTAGTCCTGGTTTAGTCCTGGTTTAGTCCTGGTTTAGTCCTGGTTTAGTCCTGGTTTAGTCCTGGTTTAGTCCTGGTTTAGTCTGTTGTTTGTTCTTAAAGTCTGAATCTATGTTTTTGTGTTGAAGGTGAAACGTCTGAATCTGGAGACAAACAGATCCACGACCGAGACTTGGACTGGCTCCAGCAAAGTCACGGTCAGGACTGAGACCGAGACCCGAGAGACGAGACCCGAGAGACGAGACCGAGAGACGAGACCGAGAGACGAGACCCGAGAGACGAGACCCGAGAGACGAGACCCTAGACCGAGACCCGAGACCCGAGAGACGAGACCCGAAACCCTAGACCGAGACCCGAGAGACGAGACCCGAGACGAGACCCGAGAGACGAGACCCGAGAGACGAGACCCGAGAGACGAGACCCGAGAGACGAGACCCGAGAGACGAGACCCGAGAGACGAGACCCTAGACCGAGACCCGAGACCCGAGAGACGAGACCCGAAACCCTAGACCGAGACCCGAGAGACGAGACCCGAGACGAGACCCGAGAGACGAGACCCGAGAGACGAGACCCGAGAGACGAGACCCGAGAGACGAGACCCGAGAGACGAGACCCGAGAGACGAGACCCTAGACCGAGACCCGAGACCCGAGAGACGAGACCCGAAACCCTAGACCGAGACCCGAGAGACGAGACCCGAGACGAGACCCGAGACGAGACCCGAGACGAGACCCGAGACGAGACCCGAGAGACGAGACCCTAGACCGAGACCCGAGAGACGAGACCCGAGAGACGAGACCCGAGAGACGAGACCCGAGACGAGACCCGAGACGAGACCCGAGACGAGACCCGAGAGACGAGACCCTAGACCGAGACCCGAGAGACGAGACCCGAGAGACGAGACCCGAGAGACGAGACCCGAGAGACGAGACCCGAGAGACGAGACCCGAGAGACGAGACCCGAGAGACGAGACCCGAGACGAGACCCGAGAGACGAGACCCGAGAGACGAGACCCGAGACGAGACCCGAGACGAGACCCGAGACGAGACCCGAGACGAGAGACGAGACGAGACCCTAGACCGAGACCCGAGAGACGAGACCCGAGAGACGAGACCCTAGACCGAGAGACGAGACCCGAGAGACGAGACCCGAGAGACGAGACCCGAGACGAGACCCGAGACGAGACCCGAGAGACGAGACCCGAGACCCGAGAGACGAGACCCGAGAGACGAGACCCGAGAGACGAGACCCGAGACGAGACCCGAGAGACGAGACCCGAGAGACGAGACCCGAGAGACGAGACCCGAGAGACGAGACCCGAGACGAGACCCGAGACGAGACCCGAGAGACGAGACCCTAGACCGAGACCCGAGAGACGAGACCCGAGAGACGAGACCCGAGAGACGAGACCCGAAACCCTAGACCGAGCCCCGAGAGACGAGCCCCGAGAGACGAGACCCGAGAGACGAGACCCTAGACCGAGACCCGAGAGACGAGACCCGAGAGACGAGACCCTAGACCGAGACCCGAGAGACGAGACCCGAGACGAGACCCGAGACGAGACCCGAGACGAGACCCGAGAGACGAGACCCGAGAGACGAGACCCGAGACACGAGACCCGAGAGACGAGACCCGAGAGACGAGACCCGAGAGACGAGACCCGAGAGACGAGACCCGAGAGACGAGACCCTAGACCGAGACCCGAGACCCGAGAGACGAGACCCGAAACCCTAGACCGAGACCCGAGAGACGAGACCCGAGACGAGACCCGAGAGACGAGACCCGAGAGACGAGACCCGAGAGACGAGACCCGAGAGACGAGACCCGAGAGACGAGACCCGAGAGACGAGACCCTAGACCGAGACCCGAGAGACGAGACCCGAAACCCTAGACCGAGACCCGAGAGACGAGACCCGAGACGAGACCCGAGACGAGACCCGAGACGAGACCCGAGACGAGACCCGAGAGACGAGACCCTAGACCGAGACCCGAGAGACGAGACCCGAGAGACGAGACCCGAGAGACGAGACCCGAGACGAGACCCGAGACGAGACCCGAGACGAGACCCGAGAGACGAGACCCTAGACCGAGACCCGAGAGACGAGACCCGAGAGACGAGACCCGAGAGACGAGACCCGAGACGAGACCCGAGACGAGACCCGAGAGACGAGACCCGAGAGACGAGACCCGAGAGACGAGACCCGAGAGACGAGACCCGAGAGACGAGACCCGAGACGAGACCCGAGAGACGAGACCCGAGAGACGAGACCCGAGACGAGACCCGAGACGAGACCCGAGACGAGACCCGAGACGAGAGACGAGACGAGACCCTAGACCGAGACCCGAGAGACGAGACCCGAGAGACGAGACCCTAGACCGAGAGACGAGACCCGAGAGACGAGACCCGAGAGACGAGACCCGAGACGAGACCCTAGACCGAGACCCGAGAGACGAGACCCGAGACGAGACCCGAGACGAGACCCGAGACGAGACCCGAGACGAGACCCGAGAGACGAGACCCTAGACCGAGACCCGAGAGACGAGACCCGAGAGACGAGACCCGAGAGACGAGACCCGAGACGAGACCCGAGACGAGACCCGAGACGAGACCCGAGACGAGACCCGAGACGAGACCCGAGAGACGAGACCCTAGACCGAGACCCGAGAGACGAGACCCGAGAGACGAGACCCGAGAGACGAGACCCGAGAGACGAGACCCGAGAGACGAGACCCGAGAGACGAGACCCGAGACGAGACCCGAGAGACGAGACCCGAGAGACGAGACCCGAGAGACGAGACCCGAGACGAGACCCGAGACGAGACCCGAGACGAGACCCGAGACGAGAGACGAGACGAGACCCTAGACCGAGACCCGAGAGACGAGACCCGAGAGACGAGACCCGAGAGACGAGACCCGAGAGACGAGACCCTAGACCGAGACCCGAGAGACGAGACCCGAGACCCGAGAGACGAGACCCGAGAGACGAGACCCGAGACGAGACCCGAGACGAGACCCGAGAGACGAGACCCGAGACCCGAGAGACGAGACCCGAGAGACGAGACCCGAGAGACGAGACCCGAGACGAGACCCGAGAGACGAGACCCGAGAGACGAGACCCGAGAGACGAGACCCGAGAGACGAGACCCGAGACGAGACCCGAGACGAGACCCGAGAGACGAGACCCTAGACCGAGACCCGAGAGACGAGACCCGAGAGACGAGACCCGAGAGACGAGACCCGAAACCCTAGACCGAGCCCCGAGAGACGAGCCCCGAGAGACGAGACCCGAGAGACGAGACCCTAGACCGAGACCCGAGAGACGAGACCCGAGAGACGAGACCCTAGACCGAGACCCGAGAGACGAGACCCGAGACGAGACCCGAGACGAGACCCGAGAGACGAGACCCGAGAGACGAGACCCGAGACACGAGACCCGAGAGACGAGACCCGAGAGACGAGACCCGAGAGACGAGACCCGAGAGACGAGACACGAGACGAGACACGAGACGAGACCCGAGAGACGAGACCCGAGAGACGAGACCCGAGAGACGAGACCCGAGACGAGACCCGAGAGACGAGACCCGAGACGAGACCCGAGAGACGAGACCCGAGAGACGAGACCCGAGAGACGAGACCCGAGAGACGAGACCCGAGAGACGAGACCCGAGAGACGAGACCCTAGACCGAGACCCGAGAGACGAGACCCGAGAGACGAGACCCGAGAGACGAGACCCGAGAGACGAGACCCGAGACGAGACCCGAGACGAGACCCGAGAGACGAGACCCGAGAGACGAGACCCGAGAGACGAGACCCGAGAGACGAGACCCGAGACGAGACCCGAGACGAGACCCGAGACGAGACCCGAGAGACGAGACCCGAGACCTGAGAGACGAGACCCGAGAGACGAGACCCTAGACGAGACCCGAGAGACGACACCCGAGAGACGAGACCCGAGACCTGAGAGACGAGACCCGAGAGACGAGACCCTAGACGAGACCCGAGAGACGAGACCCGAAACCCTAGACCGAGACCCTAGACCGAGAGACGAGACCCGAGAGACGAGACCCTAGACCAAGACCCGAGACGAGACCCGAGAGACGAGACCCGAGAGACGAGACCCGAGAGACGAGACCCGAGAGACGAGACCCGAGAGACGAGACCCGAGACGAGACCCGAGAGACGAGACACGAGACCCGAGAGACGAGACCCGAGAGACGAGACCCGAGAGACGAGACCCGAGAGACGAGACCCGAGACCGAGACCCGAGAGACGAGACCCGAGAGACGAGACCCGAGAGACGAGACCCGAGAGACGAGACCCGAGAGACGAGACCCTAGACCGAGACCCTAGACCGAGACCCTAGACCGAGACCCGAGAGACGAGACCCGAGAGACGAGACCCGAGAGACGAGACCCGAGAGACGAGACCCGAGAGACGAGACCCGAGAGACTAGACCCGAGAGACGAGACCCGAGACGAGACCCGAGAGACGAGACCCGAGAGACGAGACCCGAGAGACGAGACCCGAGAGACGAGACCCGAGACGAGACCCGAGACGAGACCCGAGACGAGAGACGAGACGAGACCCTAGACCGAGACCCGAGAGACGAGACCCGAGAGACGAGACCCGAGAGACGAGACCCGAGACCCGAGACGAGACCCGAGAGACGAGACCCGAGAGACGAGACCCGAGACGAGACCCGAGACGAGACCCGAGAGACGAGACCCGAGACCCGAGAGACGAGACCCGAGAGACGAGACCCGAGACGAGACCCGAGAGACGAGACCCGAGAGACGAGACCCGAGAGACGAGACCCGAGAGACGAGACCCGAGACGAGACCCGAGACGAGAGACGAGACCCTAGACCGAGACCCGAGAGACGAGACCCGAGAGACGAGACCCGAGAGACGAGACCCGAAACCCTAGACCGAGCCCCGAGAGACGAGCCCCGAGAGACGAGACCCGAGAGACGAGACCCTAGACCGAGACCCGAGAGACGAGACCCGAGAGACGAGACCCTAGACCGAGACCCGAGAGACGAGACCCGAGACGAGACCCGAGACGAGACCCGAGAGACGAGACCCGAGAGACGAGACCCGAGACGAGACCCGAGAGACGAGACCCGAGAGACGAGACCCGAGAGACGAGACCCGAGAGACGAGACACGAGACGAGACACGAGACGAGACCCGAGACCGAGAGACGAGACCCGAGAGACGAGACCCGAGAGACGAGACCCGAGAGACGAGACCCGAGACGAGACCCGAGAGACGAGACCCGAGAGACGAGACCAGAGAGACGAGACCAGAGAGACGAGACCCGAGACCCGAGACGAGACCCGAGACGAGACCCGAGACGAGAGACGAGACACGAGAGACGAGACCCTAGACCGAGACCCGAGAGACGAGACCCGAGAGACGAGACCCGAGAGACGAGACCCGAGAGACGAGACCCGAGAGACGAGACCCTAGACCGAGACCCGAGAGACGAGACCCGAGAGACGAGACCCGAGACCGAGACCCGAGAGACGAGACCCGAGAGACGAGACCCTAGACCGAGACCCGAGAGACGAGACCCTAGACCGAGACCCGAGAGACGAGACCCGAGAGACGAGACCCGAGAGACGAGACCCGAGACCGAGAGACGAGACCCGAGAGACGAGAGACGAGACCCGAGAGACGAGACCCGAGAGACGAGACCCGAGAGACGAGACACGAGACCCGAGACGAGACCCGAGACGAGACCCGAGACGAGACCCGAGACGAGACCCGAGACGAGACCCGAGAGACGAGACCCGAGAGACGAGACCCGAGAGACGAGACCCGAGACCCGAGACGAGACCCGAGACGAGACCCGAGACGAGACCCGAGACGAGACCCGAGACGAGACCCGAGACGAGACCCGAGAGACGAGACACGAGACCTCCGCTCGCGTTAGCTCGTGGAGGCTAAAGCCTGTTCAGACTCTACAGGTCATGTGACTCTGGTGTTCAGGTGAAACATGTGATAATAATTATTGGTCAAATTATAGAGTGACCCCTAGTGACCGCCGCTGCTCACTGTGTGCTCTAGAGTGACCCCTAGTGACCGCCGCTGCTCACTGTGTGCTCTAGAGTGACCCCTAGTGACCGCCGCTGCTCACTGTGTGCTCTAGAGTGACCCCTAGTGACCGCCGCTGCTCACTGTGTGCTCTAGAGTGACCCCTAGTGACCGCCGCTGCTCACTGTGTGCTCTAGAGTGACCCCTAGTGACCGCCGCTGCTCACTGTGTGCTCTAGAGTGACCCCTAGTGACCGCCGCTGCTCACTGTGTGCTCTAGAGTGACCCCTAGTGACCGCCGCTGCTCACTGTGTGCTCTAGAGTGACCCCTAGTGACCGCCGCTGCTCACTGTGTGCTCTGTGTATGTTCCAGCGGTGGTTGCCGAGGTGACGCAGCCGTCGCTGGGCGTGGGCTATGAACTGGGTCGAGCTGTGGACCTGGACAAACCCGTGTTGTGCCTGTTCAGACCAGAGTCTGGACGACGTGAGTTCTGACCAAACATCTGACCCAGAAAATAAGAATCAGTTTAAATCCATCGTCTTTTTATCTTTTGTCTTTCAGAATTTTATGTTTCATTTTGTGAATCCTCTTCCTCCTCCTTCCTCTTCTTCCTTCCTCCTCCTTCTAATTCCTCTTCCTCCTTCCTCTTCCTCCTCCTTCCTCTTCTTTTCTCTTCTTCCTTCCTCTTCCTTCCTCTTCTCCCTCCTTCCTCTTCTTCCTCCTTCCTTTTCCTCCTTCCTCTTTCTCCTCCTTCCTCTTCTTTCCTCTTCCTCCTTCCTCTTCTTCCTTCCTCTTCTTCCTTCCTCTTCCTCCTCCTTCCTCTTCCTTCTAATTCCTCTTTCTCCTTCCTCTTCCTCCTCATCCTCCTCCCTCTTTCTCTTCTTTCCTCTTCCTCCTTCCTCCTCTTCCTCCTCCTTCCTCTTCTTTTCTCTTCCTCCTTCCTCTTCCTTCCTCTTCTCCCTCCTCCTTCCTCTTCTTCCTCCTTCCTTTTCCTCCTTCGTCTTCCTCCTCCTTCCTCTTCCTTCCTCCTTCCTCTTCCTCCTCCTTCCTCCTTCCTATTCTTTCCTCTTCCTCCTTCCTCTTCTTTCCTCCTTCCTCTTCCTCCTCCTTCCTCTTCTTTCCTCTTTCCTCTTCCTCCTTCCTCTTCCTTCCTCCTTCCTATTCTTTCCTCTTCCTCTTTCCTCTTCTTTCCTCTTCCTCCTTCCTCTTTACTCTTCCTCCTTCCTCTTCTTCCTCCTTCCTCTTCTTCCTCCTTCCTCTTCCTTCCTCCTCCTCTTCCTGTAGATGTGCACATGTACAAACTCATGACACTTTTGTCTGTTCAAACTTAAATCTCAGGTTTGTCGGCGATGATTCGAGGAGCGGCCGACGGGCGACGCTTCGTGGTCCAGGACTACAGCCCAGACCAGGTCCAGTCCATCCTGAACCAGTTCTTCAGCCAGATCTGAACCAGGTCCAGGTCCAGGTCCAGGTCCAGGTCCAGGTCCAGGTCCAGGTCCAGGTCCAGGTCCAGGTCCAGGTCCAGGTCCAGGCGTCGACTTCCTAAATAAAAATGAAATTGAACAAACACTGTGGGTAGTTACTCTGTGTAAAGAGTGTCACCTGCATCTGAGGGCGGGGCCTCTGACACCTACATCACATTGTGACCTCTGCAGTAGAATGTTGTGGTCGATGGTCAAACGCTGAGGTCAGAACCAGGATTGAACCCTTCTGTGGTGGGCTCTGGACCCTGCTGTGGTGGGCTCTGAACCCTGCTGTGGTGGGCTCTGAACCCTGCTGTGGTGGGCTCTGGACCCTGCTGTGGTGGGCTCTGGACCCTGCTGTGGTGGGCTCTGGACCCTGCTGTGGTGGGCTCTGAACCCTGCTGTGGTGGGCTCTGAACCCTGCTGTGGTGGGCTCTGGACCCTGCTGTGGTGGGCTCTGGACCCTGCTGTGGTGGGCTCTGGACCCTGCTGTGGTGGGCTCTGAACCCTGCTGTGGTGGGCTCTGGACCCTGCTGTGGTGGGCTCTGGACCCTGACGGAAGAATAAAATGAAATGTAATTATGAAATGATCTGACAATATAGAGTTTTGAGTGAGACAATGAGGTCATTCATCTCTGTTCCATACGTTAGGACAGATCCAGAGAGTCATCACTCACATTCACGTGGATATTAGTCTCCAGCTGTAACTATTTGAGTGGGTGTGGTTAACATGAGTGGGTGGGGTTAACATGAGTGGGTGGGGTTAACATGAGTGGGTGGGGTTAACATGAGTGGGTGGAGTTAACATGAGTGGGTGTGGTTAACATGAGTGGGTGGGGTTAACATGATTGGGTGTGGTTAACATGAGTGGGTGGGGTTAACATGAGTGGGTGGAGTTAACATGAGTGGGTGGGGTTAACATGAGTGGGTGTGGTTAACATGAGTGGATGTGGTTAACATGAGTGGGTGTGGTTAACATGAGTGGGTGGAGTTAACATGAGTGGGTGTAGTTAACATGAGTGGGTGTGGTTAACATGAGTGGGTGGAGTTAACATGAGTGGGTGGGGTTAACATGAGTGGGTGGAGTTAACATGAGTGGGTGGAGTTAACATGAGTGGGTGGGGTTAACATGAGTGGGTGGGGTTAATATGAGTGGGTGGGGTTAACATGAGTGGGTGGAGTTAACATGAGTGGGTGGGGTTAACATGAGTGGGTGTGGTTAACATGAGTGGGTGGGGTTAACATGAGTGGGTGTGGTTAATATGAGTGGGTGGGGTTAACATGAGTGGGTGGGGTTAACATGAGTGGGTGGAGTTAACATGAGTGGGTGGAGTTAACATGAGTGGGTGGGGTTAACATGAGTGGGTGGGGTTAATATGAGTGGGTGGGGTTAACATGAGTGGGTGGAGTTAACATGAGTGGGTGGGGTTAACATGAGTGGGTGTGGTTAGCATGAGTGGGTGGGGTTAACATGAGTGGGTGTGGTTAGCATGAGTGGGTGGGTTTAACATGAGTGGGTGGAGTTAACATGAGTGGGTGGGGTTAACATGAGTGGGTGGGGTTAACATGAGTGGGTGGGGTTAATATGAGTGGGTGGGGTTAACATGAGTGGGTGGGGTTAATATGAGTGGGTGGGGTTAACATGAGTGGGTGGGGTTAACATGAGTGGGTGTGGTTAGCATGAGTGGGTGGGGTTAACATGAGTGGGTGGAGTTAACATGAGTGGGTGGGGTTAACATGAGTGGGTGGAGTTAACATGAGTGGGTGGAGTTAACATGAGTGGGTGGGGTTAACATGAGTGGGTGGGGTTAACATGAGTGGGTGGGGTTAATATGAGTGGGTGGAGTTAACATGAGTGGGTGGGGTTAACATGAGTGGGTGTGGTTAGCATGAGTAGGTGGGGTTAACATGAGTGGGTGTGGTTAGCATGAGTGGGTGGGGTTAACATGAGTGGGTGTGGTTAACATGAGTGGGTGTGGTTAACATGAGTGGGTGGGGTTAACATGAGTGGGTGGAGTTAACATGAGTGGGTGGAGTTAACATGAGTGGGTGGGGTTAACATGAGTGGGTGGAGTTAACATGAGTGGGTGTGGTTAACATGAGTGGGTGGGGTTAACATGATTGGGTGGGGTTAACATGAGTGGGTGGAGTTAACATGAGTGGGTGGGGTTAACATGAGTGGGTGGGGTTAACATGAGTGGGTGGGGTTAATATGAGTGGGTGGGGTTAACATGAGTGGGTGGGGTTAACATGAGTGGGTGGGGTTAACATGAGTGGGTGGAATTAACATGAGTGGGTGTGGTTAGCATGAGTGGGTGTGGTTAGCATGAGTGGGTGGGGTTAACATGAGTGGGTGTGGTTAGCATGAGTGGGTGGGGTTAACATGAGTGGGTGGGGTTAACATGAGTGGGTGGGGTTAACATGAGTGGGTGGGGTTAACATGAGTGGGTGTGGTTAACATGAGTGGGTGTGGTTAACATGAGTGGGTGGGGTTAACATGAGTGGGTGGAGTTAACATGAGTGGGTGGAGTTAACATGAGTGGGTGGGGTTAACATGAGTGGGTGGAGTTAACATGAGTGGGTGTGGTTAACATGAGTGGGTGGGGTTAACATGATTGGGTGGGGTTAACATGAGTGGGTGGAGTTAACATGAGTGGGTGGGGTTAACATGAGTGGGTGGGGTTAACATGAGTGGGTGGGGTTAATATGAGTGGGTGGGGTTAACATGAGTGGGTGGGGTTAACATGAGTGGGTGGGGTTAACATGAGTGGGTGGAGTTAACATGAGTGGGTGGAGTTAACATGAGTGGGTGGGGTTAACATGAGTGGGTGGGGTTAATATGAGTGGGTGGGGTTAACATGAGTGGGTGGGGTTAACATGAGTGGGTGTGGTTAGCATGAGTGGGTGGGGTTAACATGAGTGGGTGGGGTTAATATGAGTGGGTGGGGTTAACATGAGTGGGTGGGGTTAACATGAGTGGGTGGAGTTAACATGAGTGGGTGGAGTTAACATGAGTGGATGGGGTTAACATGAGTGGGTGGGGTTAATATGAGTGGGTGGGGTTAACATGAGTGGGTGGAGTTAACATGAGTGGGTGGGGTTAACATGAGTGGGTGTGGTTAACATGAGTGGGTGTGGTTAGCATGAGTGGGTGGGGTTAACATGAGTGGGTGGAGTTAACATGAGTGGGTGGGGTTAACATGAGTGGGTGGAGTTAACATGAGTGGGTGGAGTTAACATGAGTGGGTGGGGTTAACATGAGTGGGTGTGGTTAACATGAGTGGGTGGGGTTAACATGAGTGGGTGGAGTTAACATGAGTGGGTGGAGTTAACATGAGTGGGTGGGGTTAACATGAGTGGGTGGGGTTAACATGAGTGGGTGGGGTTAACATGAGTGGGTGGAATTAACATGAGTGGGTGTGGTTAGCATGAGTGGGTGGGGTTAACATGAGTGGGTGGGGTTAACATGAGTGGGTGGAGTTAACATGAGTGGGTGGAGTTAACATGAGTGGGTGGGGTTAACATGAGTGGGTGGGGTTAATATGAGTGGGTGGGGTTAACATGAGTGGGTGTGGTTAACATGAGTGGGTGGGGTTAACATGAGTGGGTGGAGTTAACATGAGTGGGTGTGGTTAACATGAGTGGGTGGGGTTAACATGATTGGGTGTGGTTAACATGAGTGGGTGGGGTTAACATGAGTGGGTGGAGTTAACATGAGTGGGTGGGGTTAACATGAGTGGGTGTGGTTAACATGAGTGGATGTGGTTAACATGAGTGGGTGTGGTTAACATGAGTGGGTGGAGTTAACATAAGTGGGTGTAGTTAACATGAGTGGGTGTGGTTAACATGAGTGGGTGGAGTTAACATGAGTGGGTGGGGTTAACATGAGTGGGTGGAGTTAACATGAGTGGGTGGAGTTAACATGAGTGGGTGGGGTTAACATGAGTGGGTGGGGTTAATATGAGTGGGTGGGGTTAACATGAGTGGGTGGAGTTAACATGAGTGGGTGGGGTTAACATGAGTGGGTGTGGTTAACATGAGTGGGTGGGGTTAACATGAGTGGGTGTGGTTAATATGAGTGGGTGGGGTTAACATGAGTGGGTGGGGTTAACATGAGTGGGTGGAGTTAACATGAGTGGGTGGAGTTAACATGAGTGGGTGGGGTTAACATGAGTGGGTGGGGTTAATATGAGTGGGTGGGGTTAACATGAGTGGGTGGAGTTAACATGAGTGGGTGGGGTTAACATGAGTGGGTGTGGTTAGCATGAGTGGGTGGGGTTAACATGAGTGGGTGTGGTTAGCATGAGTGGGTGGGTTTAACATGAGTGGGTGGAGTTAACATGAGTGGGTGGGGTTAACATGAGTGGGTCGGGTTAACATGAGTGGGTGGGGTTAATATGAGTGGGTGGGGTTAACATGAGTGGGTGGGGTTAATATGAGTGGGTGGGGTTAACATGAGTGGGTGGGGTTAACATGAGTGGGTGTGGTTAGCATGAGTGGGTGGGGTTAACATGAGTGGGTGGAGTTAACATGAGTGGGTGGGGTTAACATGAGTGGGTGGAGTTAACATGAGTGGGTGGAGTTAACATGAGTGGGTGGGGTTAACATGAGTGGGTGGGGTTAACATGAGTGGGTGGGGTTAATATGAGTGGGTGGAGTTAACATGAGTGGGTGGGGTTAACATGAGTGGGTGTGGTTAGCATGAGTAGGTGGGGTTAACATGAGTGGGTGTGGTTAGCATGAGTGGGTGGGGTTAACATGAGTGGGTGTGGTTAACATGAGTGGGTGTGGTTAACATGAGTGGGTGGGGTTAACATGAGTGGGTGGAGTTAACATGAGTGGGTGGAGTTAACATGAGTGGGTGGGGTTAACATGAGTGGGTGGAGTTAACATGAGTGGGTGTGGTTAACATGAGTGGGTGGGGTTAACATGATTGGGTGGGGTTAACATGAGTGGGTGGGGTTAACATGAGTGGGTGGGGTTAACATGAGTGGGTGGGGTTAATATGAGTGGGTGGGGTTAACATGAGTGGGTGGGGTTAACATGAGTGGGTGGGGTTAACATGAGTGGGTGGAATTAACATGAGTGGGTGTGGTTAGCATGAGTGGGTGTGGTTAGCATGAGTGGGTGGGGTTAACATGAGTGGGTGTGGTTAGCATGAGTGGGTGGGGTTAACATGAGTGGGTGGGGTTAACATGAGTGGGTGGGGTTAACATGAGTGGGTGGGGTTAACATGAGTGGGTGTGGTTAACATGAGTGGGTGTGGTTAACATGAGTGGGTGGGGTTAACATGAGTGGGTGGAGTTAACATGAGTGGGTGGAGTTAACATGAGTGGGTGGGGTTAACATGAGTGGGTGGAGTTAACATGAGTGGGTGTGGTTAACATGAGTGGGTGGGGTTAACATGATTGGGTGGGGTTAACATGAGTGGGTGGAGTTAACATGAGTGGGTGGGGTTAACATGAGTGGGTGGGGTTAACATGAGTGGGTGGGGTTAATATGAGTGGGTGGGGTTAACATGAGTGGGTGGGGTTAACATGAGTGGGTGGGGTTAACATGAGTGGGTGGAGTTAACATGAGTGGGTGGAGTTAACATGAGTGGGTGGGGTTAACATGAGTGGGTGGGGTTAATATGAGTGGGTGGGGTTAACATGAGTGGGTGGGGTTAACATGAGTGGGTGTGGTTAGCATGAGTGGGTGGGGTTAACATGAGTGGGTGGGGTTAATATGAGTGGGTGGGGTTAACATGAGTGGGTGGGGTTAACATGAGTGGGTGGAGTTAACATGAGTGGGTGGAGTTAACATGAGTGGATGGGGTTAACATGAGTGGGTGGGGTTAATATGAGTGGGTGGGGTTAACATGAGTGGGTGGAGTTAACATGAGTGGGTGGGGTTAACATGAGTGGGTGTGGTTAACATGAGTGGGTGTGGTTAGCATGAGTGGGTGGGGTTAACATGAGTGGGTGGAGTTAACATGAGTGGGTGGGGTTAACATGAGTGGGTGGAGTTAACATGAGTGGGTGGAGTTAACATGAGTGGGTGGGGTTAACATGAGTGGGTGTGGTTAACATGAGTGGGTGGGGTTAACATGAGTGGGTGGAGTTAACATGAGTGGGTGGAGTTAACATGAGTGGGTGGGGTTAACATGAGTGGGTGGGGTTAACATGAGTGGGTGGGGTTAACATGAGTGGGTGGAATTAACATGAGTGGGTGTGGTTAGCATGAGTGGGTGGGGTTAACATGAGTGGGTGGGGTTAACATGAGTGGGTGGAGTTAACATGAGTGGGTGGAGTTAACATGAGTGGGTGGGGTTAACATGAGTGGGTGGGGTTAATATGAGTGGGTGGGGTTAACATGAGTGGGTGGGGTTAACATGAGTGGGTGTGGTTAGCATGAGTGGGTGGGGTTAACATGAGTGGGTGGGGTTAATATGAGTGGGTGGGGTTAACATGAGTGGGTGGGGTTAACATGAGTGGGTGGAGTTAACATGAGTGGGTGGAGTTAACATGAGTGGATGGGGTTAACATGAGTGGGTGGGGTTAATATGAGTGGGTGGGGTTAACATGAGTGGGTGGAGTTAACATGAGTGGGTGGGGTTAACATGAGTGGGTGGGGTTAACATGAGTGGGTGTGGTTAGCATGAGTGGGTGGGGTTAACATGAGTGGGTGGAGTTAACATGAGTGGGTGTGGTTAGCATGAGTGGGTGGGGTTAACATGAGTGGGTGTGGTTAGCATGAGTGGGTGGGGTTAACATGAGTGGGTGGAGTTAACATGAGTGGGTGGGGTTAACATGAGTGGGTGGAGTTAACATGAGTGGGTGGAGTTAACATGAGTGGGTGGGGTTAACATGAGTGGGTGGGGTTAATATGAGTGGGTGGGGTTAACATGAGTGGGTGGGGTTAACATTAGTGGGTGGGGTTAATATGAGTGGGTGGGGTTAACATGAGTGGGTGGAGTTAACATGAGTGGGTGGAGTTAACATGAGTGGGTGGGGTTAACATGAGTGGGTGGAGTTAACATGAGTGGGTGGAGTTAACATGAGTGGGTGTGGTTAACATGAGTGGGTGGGGTTAACATGATTGGGTGGGGTTAACATGAGTGGGTGGAGTTAACATGAGTGGGTGGGGTTAACATGATTGGGTGGGGTTAACATGAGTGGGTGGGGTTAACATGAGTGGGTGGAGTTAACATGAGTGGGTGGGGTTAACATGAGTGGGTGGAGTTAACATGAGTGGGTGTGGTTAACATGAGTGGGTGGGGTTAACATGAGTGGGTGGGGTTAACATGAGTGGGTGGAGTTAACATGAGTGGGTGTGGTTAACATGAGTGGGTGGGGTTAACATGATTGGGTGGGGTTAACATGAGTGGGTGGAGTTAACATGAGTGGGTGGGGTTAACATGATTGGGTGGGGTTAACATGAGTGGGTGGGGTTAACATGAGTGGGTGGAGTTAACATGAGTGGGTGGGGTTAACATGAGTGGGTGGAGTTAACATGAGTGGGTGTGGTTAACATGAGTGGGTGGGGTTAACATGAGTGGGTGGGGTTAACATGAGTGGGTGGAGTTAACATGAGTGGGTGGGGTTAACATGATTGGGTGGGGTTAACATGAGTGGGTGGGGTTAACATGAGTGGGTGGAGTTAACATGAGTGGGTGGGGTTAACATGAGTGGGTGGGGTTAACATGAGTGGGTGGGGTTAACATGAGTGGGTGGGGTTAACATTAGTGGGTGGGGTTAATATGAGTGGGTGGGGTTAACATGAGTGGGTGGAGTTAACATGAGTGGGTGGAGTTAACATGAGTGGGTGTGGTTAACATGAGTGGGTGGGGTTAACATGAGTGGGTGTGGTTAGCATGAGTGGGTGGGGTTAACATGAGTGGGTGGAGTTAACATGAGTGGGTGTGGTTAACATGAGTGGGTTTGGTTAACATGAGTGGGTGGGGTTAACATGAGTGGGTGGAGTTAACATGAGTGGGTGGAGTTAACATGAGTGGGTGGGGTTAACATGAGTGGGTGGGGTTAACATGAGTGGGTGGGGTTAACATGAGTGGGTGGAATTAACATGAGTGGGTGTGGTTAGCATGAGTGGGTGGGGTTAACATGAGTGGGTGGGGTTAACATGAGTGGGTGGAGTTAACATGAGTGGGTGGAGTTAACATGAGTGGGTGGGGTTAACATGAGTGGGTGGGGTTAATATGAGTGGGTGGGGTTAACATGAGTGGGTGGGGTTAACATGAGTGGGTGTGGTTAGCATGAGTGGGTGGGGTTAACATGAGTGGGTGGGGTTAATATGAGTGGGTGGGGTTAACATGAGTGGGTGGGGTTAACATGAGTGGGTGGAGTTAACATGAGTGGGTGGAGTTAACATGAGTGGATGGGGTTAACATGAGTGGGTGGGGTTAATATGAGTGGGTGGGGTTAACATGAGTGGGTGGAGTTAACATGAGTGGGTGGGGTTAACATGAGTGGGTGTGGTTAGCATGAGTGGGTGGGGTTAACATGAGTGGGTGTGGTTAGCATGAGTGGGTGGGGTTAACATGAGTGGGTGGAGTTAACATGAGTGGGTGGGGTTAACATGAGTGGGTGGGGTTAACATGAGTGGGTGGGGTTAATATGAGTGGGTGGGGTTAACATGAGTGGGTGGGGTTAATATGAGTGGGTGGAGTTAACATGAGTGGGTGGGGTTAACATGAGTGGGTGTGGTTAGCATGAGTGGGTGGGGTTAACATGAGTGGGTGGGGTTAACATGAGTGGGTGTGGTTAGCATGAGTGGGTGGGGTTAACCTGAGTGGGTGTGGTTAGCATGAGTGGGTGGGGTTAACATGAGTGGGTGGGGTTAATATGAGTGGGTGGGGTTAACATGAGTGGGTGGGGTTAACATGAGTGGGTGGAGTTAACATGAGTGGGTGGAGTTAACATGAGTGGATGGGGTTAACATGAGTGGGTGGGGTTAATATGAGTGGGTGGGGTTAACATGAGTGGGTGGAGTTAACATGAGTGGGTGGGGTTAACATGAGTGGGTGTGGTTAGCATGAGTGGGTGGGGTTAACATGAGTGGGTGTGGTTAGCATGAGTGGGTGGGGTTAACATGAGTGGGTGGAGTTAACATGAGTGGGTGGGGTTAACATGAGTGGGTGGAGTTAACATGAGTGGGTGGAGTTAACATGAGTGGGTGGGGTTAACATGAGTGGGTGGGGTTAATATGAGTGGGTGGGGTTAACATGAGTGGGTGGGGTTAATATGAGTGGGTGGAGTTAACATGAGTGGGTGGGGTTAACATGAGTGGGTGTGGTTAGCATGAGTGGGTGGGGTTAACATGAGTGGGTGGGGTTAACATGAGTGGGTGTGGTTAGCATGAGTGGGTGGGGTTAACCTGAGTGGGTGTGGTTAGCATGAGTGGGTGGGGTTAACATGAGTGGGTGGGGTTAACATGAGTGGGTGGAGTTAACATGAGTGGGTGGGGTTAACATGAGTGGGTGGGGTTAATATGAGTGGGTGGGGTTAACATGAGTGGGTGTGGTTAGCATGAGTAGGTGGGTTTAACATGAGTGGGTGTGGTTAGCATGAGTGGGTGGGGTTAACATGAGTGGGTGGAGTTAACATGAGTGGGTGTGGTTAGCATGAGTGGGTGGGGTTAACATGAGTGGGTGGGGTTAATATGAGTGGGTGGGGTTAACATGAGTGGGTGGGGTTAACATGAGTGGGTGGAGTTAACATGAGTGGGTGGAGTTAACATGAGTGGATGGGGTTAATATGAGTGGGTGGAGTTAACATGAGTGGGTGGGGTTAACATGAGTGGGTGGAGTTAACATGAGTGGGTGGAGTTAACATGAGTGGGTGGGGTTAACATGAGTGGGTGGGGTTAATATGAGTGGGTGGGGTTAACATGAGTGGGTGGGGTTAATATGAGTGGGTGGAGTTAACATGAGTGGGTGGGGTTAACATGAGTTGGTGTGGTTAGCATGAGTGGGTGGGGTTAACATGAGTGGGTGGGGTTAACATGAGTGGGTGTGGTTAGCATGAGTGGGTGGGGTTAACCTGAGTGGGTGTGGTTAGCATGAGTGGGTGGGGTTAACATGAGTGGGTGGGGTTAACATGAGTGGGTGGAGTTAACATGAGTGGGTGGGGTTAACATGAGTGGGTGGGGTTAATATGAGTGGGTGGGGTTAACATGAGTGGGTGTGGTTAGCATGAGTAGGTGGGTTTAACATGAGTGGGTGTGGTTAGCATGAGTGGGTGGGGTTAACATGAGTGGGTGGAGTTAACATGAGTGGGTGTGGTTAGCATGAGTGGGTGGGGTTAACATGAGTGGGTGGGGTTAATATGAGTGGGTGGGGTTAACATGAGTGGGTGGGGTTAACATGAGTGGGTGGAGTTAACATGAGTGGGTGGAGTTAACATGAGTGGATGGGGTTAACATGAGTGGGTGGGGTTAATATGAGTGGGTGGGGTTAACATGAGTGGGTGGAGTTAACATGAGTGGGTGGGGTTAACATGAGTGGGTGTGGTTAGCATGAGTGGGTGGGGTTAACATGAGTGGGTGTGGTTAGCATGAGTGGGTGGGGTTAACATGAGTGGGTGGAGTTAACATGAGTGGGTGGGGTTAACATGAGTGGGTGGAGTTAACATGAGTGGGTGGAGTTAACATGAGTGGGTGGGGTTAACATGAGTGGGTGGGGTTAATATGAGTGGGTGGGGTTAACATGAGTGGGTGGGGTTAATATGAGTGGGTGGAGTTAACATGAGTGGGTGGGGTTAACATGAGTGGGTGTGGTTAGCATGAGTGGGTGGGGTTAACATGAGTGGGTGGGGTTAACATGAGTGGGTGTGGTTAGCATGAGTGGGTGGGGTTAACCTGAGTGGGTGTGGTTAGCATGAGTGGGTGGGGTTAACATGAGTGGGTGGGGTTAATATGAGTGGGTGGGGTTAACATGAGTGGGTGGGGTTAACATGAGTGGGTGGAGTTAACATGAGTGGGTGGAGTTAACATGAGTGGATGGGGTTAACATGAGTGGGTGGGGTTAATATGAGTGGGTGGGGTTAACATGAGTGGGTGGAGTTAACATGAGTGGGTGGGGTTAATATGAGTGGGTGGGGTTAATATGAGTGGGTGGAGTTAACATGAGTGGGTGGGGTTAACATGAGTGGGTGTGGTTAGCATGAGTGGGTGGGGTTAACATGAGTGGGTGGGGTTAACATGAGTGGGTGTGGTTAGCATGAGTGGGTGGGGTTAACCTGAGTGGGTGTGGTTAGCATGAGTGGGTGGGGTTAACATGAGTGGGTGGGGTTAACATGAGTGGGTGGAGTTAACATGAGTGGGTGGGGTTAACATGAGTGGGTGGGGTTAATATGAGTGGGTGGGGTTAACATGAGTGGGTGTGGTTAGCATGAGTAGGTGGGTTTAACATGAGTGGGTGTGGTTAGCATGAGTGGGTGGGGTTAACATGAGTGGGTGGAGTTAACATGAGTGGGTGGGGTTAACATGAGTGGGTGGAGTTAACATGAGTGGGTGGAGTTAACATGAGTGGGTGGGGTTAACATGAGTGGGTGGAGTTAACATGAGTGGGTGGGGTTAACATGATTGGGTGGGGTTAACATGAGTGGGTGGGGTTAACATGAGTGGGTGGGGTTAACATGAGTGGGTGGAGTTAACATGAGTGGGTGGGGTTAACATGATTGGGTGGGGTTAACATGAGTGGGTGGGGTTAACATGAGTGGGTGGAGTTAACATGAGTGGGTGGGGTTAACATGAGTGGGTGGAGTTAACATGAGTGGGTGTGGTTAACATGAGTGGGTGGGGTTAACATGAGTGGGTGGGGTTAACATGAGTGGGTGGAGTTAACATGAGTGGGTGGGGTTAACATGATTGGGTGGGGTTAACATGAGTGGGTGGGGTTAACATGAGTGGGTGGAGTTAACATGAGTGGGTGGGGTTAACATGAGTGGGTGGGGTTAACATGAGTGGGTGGGGTTAATATGAGTGGGTGGGGTTAACATGAGTGGGTGGGGTTAACATGAGTGGGTGGGGTTAACATGAGTGGGTGGGGTTAACATTAGTGGGTTGGGTTAATATGAGTGGGTGGGGTTAACATGAGTGGGTGGAGTTAACATGAGTGGGTGGAGTTAACATGAGTGGGTGTGGTTAACATGAGTGGGTGGGGTTAACATGAGTGGGTGTGGTTAGCATGAGTGGGTGGGGTTAACATGAGTGGGTGGAGTTAACATGAGTGGGTGTGGTTAACATGAGTGGGTGGAGTTAACATGAGTGGGTGGAGTTAACATGAGTGGGTGTGGTTAACATGAGTGGGTGGAGTTAACATGAGTGGGTGTGGTTAACATGAGTGGGTGGGGTTAACATGAGTGGGTGGGGTTAATATGAGTGGGTGGAGTTAACATGAGTGGGTGGGGTTAACATGAGTGGGTGTGGTTAGCATGAGTGGGTGGGGTTAACATGAGTGGGTGTGGTTAGCATGAGTGGGTGGGGTTAACATGAGTGGGTGGGGTTAACATGAGTGGGTGGGGTTAATATGAGTGGGTGGGGTTAACATGAGTGGGTGGGGTTAACATGAGTGGGTGGGGTTAACATGAGTGGGTGGGGTTAACATTAGTGGGTGGGGTTAATATGAGTGGGTGGGGTTAACATGAGTGGGTGGAATTAACATGAGTGGGTGGGGTTAACATGAGTGGGTGTGGTTAGCATGAGTGGGTGGGGTTAACATGAGTGGGTGTGGTTAGCATGAGTGGGTGGGCTTAACATGAGTGGGTGGGGTTAACATTAGTGGGTGGGGTTAATATGAGTGGGTGTGGTTAACATGAGTGGGTGGAATTAACATGAGTGGGTGGGGTTAACATGAGTGGGTGTGGTTAGCATGAGTGGGTGGGGTTAACATGAGTGGGTGTGGTTAGCATGAGTGGGTGGGGTTAACATGAGTGGGTGGAGTTAACATGAGTGGGTGGAGTTAACATGAGTGGGTGGGGTTAACATGAGTGGGTGGGGTTAATATGAGTGGGTGGGGTTAACATGAGTGGGTGGGGTTAATATGAGTGGGTGGAGTTAACATGAGTGGGTGGGGTTAACATGAGTGGGTGTGGTTAGCATGAGTGGGTGGGGTTAACATGAGTGGGTGTGGTTAGCATGAGTGGGTGGGGTTAACATGAGTGGGTGGGGTTAACATGAGTGGGTGGGGTTAATATGAGTGGGTGGAGTTAACATGAGTGGGTGGGGTTAGCATGAGTGGGTGGGGTTAACATGAGTGGGTGGAGTTAACATGAGTGGGTGGGGTTAACATGAGTGGGTGGAGTTAACATGAGTGGGTGGAGTTAACATGAGTGGGTGGGGTTAACATGAGTGGGTTTGGTTAACATGAGTGGGTGGGGTTAACATGAGTGGGTGGAGTTAACATGAGTGGGTGGAGTTAACATGAGTGGGTGGGGTTAACATGAGTGGGTGGGGTTAACATGAGTGGGTGGGGTTAACATGAGTGGGTGGAATTAACATGAGTGGGTGTGGTTAGCATGAGTGGGTGGGGTTAACATGAGTGGGTGTGGTTAGCATGAGTGGGTGGGGTTAACATGAGTGGGTGGGGTTAACATGAGTGGGTGGAGTTAACATGAGTGGGTGGAGTTAACATGAGTGGGTGGGGTTAACATGAGTGGGTGGGGTTAATATGAGTGGGTGGGGTTAACATGAGTGGGTGGGGTTAACATGAGTGGGTGTGGTTAGCATGAGTGGGTGGGGTTAACATGAGTGGGTGGGGTTAATATGAGTGGGTGGGGTTAACATGAGTGGGTGGGGTTAACATGAGTGGGTGGAGTTAACATGAGTGGGTGGAGTTAACATGAGTGGATGGGGTTAACATGAGTGGGTGGGGTTAATATGAGTGGGTGGGGTTAACATGAGTGGGTGGAGTTAACATGAGTGGGTGGGGTTAACATGAGTGGGTGTGGTTAGCATGAGTGGGTGGGGTTAACATGAGTGGGTGTGGTCAGCATGAGTGGGTGGGGTTAACATGAGTGGGTGGAGTTAACATGAGTGGGTGGGGTTAACATGAGTGGGTGGAGTTAACATGAGTGGGTGGGGTTAATATGAGTGGGTGGGGTTAACATGAGTGGGTGGGGTTAATATGAGTGGGTGGAGTTAACATGAGTGGGTGGGGTTAACATGAGTGGGTGTGGTTAGCATGAGTGGGTGGGGTTAACATGAGTGGGTGGGGTTAACATGAGTGGGTGTGGTTAGCATGAGTGGGTGGGGTTAACCTGAGTGGGTGTGGTTAGCATGAGTGGGTGGGGTTAACATGAGTGGGTGGGGTTAACATGAGTGGGTGGAGTTAACATGAGTGGGTGGAGTTAACATGAGTGGGTGGGGTTAACATGAGTGGGTGGGGTTAATATGAGTGGGTGGGGTTAACATGAGTGGGTGTGGTTAGCATGAGTAGGTGGGTTTAACATGAGTGGGTGTGGTTAGCATGAGTGGGTGGGGTTAACATGAGTGGGTGGAGTTAACATGAGTGGGTGGGGTTAACATGAGTGGGTGGAGTTAACATGAGTGGGTGGAGTTAACATGAGTGGGTGTGGTTAACATGAGTGGGTGGGGTTAACATGATTGGGTGGGGTTAACATGAGTGGGTGGAGTTAACATGAGTGGGTGGGGTTAACATGATTGGGTGGGGTTAACATGAGTGGGTGGGGTTAACATGAGTGGGTGGAGTTAACATGAGTGGGTGGGGTTAACATGAGTGGGTGGAGTTAACATGAGTGGGTGTGGTTAACATGAGTGGTTGGGGTTAACATGAGTGGGTGGGGTTAACATGAGTGGGTGGAGTTAACATGAGTGGGTGGGGTTAACATGATTGGGTGGGGTTAACATGAGTGGGTGGGGTTAACATGAGTGGGTGGAGTTAACATGAGTGGGTGGGGTTAACATGAGTGGGTGGGGTTAACATGAGTGGGTGGGGTTAATATGAGTGGGTGGGGTTAACATGAGTGGGTGGGGTTAACATGAGTGGGTGGGGTTAACATGAGTGGGTGGGGTTAACATTAGTGGGTGGGGTTAATATGAGTGGGTGGGGTTAACATGAGTGGGTGGAGTTAACATGAGTGGGTGGAGTTAACATGAGTGGGTGTGGTTAACATGAGTGGGTGGGGTTAACATGAGTGGGTGTGGTTAGCATGAGTGGGTGGGGTTAACATGAGTGGGTGGAGTTAACATGAGTGGGTGTGGTTAACATGAGTGGGTGGAGTTAACATGAGTGGGTGGAGTTAACATGAGTGGGTGTGGTTAACATGAGTGGGTGGAGTTAACATGAGTGGGTGTGGTTAACATGAGTGGGTGGGGTTAACATGAGTGGGTGGGGTTAATATGAGTGGGTGGAGTTAACATGAGTGGGTGGGGTTAACATGAGTGGGTGTGGTTAGCATGAGTGGGTGGGGTTAACATGAGTGGGTGTGGTTAGCATGAGTGGGTGGGGTTAACATGAGTGGGTGGGGTTAACATGAGTGGGTGGGGTTAATATGAGTGGGTGGGGTTAACATGAGTGGGTGGGGTTAACATGAGTGGGTGGGGTTAACATGAGTGGGTGGGGTTAACATTAGTGGGTGGGGTTAATATGAGTGGGTGGGGTTAACATGAGTGGGTGGAATTAACATGAGTGGGTGGGGTTAACATGAGTGGGTGTGGTTAGCATGAGTGGGTGGGGTTAACATGAGTGGGTGTGGTTAGCATGAGTGGGTGGGCTTAACATGAGTGGGTGGGGTTAACATTAGTGGGTGGGGTTAATATGAGTGGGTGTGGTTAACATGAGTGGGTGGAATTAACATGAGTGGGTGGGGTTAACATGAGTGGGTGTGGTTAGCATGAGTGGGTGGGGTTAACATGAGTGGGTGTGGTTAGCATGAGTGGGTGGGGTTAACATGAGTGGGTGGAGTTAACATGAGTGGGTGGAGTTAACATGAGTGGGTGGGGTTAACATGAGTGGGTGGGGTTAATATGAGTGGGTGGGGTTAACATGAGTGGGTGGGGTTAATATGAGTGGGTGGAGTTAACATGAGTGGGTGGGGTTAACATGAGTGGGTGTGGTTAGCATGAGTGGGTGGGGTTAACATGAGTGGGTGTGGTTAGCATGAGTGGGTGGGGTTAACATGAGTGGGTGGGGTTAACATGAGTGGGTGGGGTTAATATGAGTGGGTGGAGTTAACATGAGTGGGTGGGGTTAGCATGAGTGGGTGGGGTTAACATGAGTGGGTGGAGTTAACATGAGTGGGTGGGGTTAACATGAGTGGGTGGAGTTAACATGAGTGGGTGGAGTTAACATGAGTGGGTGGGGTTAACATGAGTGGGTTTGGTTAACATGAGTGGGTGGGGTTAACATGAGTGGGTGGAGTTAACATGAGTGGGTGGAGTTAACATGAGTGGGTGGGGTTAACATGAGTGGGTGGGGTTAACATGAGTGGGTGGGGTTAACATGAGTGGGTGGAATTAACATGAGTGGGTGTGGTTAGCATGAGTGGGTGGGGTTAACATGAGTGGGTGTGGTTAGCATGAGTGGGTGGGGTTAACATGAGTGGGTGGGGTTAACATGAGTGGGTGGAGTTAACATGAGTGGGTGGAGTTAACATGAGTGGGTGGGGTTAACATGAGTGGGTGGGGTTAATATGAGTGGGTGGGGTTAACATGAGTGGGTGGGGTTAACATGAGTGGGTGTGGTTAGCATGAGTGGGTGGGGTTAACATGAGTGGGTGGGGTTAATATGAGTGGGTGGGGTTAACATGAGTGGGTGGGGTTAACATGAGTGGGTGGAGTTAACATGAGTGGGTGGAGTTAACATGAGTGGATGGGGTTAACATGAGTGGGTGGGGTTAATATGAGTGGGTGGGGTTAACATGAGTGGGTGGAGTTAACATGAGTGGGTGGGGTTAACATGAGTGGGTGTGGTTAGCATGAGTGGGTGGGGTTAACATGAGTGGGTGTGGTCAGCATGAGTGGGTGGGGTTAACATGAGTGGGTGGAGTTAACATGAGTGGGTGGGGTTAACATGAGTGGGTGGAGTTAACATGAGTGGGTGGGGTTAATATGAGTGGGTGGGGTTAACATGAGTGGGTGGGGTTAATATGAGTGGGTGGAGTTAACATGAGTGGGTGGGGTTAACATGAGTGGGTGTGGTTAGCATGAGTGGGTGGGGTTAACATGAGTGGGTGGGGTTAACATGAGTGGGTGTGGTTAGCATGAGTGGGTGGGGTTAACCTGAGTGGGTGTGGTTAGCATGAGTGGGTGGGGTTAACATGAGTGGGTGGGGTTAACATGAGTGGGTGGAGTTAACATGAGTGGGTGGAGTTAACATGAGTGGGTGGGGTTAACATGAGTGGGTGGGGTTAATATGAGTGGGTGGGGTTAACATGAGTGGGTGTGGTTAGCATGAGTAGGTGGGTTTAACATGAGTGGGTGTGGTTAGCATGAGTGGGTGGGGTTAACATGAGTGGGTGGAGTTAACATGAGTGGGTGGGGTTAACATGAGTGGGTGGAGTTAACATGAGTGGGTGGAGTTAACATGAGTGGGTGTGGTTAACATGAGTGGGTGGGGTTAACATGATTGGGTGGGGTTAACATGAGTGGGTGGAGTTAACATGAGTGGGTGGGGTTAACATGATTGGGTGGGGTTAACATGAGTGGGTGGGGTTAACATGAGTGGGTGGAGTTAACATGAGTGGGTGGGGTTAACATGAGTGGGTGGAGTTAACATGAGTGGGTGTGGTTAACATGAGTGGTTGGGGTTAACATGAGTGGGTGGGGTTAACATGAGTGGGTGGAGTTAACATGAGTGGGTGGGGTTAACATGATTGGGTGGGGTTAACATGAGTGGGTGGGGTTAACATGAGTGGGTGGAGTTAACATGAGTGGGTGGGGTTAACATGAGTGGGTGGGGTTAACATGAGTGGGTGGGGTTAACATGAGTGGGTGGGGTTAACATGAGTGGGTGGGGTTAACATGAGTGGGTGGGGTTAATATGAGTGGGTGGGGTTAACATGAGTGGGTGGAGTTAACATGAGTGGGTGGAGTTAACATGAGTGGGTGTGGTTAACATGAGTGGGTGGGGTTAACATGAGTGGGTGTGGTTAGCATGAGTGGGTGGGGTTAACATGAGTGGGTGGAGTTAACATGAGTGGGTGTGGTTAACATGAGTGGGTGGAGTTAACATGAGTGGGTGGAGTTAACATGAGTGGGTGTGGTTAACATGAGTGGGTGGAGTTAACATGAGTGGGTGTGGTTAACATGAGTGGGTGGGGTTAACATGAGTGGGTGGGGTTAATATGAGTGGGTGGAGTTAACATGAGTGGGTGGGGTTAACATGAGTGGGTGTGGTTAGCATGAGTGGGTGGGGTTAACATGAGTGGGTGGAGTTAACATGAGTGGGTGGAGTTAACATGAGTGGGTGTGGTTAACATGAGTGGGTGGAGTTAACATGAGTGGGTGTGGTTAACATGAGTGGGTGGGGTTAACATGAGTGGGTGGGGTTAATATGAGTGGGTGGAGTTAACATGAGTGGGTGGGGTTAACATGAGTGGGTGTGGTTAGCATGAGTGGGTGGGGTTAACATGAGTGGGTGTGGTTAGCATGAGTGGGTGGGGTTAACATGAGTGGGTGGGGTTAACATGAGTGGGTGGGGTTAATATGAGTGGGTGGGGTTAACATTAGTGGGTGGGGTTAATATGAGTGGGTGGGGTTAACATGAGTGGGTGGAATTAACATGAGTGGGTGGGGTTAACATGAGTGGGTGTGGTTAGCATGAGTGGGTGGGGTTAACATGAGTGGGTGTGGTTAGCATGAGTGGGTGGGCTTAACATGAGTGGGTGGGGTTAACATTAGTGGGTGGGGTTAATATGAGTGGGTGTGGTTAACATGAGTGGGTGGAATTAACATGAGTGGGTGGGGTTAACATGAGTGGGTGTGGTTAGCATGAGTGGGTGGGGTTAACATGAGTGGGTGTGGTTAGCATGAGTGGGTGGGGTTAACATGAGTGGGTGGGGTTAACATGAGTGGGTGGAGTTAACATGAGTGGGTGGAGTTAACATGAGTGGGTGGGGTTAACATGAGTGGGTGGGGTTAACATGAGTGGGTGGGGTTAATATGAGTGGGTGGGGTTAACATGAGTGGGTGGGGTTAATATGAGTGGGTGGAGTTAACATGAGTGGGTGGGGTTAACATGAGTGGGTGTGGTTAGCATGAGTGGGTGGGGTTAACATGAGTGGGTGTGGTTAGCATGAGTGGGTGGGGTTAACATGAGTGGGTGTGGTTAGCATGAGTGGGTGGGGTTAACCTGAGTGGGTGTGGTTAGCATGAGTGGGTGGGGTTAACATGAGTGGGTGGGGTTAACATGAGTGGGTGGAGTTAACATGAGTGGGTGGAGTTAACATGAGTGGGTGGGGTTAACATGAGTGGGTGGGGTTAATATGAGTGGGTGGGGTTAACATGAGTGGGTGTGGTTAGCATGAGTAGGTGGGTTTAACATGAGTGGGTGTGGTTAGCATGAGTGGGTGGGGTTAACATGAGTGGGTGGAGTTAACATGAGTGGGTGGGGTTAACATGAGTGGGTGGAGTTAACATGAGTGGGTGGAGTTAACATGAGTGGGTGTGGTTAACATGAGTGGGTGGGGTTAACATGATTGGGTGGGGTTAACATGAGTGGGTGGAGTTAACATGAGTGGGTGGGGTTAACATGATTGGGTGGGGTTAACATGAGTGGGTGGGGTTAACATGAGTGGGTGGAGTTAACATGAGTGGGTGGGGTTAACATGAGTGGGTGGAGTTAACATGAGTGGGTGTGGTTAACATGAGTGGGTGGGGTTAACATGAGTGGGTGGGGTTAACATGAGTGGGTGGAGTTAACATGAGTGGGTGGGGTTAACATGATTGGGTGGGGTTAACATGAGTGGGTGGGGTTAACATGAGTGGGTGGAGTTAACATGAGTGGGTGGGGTTAACATGAGTGGGTGGGGTTAACATGAGTGGGTGGGGTTAACATGAGTGGGTGGGGTTAACATTAGTGGGTGGGGTTAATATGAGTGGGTGGGGTTAACATGAGTGGGTGGAGTTAACATGAGTGGGTGGAGTTAACATGAGTGGGTGTGGTTAACATGAGTGGGTGGGGTTAACATGAGTGGGTGTGGTTAGCATGAGTGGGTGGGGTTAACATGAGTGGGTGGAGTTAACATGAGTGGGTGTGGTTAACATGAGTGGGTGGAGTTAACATGAGTGGGTGGAGTTAACATGAGTGGGTGTGGTTAACATGAGTGGGTGGAGTTAACATGAGTGGGTGTGGTTAACATGAGTGGGTGGGGTTAACATGAGTGGGTGGGGTTAATATGAGTGGGTGGAGTTAACATGAGTGGGTGGGGTTAGCATGAGTGGGTGGGGTTAACATGAGTGGGTGGAGTTAACATGAGTGGGTGGGGTTAACATGAGTGGGTGGAGTTAACATGAGTGGGTGGAGTTAACATGAGTGGGTGGGGTTAACATGAGTGGGTTTGGTTAACATGAGTGGGTGGGGTTAACATGAGTGGGTGGAGTTAACATGAGTGGGTGGAGTTAACATGAGTGGGTGGGGTTAACATGAGTGGGTGGGGTTAACATGAGTGGGTGGGGTTAACATGAGTGGGTGGAATTAACATGAGTGGGTGTGGTTAGCATGAGTGGGTGGGGTTAACATGAGTGGGTGTGGTTAGCATGAGTGGGTGGGGTTAACATGAGTGGGTGGGGTTAACATGAGTGGGTGGAGTTAACATGAGTGGGTGGAGTTAACATGAGTGGGTGGGGTTAACATGAGTGGGTGGGGTTAATATGAGTGGGTGGGGTTAACATGAGTGGGTGGGGTTAACATGAGTGGGTGTGGTTAGCATGAGTGGGTGGGGTTAACATGAGTGGGTGGGGTTAATATGAGTGGGTGGGGTTAACATGAGTGGGTGGGGTTAACATGAGTGGGTGGAGTTAACATGAGTGGGTGGAGTTAACATGAGTGGATGGGGTTAACATGAGTGGGTGGGGTTAATATGAGTGGGTGGGGTTAACATGAGTGGGTGGAGTTAACATGAGTGGGTGGGGTTAACATGAGTGGGTGTGGTTAGCATGAGTGGGTGGGGTTAACATGAGTGGGTGTGGTTAGCATGAGTGGGTGGGGTTAACATGAGTGGGTGGAGTTAACATGAGTGGGTGGGGTTAACATGAGTGGGTGGAGTTAACATGAGTGGGTGGAGTTAACATGAGTGGGTGGGGTTAACATGAGTGGGTGGGGTTAATATGAGTGGGTGGGGTTAACATGAGTGGGTGGGGTTAATATGAGTGGGTGGAGTTAACATGAGTGGGTGGGGTTAACATGAGTGGGTGTGGTTAGCATGAGTGGGTGGGGTTAACATGAGTGGGTGGGGTTAACATGAGTGGGTGTGGTTAGCATGAGTGGGTGGGGTTAACATGAGTGGGTGGGGTTAATATGAGTGGGTGGGGTTAACATGAGTGGGTGGGGTTAATATGAGTGGGTGGAGTTAACATGAGTGGGTGGGGTTAACATGAGTGGGTGTGGTTAGCATGAGTGGGTGGGGTTAACCTGAGTGGGTGTGGTTAGCATGAGTGGGTGGGGTTAACATGAGTGGGTGGGGTTAACATGAGTGGGTGGAGTTAACATGAGTGGGTGGAGTTAACATGAGTGGGTGGGGTTAACATGAGTGGGTGGGGTTAATATGAGTGGGTGGGGTTAACATGAGTGGGTGTGGTTAGCATGAGTAGGTGGGTTTAACATGAGTGGGTGTGGTTAGCATGAGTGGGTGGGGTTAACATGAGTGGGTGGAGTTAACATGAGTGGGTGGGGTTAACATGAGTGGGTGGAGTTAACATGAGTGGGTGGAGTTAACATGAGTGGGTGTGGTTAACATGAGTGGGTGGGGTTAACATGATTGGGTGGGGTTAACATGAGTGGGTGGAGTTAACATGAGTGGGTGGGGTTAACATGATTGGGTGGGGTTAACATGAGTGGGTGGGGTTAACATGAGTGGGTGGAGTTAACATGAGTGGGTGGGGTTAACATGAGTGGGTGGAGTTAACATGAGTGGGTGTGGTTAACATGAGTGGGTGGGGTTAACATGAGTGGGTGGGGTTAACATGAGTGGGTGGAGTTAACATGAGTGGGTGGGGTTAACATGATTGGGTGGGGTTAACATGAGTGGGTGGGGTTAACATGAGTGGGTGGAGTTAACATGAGTGGGTGGGGTTAACATGAGTGGGTGGGGTTAACATGAGTGGGTGGGGTTAACATGAGTGGGTGGGGTTAACATGAGTGGGTGGGGTTAACATTAGTGGGTGGGGTTAATATGAGTGGGTGGGGTTAACATGAGTGGGTGGAGTTAACATGAGTGGGTGGAGTTAACATGAGTGGGTGTGGTTAACATGAGTGGGTGGGGTTAACATGAGTGGGTGTGGTTAGCATGAGTGGGTGGGGTTAACATGAGTGGGTGGAGTTAACATGAGTGGGTGTGGTTAACATGAGTGGGTGGAGTTAACATGAGTGGGTGGAGTTAACATGAGTGGGTGTGGTTAACATGAGTGGGTGGAGTTAACATGAGTGGGTGTGGTTAACATGAGTGGGTGGGGTTAACATGAGTGGGTGGGGTTAATATGAGTGGGTGGAGTTAACATGAGTGGGTGGGGTTAGCATGAGTGGGTGGGGTTAACATGAGTGGGTGGAGTTAACATGAGTGGGTGGGGTTAACATGAGTGGGTGGAGTTAACATGAGTGGGTGGAGTTAACATGAGTGGGTGGGGTTAACATGAGTGGGTTTGGTTAACATGAGTGGGTGGGGTTAACATGAGTGGGTGGAGTTAACATGAGTGGGTGGAGTTAACATGAGTGGGTGGGGTTAACATGAGTGGGTGGGGTTAACATGAGTGGGTGGAATTAACATGAGTGGGTGTGGTTAGCATGAGTGGGTGGGGTTAACATGAGTGGGTGTGGTTAGCATGAGTGGGTGGGGTTAACATGAGTGGGTGGGGTTAACATGAGTGGGTGGAGTTAACATGAGTGGGTGGAGTTAACATGAGTGGGTGGGGTTAACATGAGTGGGTGGGGTTAATATGAGTGGGTGGGGTTAACATGAGTGGGTGGGGTTAACATGAGTGGGTGTGGTTAGCATGAGTGGGTGGGGTTAACATGAGTGGGTGGGGTTAATATGAGTGGGTGGGGTTAACATGAGTGGGTGGGGTTAACATGAGTGGGTGGAGTTAACATGAGTGGGTGGAGTTAACATGAGTGGATGGGGTTAACATGAGTGGGTGGGGTTAATATGAGTGGGTGGGGTTAACATGAGTGGGTGGAGTTAACATGAGTGGGTGGGGTTAACATGAGTGGGTGTGGTTAGCATGAGTGGGTGGGGTTAACATGAGTGGGTGTGGTTAGCATGAGTGGGTGGGGTTAACATGAGTGGGTGGAGTTAACATGAGTGGGTGGGGTTAACATGAGTGGGTGGAGTTAACATGAGTGGGTGGAGTTAACATGAGTGGGTGGGGTTAACATGAGTGGGTGGGGTTAATATGAGTGGGTGGGGTTAACATGAGTGGGTGGGGTTAATATGAGTGGGTGGAGTTAACATGAGTGGGTGGGGTTAACATGAGTGGGTGTGGTTAGCATGAGTGGGTGGGGTTAACATGAGTGGGTGGGGTTAACATGAGTGGGTGTGGTTAGCATGAGTGGGTGGGGTTAACCTGAGTGGGTGTGGTTAGCATGAGTGGGTGGGGTTAACATGAGTGGGTGGGGTTAATATGAGTGGGTGGGGTTAACATGAGTGGGTGGGGTTAACATGAGTGGGTGGAGTTAACATGAGTGGGTGGAGTTAACATGAGTGGATGGGGTTAACATGAGTGGGTGGGGTTAATATGAGTGGGTGGGGTTAACATGAGTGGGTGGAGTTAACATGAGTGGGTGGGGTTAACATGAGTGGGTGTGGTTAGCATGAGTGGGTGGGGTTAACATGAGTGGGTGTGGTTAGCATGAGTGGGTGGGGTTAACATGAGTGGGTGGAGTTAACATGAGTGGGTGGGGTTAACATGAGTGGGTGGAGTTAACATGAGTGGGTGGAGTTAACATGAGTGGGTGGGGTTAACATGAGTGGGTGGGGTTAATATGAGTGGGTGGGGTTAACATGAGTGGGTGGGGTTAATATGAGTGGGTGGAGTTAACATGAGTGGGTGGGGTTAACATGAGTGGGTGTGGTTAGCATGAGTGGGTGGGGTTAACATGAGTGGGTGTGGTTAGCATGAGTGGGTGGGGTTAACATGAGTGGGTGGGGTTAATATGAGTGGGTGGGGTTAACATGAGTGGGTGGGGTTAACATGAGTGGGTGGAGTTAACATGAGTGGGTGGAGTTAACATGAGTGGATGGGGTTAACATGAGTGGGTGGGGTTAATATGAGTGGGTGGGGTTAACATGAGTGGGTGGAGTTAACATGAGTGGGTGGGGTTAACATGAGTGGGTGTGGTTAGCATGAGTGGGTGGGGTTAACATGAGTGGGTGTGGTTAGCATGAGTGGGTGGGGTTAACATGAGTGGGTGGAGTTAACATGAGTGGGTGGGGTTAACATGAGTGGGTGGAGTTAACATGAGTGGGTGGAGTTAACATGAGTGGGTGGGGTTAACATGAGTGGGTGGGGTTAATATGAGTGGGTGGGGTTAACATGAGTGGGTGGGGTTAATATGAGTGGGTGGAGTTAACATGAGTGGGTGGGGTTAACATGAGTGGGTGTGGTTAGCATGAGTGGGTGGGGTTAACATGAGTGGGTGGGGTTAACATGAGTGGGTGTGGTTAGCATGAGTGGGTGGGGTTAACATGAGTGGGTGGGGTTAATATGAGTGGGTGGGGTTAACATGAGTGGGTGGGGTTAATATGAGTGGGTGGAGTTAACATGAGTGGGTGGGGTTAACATGAGTGGGTGTGGTTAGCATGAGTGGGTGGGGTTAACCTGAGTGGGTGTGGTTAGCATGAGTGGGTGGGGTTAACATGAGTGGGTGGGGTTAACATGAGTGGGTGGAGTTAACATGAGTGGGTGGAGTTAACATGAGTGGGTGGGGTTAACATGAGTGGGTGGGGTTAATATGAGTGGGTGGGGTTAACATGAGTGGGTGTGGTTAGCATGAGTAGGTGGGTTTAACATGAGTGGGTGTGGTTAGCATGAGTGGGTGGGGTTAACATGAGTGGGTGGAGTTAACATGAGTGGGTGGGGTTAACATGAGTGGGTGGAGTTAACATGAGTGGGTGGAGTTAACATGAGTGGGTGTGGTTAACATGAGTGGGTGGGGTTAACATGATTGGGTGGGGTTAACATGAGTGGGTGGAGTTAACATGAGTGGGTGGGGTTAACATGATTGGGTGGGGTTAACATGAGTGGGTGGGGTTAACATGAGTGGGTGGAGTTAACATGAGTGGGTGGGGTTAACATGAGTGGGTGGAGTTAACATGAGTGGGTGTGGTTAACATGAGTGGGTGGGGTTAACATGAGTGGGTGGGGTTAACATGAGTGGGTGGAGTTAACATGAGTGGGTGGGGTTAACATGATTGGGTGGGGTTAACATGAGTGGGTGGGGTTAACATGAGTGGGTGGAGTTAACATGAGTGGGTGGGGTTAACATGAGTGGGTGGGGTTAACATGAGTGGGTGGGGTTAACATGAGTGGGTGGGGTTAACATGAGTGGGTGGGGTTAACATTAGTGGGTGGGGTTAATATGAGTGGGTGGGGTTAACATGAGTGGGTGGAGTTAACATGAGTGGGTGGAGTTAACATGAGTGGGTGTGGTTAACATGAGTGGGTGGGGTTAACATGAGTGGGTGTGGTTAGCATGAGTGGGTGGGGTTAACATGAGTGGGTGGAGTTAACATGAGTGGGTGTGGTTAACATGAGTGGGTGGAGTTAACATGAGTGGGTGGAGTTAACATGAGTGGGTGTGGTTAACATGAGTGGGTGGAGTTAACATGAGTGGGTGTGGTTAACATGAGTGGGTGGGGTTAACATGAGTGGGTGGGGTTAATATGAGTGGGTGGAGTTAACATGAGTGGGTGGGGTTAGCATGAGTGGGTGGGGTTAACATGAGTGGGTGGAGTTAACATGAGTGGGTGGGGTTAACATGAGTGGGTGGAGTTAACATGAGTGGGTGGAGTTAACATGAGTGGGTGGGGTTAACATGAGTGGGTTTGGTTAACATGAGTGGGTGGGGTTAACATGAGTGGGTGGAGTTAACATGAGTGGGTGGAGTTAACATGAGTGGGTGGGGTTAACATGAGTGGGTGGGGTTAACATGAGTGGGTGGGGTTAACATGAGTGGGTGGAATTAACATGAGTGGGTGTGGTTAGCATGAGTGGGTGGGGTTAACATGAGTGGGTGTGGTTAGCATGAGTGGGTGGGGTTAACATGAGTGGGTGGGGTTAACATGAGTGGGTGGAGTTAACATGAGTGGGTGGAGTTAACATGAGTGGGTGGGGTTAACATGAGTGGGTGGGGTTAATATGAGTGGGTGGGGTTAACATGAGTGGGTGGGGTTAACATGAGTGGGTGTGGTTAGCATGAGTGGGTGGGGTTAACATGAGTGGGTGGGGTTAATATGAGTGGGTGGGGTTAACATGAGTGGGTGGGGTTAACATGAGTGGGTGGAGTTAACATGAGTGGGTGGAGTTAACATGAGTGGATGGGGTTAACATGAGTGGGTGGGGTTAATATGAGTGGGTGGGGTTAACATGAGTGGGTGGAGTTAACATGAGTGGGTGGGGTTAACATGAGTGGGTGTGGTTAGCATGAGTGGGTGGGGTTAACATGAGTGGGTGTGGTTAGCATGAGTGGGTGGGGTTAACATGAGTGGGTGGAGTTAACATGAGTGGGTGGGGTTAACATGAGTGGGTGGAGTTAACATGAGTGGGTGGAGTTAACATGAGTGGGTGGGGTTAACATGAGTGGGTGGGGTTAATATGAGTGGGTGGGGTTAACATGAGTGGGTGGGGTTAATATGAGTGGGTGGAGTTAACATGAGTGGGTGGGGTTAACATGAGTGGGTGTGGTTAGCATGAGTGGGTGGGGTTAACATGAGTGGGTGGGGTTAACATGAGTGGGTGTGGTTAGCATGAGTGGGTGGGGTTAACCTGAGTGGGTGTGGTTAGCATGAGTGGGTGGGGTTAACATGAGTGGGTGGGGTTAATATGAGTGGGTGGGGTTAACATGAGTGGGTGGGGTTAACATGAGTGGGTGGAGTTAACATGAGTGGGTGGAGTTAACATGAGTGGATGGGGTTAACATGAGTGGGTGGGGTTAATATGAGTGGGTGGGGTTAACATGAGTGGGTGGAGTTAACATGAGTGGGTGGGGTTAACATGAGTGGGTGTGGTTAGCATGAGTGGGTGGGGTTAACATGAGTGGGTGTGGTTAGCATGAGTGGGTGGGGTTAACATGAGTGGGTGGAGTTAACATGAGTGGGTGGGGTTAACATGAGTGGGTGGAGTTAACATGAGTGGGTGGAGTTAACATGAGTGGGTGGGGTTAACATGAGTGGGTGGGGTTAATATGAGTGGGTGGGGTTAACATGAGTGGGTGGGGTTAATATGAGTGGGTGGAGTTAACATGAGTGGGTGGGGTTAACATGAGTGGGTGTGGTTAGCATGAGTGGGTGGGGTTAACATGAGTGGGTGGGGTTAACATGAGTGGGTGTGGTTAGCATGAGTGGGTGGGGTTAACCTGAGTGGGTGTGGTTAGCATGAGTGGGTGGGGTTAACATGAGTGGGTGGGGTTAACATGAGTGGGTGGAGTTAACATGAGTGGGTGGGGTTAACATGAGTGGGTGGGGTTAATATGAGTGGGTGGGGTTAACATGAGTGGGTGTGGTTAGCATGAGTAGGTGGGTTTAACATGAGTGGGTGTGGTTAGCATGAGTGGGTGGGGTTAACATGAGTGGGTGGAGTTAACATGAGTGGGTGGGGTTAACATGAGTGGGTGGAGTTAACATGAGTGGGTGGAGTTAACATGAGTGGGTGGGGTTAACATGAGTGGGTGGAGTTAACATGAGTGGGTGGGGTTAACATGATTGGGTGGGGTTAACATGAGTGGGTGGGGTTAACATGAGTGGGTGGGGTTAACATGAGTGGGTGGAGTTAACATGAGTGGGTGGGGTTAACATGAGTGGGTGGGGTTAACATGAGTGGGTGGAGTTAACATGAGTGGGTGGGGTTAACATGAGTGGGTGGAGTTAACATGAGTGGGTGTGGTTAACATGAGTGGGTGGGGTTAACATGAGTGGGTGGGGTTAACATGAGTGGGTGGAGTTAACATGAGTGGGTGGGGTTAACATGATTGGGTGGGGTTAACATGAGTGGGTGGGGTTAACATGAGTGGGTGGAGTTAACATGAGTGGGTGGGGTTAACATGAGTGGGTGGGGTTAACATGAGTGGGTGGGGTTAATATGAGTGGGTGGGGTTAACATGAGTGGGTGGGGTTAACATGAGTGGGTGGGGTTAACATGAGTGGGTGGGGTTAACATTAGTGGGTGGGGTTAATATGAGTGGGTGGGGTTAACATGAGTGGGTGGAGTTAACATGAGTGGGTGGAGTTAACATGAGTGGGTGTGGTTAACATGAGTGGGTGGGGTTAACATGAGTGGGTGTGGTTAGCATGAGTGGGTGGGGTTAACATGAGTGGGTGGAGTTAACATGAGTGGGTGTGGTTAACATGAGTGGGTGGAGTTAACATGAGTGGGTGGAGTTAACATGAGTGGGTGTGGTTAACATGAGTGGGTGGAGTTAACATGAGTGGGTGTGGTTAACATGAGTGGGTGGGGTTAACATGAGTGGGTGGGGTTAATATGAGTGGGTGGAGTTAACATGAGTGGGTGGGGTTAACATGAGTGGGTGTGGTTAGCATGAGTGGGTGGGGTTAACATGAGTGGGTGTGGTTAGCATGAGTGGGTGGGGTTAACATGAGTGGGTGGGGTTAACATGAGTGGGTGGGGTTAATATGAGTGGGTGGGGTTAACATGAGTGGGTGGGGTTAACATGAGTGGGTGGGGTTAACATGAGTGGGTGGGGTTAACATTAGTGGGTGGGGTTAATATGAGTGGGTGGGGTTAACATGAGTGGGTGGAATTAACATGAGTGGGTGGGGTTAACATGAGTGGGTGTGGTTAGCATGAGTGGGTGGGGTTAACATGAGTGGGTGTGGTTAGCATGAGTGGGTGGGCTTAACATGAGTGGGTGGGGTTAACATTAGTGGGTGGGGTTAATATGAGTGGGTGTGGTTAACATGAGTGGGTGGAATTAACATGAGTGGGTGGGGTTAACATGAGTGGGTGTGGTTAGCATGAGTGGGTGGGGTTAACATGAGTGGGTGTGGTTAGCATGAGTGGGTGGGGTTAACATGAGTGGGTGGAGTTAACATGAGTGGGTGGAGTTAACATGAGTGGGTGGGGTTAACATGAGTGGGTGGGGTTAATATGAGTGGGTGGGGTTAACATGAGTGGGTGGGGTTAATATGAGTGGGTGGAGTTAACATGAGTGGGTGGGGTTAACATGAGTGGGTGTGGTTAGCATGAGTGGGTGGGGTTAACATGAGTGGGTGTGGTTAGCATGAGTGGGTGGGGTTAACATGAGTGGGTGGGGTTAATATGAGTGGGTGGAGTTAACATGAGTGGGTGGGGTTAGCATGAGTGGGTGGGGTTAACATGAGTGGGTGGAGTTAACATGAGTGGGTGGGGTTAACATGAGTGGGTGGAGTTAACATGAGTGGGTGGAGTTAACATGAGTGGGTGGGGTTAACATGAGTGGGTTTGGTTAACATGAGTGGGTGGGGTTAACATGAGTGGGTGGAGTTAACATGAGTGGGTGGAGTTAACATGAGTGGGTGGGGTTAACATGAGTGGGTGGGGTTAACATGAGTGGGTGGAATTAACATGAGTGGGTGTGGTTAGCATGAGTGGGTGGGGTTAACATGAGTGGGTGTGGTTAGCATGAGTGGGTGGGGTTAACATGAGTGGGTGGGGTTAACATGAGTGGGTGGAGTTAACATGAGTGGGTGGAGTTAACATGAGTGGGTGGGGTTAACATGAGTGGGTGGGGTTAATATGAGTGGGTGGGGTTAACATGAGTGGGTGGGGTTAACATGAGTGGGTGTGGTTAGCATGAGTGGGTGGGGTTAACATGAGTGGGTGGGGTTAATATGAGTGGGTGGGGTTAACATGAGTGGGTGGGGTTAACATGAGTGGGTGGAGTTAACATGAGTGGGTGGAGTTAACATGAGTGGATGGGGTTAACATGAGTGGGTGGGGTTAATATGAGTGGGTGGGGTTAACATGAGTGGGTGGAGTTAACATGAGTGGGTGGGGTTAACATGAGTGGGTGTGGTTAGCATGAGTGGGTGGGGTTAACATGAGTGGGTGTGGTCAGCATGAGTGGGTGGGGTTAACATGAGTGGGTGGAGTTAACATGAGTGGGTGGGGTTAACATGAGTGGGTGGAGTTAACATGAGTGGGTGGGGTTAATATGAGTGGGTGGGGTTAACATGAGTGGGTGGGGTTAATATGAGTGGGTGGAGTTAACATGAGTGGGTGGGGTTAACATGAGTGGGTGTGGTTAGCATGAGTGGGTGGGGTTAACATGAGTGGGTGGGGTTAACATGAGTGGGTGTGGTTAGCATGAGTGGGTGGGGTTAACCTGAGTGGGTGTGGTTAGCATGAGTGGGTGGGGTTAACATGAGTGGGTGGGGTTAACATGAGTGGGTGGAGTTAACATGAGTGGGTGGAGTTAACATGAGTGGGTGGGGTTAACATGAGTGGGTGGGGTTAATATGAGTGGGTGGGGTTAACATGAGTGGGTGTGGTTAGCATGAGTAGGTGGGTTTAACATGAGTGGGTGTGGTTAGCATGAGTGGGTGGGGTTAACATGAGTGGGTGGAGTTAACATGAGTGGGTGGGGTTAACATGAGTGGGTGGAGTTAACATGAGTGGGTGGAGTTAACATGAGTGGGTGTGGTTAACATGAGTGGGTGGGGTTAACATGATTGGGTGGGGTTAACATGAGTGGGTGGAGTTAACATGAGTGGGTGGGGTTAACATGATTGGGTGGGGTTAACATGAGTGGGTGGGGTTAACATGAGTGGGTGGAGTTAACATGAGTGGGTGGGGTTAACATGAGTGGGTGGAGTTAACATGAGTGGGTGTGGTTAACATGAGTGGTTGGGGTTAACATGAGTGGGTGGGGTTAACATGAGTGGGTGGAGTTAACATGAGTGGGTGGGGTTAACATGATTGGGTGGGGTTAACATGAGTGGGTGGGGTTAACATGAGTGGGTGGAGTTAACATGAGTGGGTGGGGTTAACATGAGTGGGTGGGGTTAACATGAGTGGGTGGGGTTAATATGAGTGGGTGGGGTTAACATGAGTGGGTGGGGTTAACATGAGTGGGTGGGGTTAACATGAGTGGGTGGGGTTAACATTAGTGGGTGGGGTTAATATGAGTGGGTGGGGTTAACATGAGTGGGTGGAGTTAACATGAGTGGGTGGAGTTAACATGAGTGGGTGTGGTTAACATGAGTGGGTGGGGTTAACATGAGTGGGTGTGGTTAGCATGAGTGGGTGGGGTTAACATGAGTGGGTGGAGTTAACATGAGTGGGTGTGGTTAACATGAGTGGGTGGAGTTAACATGAGTGGGTGGAGTTAACATGAGTGGGTGTGGTTAACATGAGTGGGTGGAGTTAACATGAGTGGGTGTGGTTAACATGAGTGGGTGGGGTTAACATGAGTGGGTGGGGTTAATATGAGTGGGTGGAGTTAACATGAGTGGGTGGGGTTAACATGAGTGGGTGTGGTTAGCATGAGTGGGTGGGGTTAACATGAGTGGGTGGAGTTAACATGAGTGGGTGGAGTTAACATGAGTGGGTGTGGTTAACATGAGTGGGTGGAGTTAACATGAGTGGGTGTGGTTAACATGAGTGGGTGGGGTTAACATGAGTGGGTGGGGTTAATATGAGTGGGTGGAGTTAACATGAGTGGGTGGGGTTAACATGAGTGGGTGTGGTTAGCATGAGTGGGTGGGGTTAACATGAGTGGGTGTGGTTAGCATGAGTGGGTGGGGTTAACATGAGTGGGTGGGGTTAACATGAGTGGGTGGGGTTAATATGAGTGGGTGGGGTTAACATTAGTGGGTGGGGTTAATATGAGTGGGTGGGGTTAACATGAGTGGGTGGAATTAACATGAGTGGGTGGGGTTAACATGAGTGGGTGTGGTTAGCATGAGTGGGTGGGGTTAACATGAGTGGGTGTGGTTAGCATGAGTGGGTGGGCTTAACATGAGTGGGTGGGGTTAACATTAGTGGGTGGGGTTAATATGAGTGGGTGTGGTTAACATGAGTGGGTGGAATTAACATGAGTGGGTGGGGTTAACATGAGTGGGTGTGGTTAGCATGAGTGGGTGGGGTTAACATGAGTGGGTGTGGTTAGCATGAGTGGGTGGGGTTAACATGAGTGGGTGGGGTTAACATGAGTGGGTGGAGTTAACATGAGTGGGTGGAGTTAACATGAGTGGGTGGGGTTAACATGAGTGGGTGGGGTTAATATGAGTGGGTGGGGTTAACATGAGTGGGTGGGGTTAATATGAGTGGGTGGAGTTAACATGAGTGGGTGGGGTTAACATGAGTGGGTGTGGTTAGCATGAGTGGGTGGGGTTAACATGAGTGGGTGTGGTTAGCATGAGTGGGTGGGGTTAACATGAGTGGGTGTGGTTAGCATGAGTGGGTGGGGTTAACATGAGTGGGTGTGGTTAGCATGAGTGGGTGGGGTTAACATGAGTGGGTGGGGTTAACATGAGTGGGTGGAGTTAACATGAGTGGGTGTGGTTAGCATGAGTGGGTGGGGTTAACATGAGTGGGTGGGGTTAACATGAGTGGGTGGAGTTAACATGAGTGGGTGGAGTTAACATGAGTGGGTGGGGTTAACATGAGTGGGTGGGGTTAATATGAGTGGGTGGGGTTAACATGAGTGGGTGGGGTTAATATGAGTGGGTGGAGTTAACATGAGTGGGTGGGGTTAACATGAGTGGGTGTGGTTAGCATGAGTGGGTGGGGTTAACATGAGTGGGTGTGGTTAGCATGAGTGGGTGGGGTTAACATGAGTGGGTGTGGTTAGCATGAGTGGGTGGGGTTAACATGAGTGGGTGTGGTTAGCATGAGTGGGTGGGGTTAACATGAGTGGGTGGGGTTAACATGAGTGGGTGGAGTTAACATGAGTGGGTGTGGTTAGCATGAGTGGGTGGGGTTAACATGAGTGGGTGGAGTTAACATGAGTGGGTGTGGTTAGCATGAGTGGGTGGGGTTAACATGAGTGGGTGGAGTTAACATGAGTGGGTGGAGTTAACATGAGTGGGTGGGGTTAACATGAGTGGGTGGGGTTAATATGAGTGGGTGGGGTTAACATGAGTGGGTGGGGTTAATATGAGTGGGTGGAGTTAACATGAGTGGGTGGGGTTAACATGAGTGGGTGTGGTTAGCATGAGTGGGTGGGGTTAACATGAGTGGGTGTGGTTAGCATGAGTGGGTGGGGTTAACATGAGTGGGTGTGGTTAGCATGAGTGGGTGGGGTTAACATGAGTGGGTGTGGTTAGCATGAGTGGGTGGGGTTAACATGAGTGGGTGGGGTTAACATGAGTGGGTGGAGTTAACATGAGTGGGTGTGGTTAGCATGAGTGGGTGGGGTTAACATGAGTGGGTGGAGTTAACATGAGTGGGTGTGGTTAGCATGAGTGGGTGGGGTTAACATGAGTGGGTGTGGTTAGCATGAGTGGGTGGGGTTAACATGAGTGGGTGGGGTTAACATGAGTGGGTGGGGTTAATATGAGTGGGTGGGGTTAACATGAGTGGGTGGGGTTAACATGAGTGGGTGGGGTTAACATGAGTGGGTGGGGTTAACATTAGTGGGTGGGGTTAATATGAGTGGGTGGGGTTAACATGAGTGGGTGGAATTAACATGAGTGGGTGGGGTTAACATGAGTGGGTGTGGTTAGCATGAGTGGGTGGGGTTAACATGAGTGGGTGTGGTTAGCATGAGTGGGTGGGCTTAACATGAGTGGGTGGGGTTAACATTAGTGGGTGGGGTTAATATGAGTGGGTGTGGTTAACATGAGTGGGTGGAATTAACATGAGTGGGTGGGGTTAACATGAGTGGGTGTGGTTAGCATGAGTGGGTGGGGTTAACATGAGTGGGTGTGGTTAGCATGAGTGGGTGGGGTTAACATGAGTGGGTGGAGTTAACATGAGTGGGTGGAGTTAACATGAGTGGGTGGGGTTAACATGAGTGGGTGGGGTTAATATGAGTGGGTGGGGTTAACATGAGTGGGTGGGGTTAATATGAGTGGGTGGAGTTAACATGAGTGGGTGGGGTTAACATGAGTGGGTGTGGTTAGCATGAGTGGGTGGGGTTAACATGAGTGGGTGTGGTTAGCATGAGTGGGTGGGGTTAACATGAGTGGGTGGGGTTAACATGAGTGGGTGGGGTTAATATGAGTGGGTGGAGTTAACATGAGTGGGTGGGGTTAGCATGAGTGGGTGGGGTTAACATGAGTGGGTGGAGTTAACATGAGTGGGTGGGGTTAACATGAGTGGGTGGAGTTAACATGAGTGGGTGGAGTTAACATGAGTGGGTGGGGTTAACATGAGTGGGTTTGGTTAACATGAGTGGGTGGGGTTAACATGAGTGGGTGGAGTTAACATGAGTGGGTGGAGTTAACATGAGTGGGTGGGGTTAACATGAGTGGGTGGGGTTAACATGAGTGGGTGGGGTTAACATGAGTGGGTGGAATTAACATGAGTGGGTGTGGTTAGCATGAGTGGGTGGGGTTAACATGAGTGGGTGTGGTTAGCATGAGTGGGTGGGGTTAACATGAGTGGGTGGGGTTAACATGAGTGGGTGGAGTTAACATGAGTGGGTGGAGTTAACATGAGTGGGTGGGGTTAACATGAGTGGGTGGGGTTAATATGAGTGGGTGGGGTTAACATGAGTGGGTGGGGTTAACATGAGTGGGTGTGGTTAGCATGAGTGGGTGGGGTTAACATGAGTGGGTGGGGTTAATATGAGTGGGTGGGGTTAACATGAGTGGGTGGGGTTAACATGAGTGGGTGGAGTTAACATGAGTGGGTGGAGTTAACATGAGTGGATGGGGTTAACATGAGTGGGTGGGGTTAATATGAGTGGGTGGGGTTAACATGAGTGGGTGGAGTTAACATGAGTGGGTGGGGTTAACATGAGTGGGTGTGGTTAGCATGAGTGGGTGGGGTTAACATGAGTGGGTGTGGTCAGCATGAGTGGGTGGGGTTAACATGAGTGGGTGGAGTTAACATGAGTGGGTGGGGTTAACATGAGTGGGTGGAGTTAACATGAGTGGGTGGGGTTAATATGAGTGGGTGGGGTTAACATGAGTGGGTGGGGTTAATATGAGTGGGTGGAGTTAACATGAGTGGGTGGGGTTAACATGAGTGGGTGTGGTTAGCATGAGTGGGTGGGGTTAACATGAGTGGGTGGGGTTAACATGAGTGGGTGTGGTTAGCATGAGTGGGTGGGGTTAACCTGAGTGGGTGTGGTTAGCATGAGTGGGTGGGGTTAACATGAGTGGGTGGGGTTAACATGAGTGGGTGGAGTTAACATGAGTGGGTGGAGTTAACATGAGTGGGTGGGGTTAACATGAGTGGGTGGGGTTAATATGAGTGGGTGGGGTTAACATGAGTGGGTGTGGTTAGCATGAGTAGGTGGGTTTAACATGAGTGGGTGTGGTTAGCATGAGTGGGTGGGGTTAACATGAGTGGGTGGAGTTAACATGAGTGGGTGGGGTTAACATGAGTGGGTGGAGTTAACATGAGTGGGTGGAGTTAACATGAGTGGGTGTGGTTAACATGAGTGGGTGGGGTTAACATGATTGGGTGGGGTTAACATGAGTGGGTGGAGTTAACATGAGTGGGTGGGGTTAACATGATTGGGTGGGGTTAACATGAGTGGGTGGGGTTAACATGAGTGGGTGGAGTTAACATGAGTGGGTGGGGTTAACATGAGTGGGTGGAGTTAACATGAGTGGGTGTGGTTAACATGAGTGGTTGGGGTTAACATGAGTGGGTGGGGTTAACATGAGTGGGTGGAGTTAACATGAGTGGGTGGGGTTAACATGATTGGGTGGGGTTAACATGAGTGGGTGGGGTTAACATGAGTGGGTGGAGTTAACATGAGTGGGTGGGGTTAACATGAGTGGGTGGGGTTAACATGAGTGGGTGGGGTTAATATGAGTGGGTGGGGTTAACATGAGTGGGTGGGGTTAACATGAGTGGGTGGGGTTAACATGAGTGGGTGGGGTTAACATTAGTGGGTGGGGTTAATATGAGTGGGTGGGGTTAACATGAGTGGGTGGAGTTAACATGAGTGGGTGGAGTTAACATGAGTGGGTGTGGTTAACATGAGTGGGTGGGGTTAACATGAGTGGGTGTGGTTAGCATGAGTGGGTGGGGTTAACATGAGTGGGTGGAGTTAACATGAGTGGGTGTGGTTAACATGAGTGGGTGGAGTTAACATGAGTGGGTGGAGTTAACATGAGTGGGTGTGGTTAACATGAGTGGGTGGAGTTAACATGAGTGGGTGTGGTTAACATGAGTGGGTGGGGTTAACATGAGTGGGTGGGGTTAATATGAGTGGGTGGAGTTAACATGAGTGGGTGGGGTTAACATGAGTGGGTGTGGTTAGCATGAGTGGGTGGGGTTAACATGAGTGGGTGTGGTTAGCATGAGTGGGTGGGGTTAACATGAGTGGGTGGGGTTAACATGAGTGGGTGGGGTTAATATGAGTGGGTGGGGTTAACATGAGTGGGTGGGGTTAACATGAGTGGGTGGGGTTAACATGAGTGGGTGGGGTTAACATTAGTGGGTGGGGTTAATATGAGTGGGTGGGGTTAACATGAGTGGGTGGAATTAACATGAGTGGGTGGGGTTAACATGAGTGGGTGTGGTTAGCATGAGTGGGTGGGGTTAACATGAGTGGGTGTGGTTAGCATGAGTGGGTGGGCTTAACATGAGTGGGTGGGGTTAACATTAGTGGGTGGGGTTAATATGAGTGGGTGTGGTTAACATGAGTGGGTGGAATTAACATGAGTGGGTGGGGTTAACATGAGTGGGTGTGGTTAGCATGAGTGGGTGGGGTTAACATGAGTGGGTGTGGTTAGCATGAGTGGGTGGGGTTAACATGAGTGGGTGGAGTTAACATGAGTGGGTGGGGTTAATATGAGTGGGTGGGGTTAACATGAGTGGGTGGGGTTAACATGAGTGGGTGGGGTTAACATGAGTGGGTGGGGTTAACATTAGTGGGTGGGGTTAATATGAGTGGGTGGGGTTAACATGAGTGGGTGGAGTTAACATGAGTGGGTGGAGTTAACATGAGTGGGTGTGGTTAACATGAGTGGGTGGGGTTAACATGAGTGGGTGTGGTTAGCATGAGTGGGTGGGGTTAACATGAGTGGGTGGAGTTAACATGAGTGGGTGTGGTTAACATGAGTGGGTGGAGTTAACATGAGTGGGTGGAGTTAACATGAGTGGGTGTGGTTAACATGAGTGGGTGGAGTTAACATGAGTGGGTGTGGTTAACATGAGTGGGTGGGGTTAACATGAGTGGGTGGGGTTAATATGAGTGGGTGGAGTTAACATGAGTGGGTGGGGTTAACATGAGTGGGTGTGGTTAGCATGAGTGGGTGGGGTTAACATGAGTGGGTGGAGTTAACATGAGTGGGTGGAGTTAACATGAGTGGGTGTGGTTAACATGAGTGGGTGGAGTTAACATGAGTGGGTGTGGTTAACATGAGTGGGTGGGGTTAACATGAGTGGGTGGGGTTAATATGAGTGGGTGGAGTTAACATGAGTGGGTGGGGTTAACATGAGTGGGTGTGGTTAGCATGAGTGGGTGGGGTTAACATGAGTGGGTGTGGTTAGCATGAGTGGGTGGGGTTAACATGAGTGGGTGGGGTTAACATGAGTGGGTGGGGTTAATATGAGTGGGTGGGGTTAACATTAGTGGGTGGGGTTAATATGAGTGGGTGGGGTTAACATGAGTGGGTGGAATTAACATGAGTGGGTGGGGTTAACATGAGTGGGTGTGGTTAGCATGAGTGGGTGGGGTTAACATGAGTGGGTGTGGTTAGCATGAGTGGGTGGGCTTAACATGAGTGGGTGGGGTTAACATTAGTGGGTGGGGTTAATATGAGTGGGTGTGGTTAACATGAGTGGGTGGAATTAACATGAGTGGGTGGGGTTAACATGAGTGGGTGTGGTTAGCATGAGTGGGTGGGGTTAACATGAGTGGGTGTGGTTAGCATGAGTGGGTGGGGTTAACATGAGTGGGTGGGGTTAACATGAGTGGGTGGAGTTAACATGAGTGGGTGGAGTTAACATGAGTGGGTGGGGTTAACATGAGTGGGTGGGGTTAATATGAGTGGGTGGGGTTAACATGAGTGGGTGGGGTTAATATGAGTGGGTGGAGTTAACATGAGTGGGTGGGGTTAACATGAGTGGGTGTGGTTAGCATGAGTGGGTGGGGTTAACATGAGTGGGTGTGGTTAGCATGAGTGGGTGGGGTTAACATGAGTGGGTGTGGTTAGCATGAGTGGGTGGGGTTAACATGAGTGGGTGTGGTTAGCATGAGTGGGTGGGGTTAACATGAGTGGGTGGGGTTAACATGAGTGGGTGGAGTTAACATGAGTGGGTGTGGTTAGCATGAGTGGGTGGGGTTAACATGAGTGGGTGGGGTTAACATGAGTGGGTGGAGTTAACATGAGTGGGTGGAGTTAACATGAGTGGGTGGGGTTAACATGAGTGGGTGGGGTTAATATGAGTGGGTGGGGTTAACATGAGTGGGTGGGGTTAATATGAGTGGGTGGAGTTAACATGAGTGGGTGGGGTTAACATGAGTGGGTGTGGTTAGCATGAGTGGGTGGGGTTAACATGAGTGGGTGTGGTTAGCATGAGTGGGTGGGGTTAACATGAGTGGGTGTGGTTAGCATGAGTGGGTGGGGTTAACATGAGTGGGTGTGGTTAGCATGAGTGGGTGGGGTTAACATGAGTGGGTGGGGTTAACATGAGTGGGTGGAGTTAACATGAGTGGGTGTGGTTAGCATGAGTGGGTGGGGTTAACATGAGTGGGTGGAGTTAACATGAGTGGGTGTGGTTAGCATGAGTGGGTGGGGTTAACATGAGTGGGTGGAGTTAACATGAGTGGGTGGAGTTAACATGAGTGGGTGGGGTTAACATGAGTGGGTGGGGTTAATATGAGTGGGTGGGGTTAACATGAGTGGGTGGGGTTAATATGAGTGGGTGGAGTTAACATGAGTGGGTGGGGTTAACATGAGTGGGTGTGGTTAGCATGAGTGGGTGGGGTTAACATGAGTGGGTGTGGTTAGCATGAGTGGGTGGGGTTAACATGAGTGGGTGTGGTTAGCATGAGTGGGTGGGGTTAACATGAGTGGGTGTGGTTAGCATGAGTGGGTGGGGTTAACATGAGTGGGTGGGGTTAACATGAGTGGGTGGAGTTAACATGAGTGGGTGTGGTTAGCATGAGTGGGTGGGGTTAACATGAGTGGGTGGAGTTAACATGAGTGGGTGTGGTTAGCATGAGTGGGTGGGGTTAACATGAGTGGGTGTGGTTAGCATGAGTGGGTGGGGTTAACATGAGTGGGTGGGGTTAACATGAGTGGGTGGGGTTAATATGAGTGGGTGGGGTTAACATGAGTGGGTGGGGTTAACATGAGTGGGTGGGGTTAACATGAGTGGGTGGGGTTAACATTAGTGGGTGGGGTTAATATGAGTGGGTGGGGTTAACATGAGTGGGTGGAATTAACATGAGTGGGTGGGGTTAACATGAGTGGGTGTGGTTAGCATGAGTGGGTGGGGTTAACATGAGTGGGTGTGGTTAGCATGAGTGGGTGGGCTTAACATGAGTGGGTGGGGTTAACATTAGTGGGTGGGGTTAATATGAGTGGGTGTGGTTAACATGAGTGGGTGGAATTAACATGAGTGGGTGGGGTTAACATGAGTGGGTGTGGTTAGCATGAGTGGGTGGGGTTAACATGAGTGGGTGTGGTTAGCATGAGTGGGTGGGGTTAACATGAGTGGGTGGAGTTAACATGAGTGGGTGGAGTTAACATGAGTGGGTGGGGTTAACATGAGTGGGTGGGGTTAATATGAGTGGGTGGGGTTAACATGAGTGGGTGGGGTTAATATGAGTGGGTGGAGTTAACATGAGTGGGTGGGGTTAACATGAGTGGGTGTGGTTAGCATGAGTGGGTGGGGTTAACATGAGTGGGTGTGGTTAGCATGAGTGGGTGGGGTTAACATGAGTGGGTGGGGTTAACATGAGTGGGTGGGGTTAATATGAGTGGGTGGAGTTAACATGAGTGGGTGGGGTTAGCATGAGTGGGTGGGGTTAACATGAGTGGGTGGAGTTAACATGAGTGGGTGGGGTTAACATGAGTGGGTGGAGTTAACATGAGTGGGTGGAGTTAACATGAGTGGGTGGGGTTAACATGAGTGGGTTTGGTTAACATGAGTGGGTGGGGTTAACATGAGTGGGTGGAGTTAACATGAGTGGGTGGAGTTAACATGAGTGGGTGGGGTTAACATGAGTGGGTGGGGTTAACATGAGTGGGTGGGGTTAACATGAGTGGGTGGAATTAACATGAGTGGGTGTGGTTAGCATGAGTGGGTGGGGTTAACATGAGTGGGTGTGGTTAGCATGAGTGGGTGGGGTTAACATGAGTGGGTGGGGTTAACATGAGTGGGTGGAGTTAACATGAGTGGGTGGAGTTAACATGAGTGGGTGGGGTTAACATGAGTGGGTGGGGTTAATATGAGTGGGTGGGGTTAACATGAGTGGGTGGGGTTAACATGAGTGGGTGTGGTTAGCATGAGTGGGTGGGGTTAACATGAGTGGGTGGGGTTAATATGAGTGGGTGGGGTTAACATGAGTGGGTGGGGTTAACATGAGTGGGTGGAGTTAACATGAGTGGGTGGAGTTAACATGAGTGGATGGGGTTAACATGAGTGGGTGGGGTTAATATGAGTGGGTGGGGTTAACATGAGTGGGTGGAGTTAACATGAGTGGGTGGGGTTAACATGAGTGGGTGTGGTTAGCATGAGTGGGTGGGGTTAACATGAGTGGGTGTGGTCAGCATGAGTGGGTGGGGTTAACATGAGTGGGTGGAGTTAACATGAGTGGGTGGGGTTAACATGAGTGGGTGGAGTTAACATGAGTGGGTGGGGTTAATATGAGTGGGTGGGGTTAACATGAGTGGGTGGGGTTAATATGAGTGGGTGGAGTTAACATGAGTGGGTGGGGTTAACATGAGTGGGTGTGGTTAGCATGAGTGGGTGGGGTTAACATGAGTGGGTGGGGTTAACATGAGTGGGTGTGGTTAGCATGAGTGGGTGGGGTTAACCTGAGTGGGTGTGGTTAGCATGAGTGGGTGGGGTTAACATGAGTGGGTGGGGTTAACATGAGTGGGTGGAGTTAACATGAGTGGGTGGAGTTAACATGAGTGGGTGGGGTTAACATGAGTGGGTGGGGTTAATATGAGTGGGTGGGGTTAACATGAGTGGGTGTGGTTAGCATGAGTAGGTGGGTTTAACATGAGTGGGTGTGGTTAGCATGAGTGGGTGGGGTTAACATGAGTGGGTGGAGTTAACATGAGTGGGTGGGGTTAACATGAGTGGGTGGAGTTAACATGAGTGGGTGGAGTTAACATGAGTGGGTGTGGTTAACATGAGTGGGTGGGGTTAACATGATTGGGTGGGGTTAACATGAGTGGGTGGAGTTAACATGAGTGGGTGGGGTTAACATGATTGGGTGGGGTTAACATGAGTGGGTGGGGTTAACATGAGTGGGTGGAGTTAACATGAGTGGGTGGGGTTAACATGAGTGGGTGGAGTTAACATGAGTGGGTGTGGTTAACATGAGTGGTTGGGGTTAACATGAGTGGGTGGGGTTAACATGAGTGGGTGGAGTTAACATGAGTGGGTGGGGTTAACATGATTGGGTGGGGTTAACATGAGTGGGTGGGGTTAACATGAGTGGGTGGAGTTAACATGAGTGGGTGGGGTTAACATGAGTGGGTGGGGTTAACATGAGTGGGTGGGGTTAATATGAGTGGGTGGGGTTAACATGAGTGGGTGGGGTTAACATGAGTGGGTGGGGTTAACATGAGTGGGTGGGGTTAACATTAGTGGGTGGGGTTAATATGAGTGGGTGGGGTTAACATGAGTGGGTGGAGTTAACATGAGTGGGTGGAGTTAACATGAGTGGGTGTGGTTAACATGAGTGGGTGGGGTTAACATGAGTGGGTGTGGTTAGCATGAGTGGGTGGGGTTAACATGAGTGGGTGGAGTTAACATGAGTGGGTGTGGTTAACATGAGTGGGTGGAGTTAACATGAGTGGGTGGAGTTAACATGAGTGGGTGTGGTTAACATGAGTGGGTGGAGTTAACATGAGTGGGTGTGGTTAACATGAGTGGGTGGGGTTAACATGAGTGGGTGGGGTTAATATGAGTGGGTGGAGTTAACATGAGTGGGTGGGGTTAACATGAGTGGGTGTGGTTAGCATGAGTGGGTGGGGTTAACATGAGTGGGTGTGGTTAGCATGAGTGGGTGGGGTTAACATGAGTGGGTGGGGTTAACATGAGTGGGTGGGGTTAATATGAGTGGGTGGGGTTAACATGAGTGGGTGGGGTTAACATGAGTGGGTGGGGTTAACATGAGTGGGTGGGGTTAACATTAGTGGGTGGGGTTAATATGAGTGGGTGGGGTTAACATGAGTGGGTGGAATTAACATGAGTGGGTGGGGTTAACATGAGTGGGTGTGGTTAGCATGAGTGGGTGGGGTTAACATGAGTGGGTGTGGTTAGCATGAGTGGGTGGGCTTAACATGAGTGGGTGGGGTTAACATTAGTGGGTGGGGTTAATATGAGTGGGTGTGGTTAACATGAGTGGGTGGAATTAACATGAGTGGGTGGGGTTAACATGAGTGGGTGTGGTTAGCATGAGTGGGTGGGGTTAACATGAGTGGGTGTGGTTAGCATGAGTGGGTGGGGTTAACATGAGTGGGTGGAGTTAACATGAGTGGGTGGAGTTAACATGAGTGGGTGGGGTTAACATGAGTGGGTGGGGTTAATATGAGTGGGTGGGGTTAACATGAGTGGGTGGGGTTAATATGAGTGGGTGGAGTTAACATGAGTGGGTGGGGTTAACATGAGTGGGTGTGGTTAGCATGAGTGGGTGGGGTTAACATGAGTGGGTGTGGTTAGCATGAGTGGGTGGGGTTAACATGAGTGGGTGGGGTTAACATGAGTGGGTGGGGTTAATATGAGTGGGTGGAGTTAACATGAGTGGGTGGGGTTAGCATGAGTGGGTGGGGTTAACATGAGTGGGTGGAGTTAACATGAGTGGGTGGGGTTAACATGAGTGGGTGGAGTTAACATGAGTGGGTGGAGTTAACATGAGTGGGTGGGGTTAACATGAGTGGGTTTGGTTAACATGAGTGGGTGGGGTTAACATGAGTGGGTGGAGTTAACATGAGTGGGTGGAGTTAACATGAGTGGGTGGGGTTAACATGAGTGGGTGGGGTTAACATGAGTGGGTGGGGTTAACATGAGTGGGTGGAATTAACATGAGTGGGTGTGGTTAGCATGAGTGGGTGGGGTTAACATGAGTGGGTGTGGTTAGCATGAGTGGGTGGGGTTAACATGAGTGGGTGGGGTTAACATGAGTGGGTGGAGTTAACATGAGTGGGTGGAGTTAACATGAGTGGGTGGGGTTAACATGAGTGGGTGGGGTTAATATGAGTGGGTGGGGTTAACATGAGTGGGTGGGGTTAACATGAGTGGGTGTGGTTAGCATGAGTGGGTGGGGTTAACATGAGTGGGTGGGGTTAATATGAGTGGGTGGGGTTAACATGAGTGGGTGGGGTTAACATGAGTGGGTGGAGTTAACATGAGTGGGTGGAGTTAACATGAGTGGATGGGGTTAACATGAGTGGGTGGGGTTAACATGAGTGGGTGGAGTTAACATGAGTGGGTGGAGTTAACATGAGTGGATGGGGTTAACATGAGTGGGTGGGGTTAATATGAGTGGGTGGGGTTAACATGAGTGGGTGGAGTTAACATGAGTGGGTGGGGTTAACATGAGTGGGTGTGGTTAGCATGAGTGGGTGGGGTTAACATGAGTGGGTGTGGTCAGCATGAGTGGGTGGGGTTAACATGAGTGGGTGGAGTTAACATGAGTGGGTGGGGTTAACATGAGTGGGTGGAGTTAACATGAGTGGGTGGGGTTAATATGAGTGGGTGGGGTTAACATGAGTGGGTGGGGTTAATATGAGTGGGTGGAGTTAACATGAGTGGGTGGGGTTAACATGAGTGGGTGTGGTTAGCATGAGTGGGTGGGGTTAACATGAGTGGGTGGGGTTAACATGAGTGGGTGTGGTTAGCATGAGTGGGTGGGGTTAACCTGAGTGGGTGTGGTTAGCATGAGTGGGTGGGGTTAACATGAGTGGGTGGGGTTAACATGAGTGGGTGGAGTTAACATGAGTGGGTGGAGTTAACATGAGTGGGTGGGGTTAACATGAGTGGGTGGGGTTAATATGAGTGGGTGGGGTTAACATGAGTGGGTGTGGTTAGCATGAGTAGGTGGGTTTAACATGAGTGGGTGTGGTTAGCATGAGTGGGTGGGGTTAACATGAGTGGGTGGAGTTAACATGAGTGGGTGGGGTTAACATGAGTGGGTGGAGTTAACATGAGTGGGTGGAGTTAACATGAGTGGGTGTGGTTAACATGAGTGGGTGGGGTTAACATGATTGGGTGGGGTTAACATGAGTGGGTGGAGTTAACATGAGTGGGTGGGGTTAACATGATTGGGTGGGGTTAACATGAGTGGGTGGGGTTAACATGAGTGGGTGGAGTTAACATGAGTGGGTGGGGTTAACATGAGTGGGTGGAGTTAACATGAGTGGGTGTGGTTAACATGAGTGGTTGGGGTTAACATGAGTGGGTGGGGTTAACATGAGTGGGTGGAGTTAACATGAGTGGGTGGGGTTAACATGATTGGGTGGGGTTAACATGAGTGGGTGGGGTTAACATGAGTGGGTGGAGTTAACATGAGTGGGTGGGGTTAACATGAGTGGGTGGGGTTAACATGAGTGGGTGGGGTTAACATGAGTGGGTGGGGTTAACATGAGTGGGTGGGGTTAACATGAGTGGGTGGGGTTAATATGAGTGGGTGGGGTTAACATGAGTGGGTGGAGTTAACATGAGTGGGTGGAGTTAACATGAGTGGGTGTGGTTAACATGAGTGGGTGGGGTTAACATGAGTGGGTGTGGTTAGCATGAGTGGGTGGGGTTAACATGAGTGGGTGGAGTTAACATGAGTGGGTGTGGTTAACATGAGTGGGTGGAGTTAACATGAGTGGGTGGAGTTAACATGAGTGGGTGTGGTTAACATGAGTGGGTGGAGTTAACATGAGTGGGTGTGGTTAACATGAGTGGGTGGGGTTAACATGAGTGGGTGGGGTTAATATGAGTGGGTGGAGTTAACATGAGTGGGTGGGGTTAACATGAGTGGGTGTGGTTAGCATGAGTGGGTGGGGTTAACATGAGTGGGTGGAGTTAACATGAGTGGGTGGAGTTAACATGAGTGGGTGTGGTTAACATGAGTGGGTGGAGTTAACATGAGTGGGTGTGGTTAACATGAGTGGGTGGGGTTAACATGAGTGGGTGGGGTTAATATGAGTGGGTGGAGTTAACATGAGTGGGTGGGGTTAACATGAGTGGGTGTGGTTAGCATGAGTGGGTGGGGTTAACATGAGTGGGTGTGGTTAGCATGAGTGGGTGGGGTTAACATGAGTGGGTGGGGTTAACATGAGTGGGTGGGGTTAATATGAGTGGGTGGGGTTAACATTAGTGGGTGGGGTTAATATGAGTGGGTGGGGTTAACATGAGTGGGTGGAATTAACATGAGTGGGTGGGGTTAACATGAGTGGGTGTGGTTAGCATGAGTGGGTGGGGTTAACATGAGTGGGTGTGGTTAGCATGAGTGGGTGGGCTTAACATGAGTGGGTGGGGTTAACATTAGTGGGTGGGGTTAATATGAGTGGGTGTGGTTAACATGAGTGGGTGGAATTAACATGAGTGGGTGGGGTTAACATGAGTGGGTGTGGTTAGCATGAGTGGGTGGGGTTAACATGAGTGGGTGTGGTTAGCATGAGTGGGTGGGGTTAACATGAGTGGGTGGGGTTAACATGAGTGGGTGGAGTTAACATGAGTGGGTGGAGTTAACATGAGTGGGTGGGGTTAACATGAGTGGGTGGGGTTAACATGAGTGGGTGGGGTTAATATGAGTGGGTGGGGTTAACATGAGTGGGTGGGGTTAATATGAGTGGGTGGAGTTAACATGAGTGGGTGGGGTTAACATGAGTGGGTGTGGTTAGCATGAGTGGGTGGGGTTAACATGAGTGGGTGTGGTTAGCATGAGTGGGTGGGGTTAACATGAGTGGGTGTGGTTAGCATGAGTGGGTGGGGTTAACCTGAGTGGGTGTGGTTAGCATGAGTGGGTGGGGTTAACATGAGTGGGTGGGGTTAACATGAGTGGGTGGAGTTAACATGAGTGGGTGGAGTTAACATGAGTGGGTGGGGTTAACATGAGTGGGTGGGGTTAATATGAGTGGGTGGGGTTAACATGAGTGGGTGTGGTTAGCATGAGTAGGTGGGTTTAACATGAGTGGGTGTGGTTAGCATGAGTGGGTGGGGTTAACATGAGTGGGTGGAGTTAACATGAGTGGGTGGGGTTAACATGAGTGGGTGGAGTTAACATGAGTGGGTGGAGTTAACATGAGTGGGTGTGGTTAACATGAGTGGGTGGGGTTAACATGATTGGGTGGGGTTAACATGAGTGGGTGGAGTTAACATGAGTGGGTGGGGTTAACATGATTGGGTGGGGTTAACATGAGTGGGTGGGGTTAACATGAGTGGGTGGAGTTAACATGAGTGGGTGGGGTTAACATGAGTGGGTGGAGTTAACATGAGTGGGTGTGGTTAACATGAGTGGGTGGGGTTAACATGAGTGGGTGGGGTTAACATGAGTGGGTGGAGTTAACATGAGTGGGTGGGGTTAACATGATTGGGTGGGGTTAACATGAGTGGGTGGGGTTAACATGAGTGGGTGGAGTTAACATGAGTGGGTGGGGTTAACATGAGTGGGTGGGGTTAACATGAGTGGGTGGGGTTAACATGAGTGGGTGGGGTTAACATGAGTGGGTGGGGTTAACATTAGTGGGTGGGGTTAATATGAGTGGGTGGGGTTAACATGAGTGGGTGGAGTTAACATGAGTGGGTGGAGTTAACATGAGTGGGTGTGGTTAACATGAGTGGGTGGGGTTAACATGAGTGGGTGTGGTTAGCATGAGTGGGTGGGGTTAACATGAGTGGGTGGAGTTAACATGAGTGGGTGTGGTTAACATGAGTGGGTGGAGTTAACATGAGTGGGTGGAGTTAACATGAGTGGGTGTGGTTAACATGAGTGGGTGGAGTTAACATGAGTGGGTGTGGTTAACATGAGTGGGTGGGGTTAACATGAGTGGGTGGGGTTAATATGAGTGGGTGGAGTTAACATGAGTGGGTGGGGTTAGCATGAGTGGGTGGGGTTAACATGAGTGGGTGGAGTTAACATGAGTGGGTGGGGTTAACATGAGTGGGTGGAGTTAACATGAGTGGGTGGAGTTAACATGAGTGGGTGGGGTTAACATGAGTGGGTTTGGTTAACATGAGTGGGTGGGGTTAACATGAGTGGGTGGAGTTAACATGAGTGGGTGGAGTTAACATGAGTGGGTGGGGTTAACATGAGTGGGTGGGGTTAACATGAGTGGGTGGGGTTAACATGAGTGGGTGGAATTAACATGAGTGGGTGTGGTTAGCATGAGTGGGTGGGGTTAACATGAGTGGGTGTGGTTAGCATGAGTGGGTGGGGTTAACATGAGTGGGTGGGGTTAACATGAGTGGGTGGAGTTAACATGAGTGGGTGGAGTTAACATGAGTGGGTGGGGTTAACATGAGTGGGTGGGGTTAATATGAGTGGGTGGGGTTAACATGAGTGGGTGGGGTTAACATGAGTGGGTGTGGTTAGCATGAGTGGGTGGGGTTAACATGAGTGGGTGGGGTTAATATGAGTGGGTGGGGTTAACATGAGTGGGTGGGGTTAACATGAGTGGGTGGAGTTAACATGAGTGGGTGGAGTTAACATGAGTGGATGGGGTTAACATGAGTGGGTGGGGTTAATATGAGTGGGTGGGGTTAACATGAGTGGGTGGAGTTAACATGAGTGGGTGGGGTTAACATGAGTGGGTGTGGTTAGCATGAGTGGGTGGGGTTAACATGAGTGGGTGTGGTTAGCATGAGTGGGTGGGGTTAACATGAGTGGGTGGAGTTAACATGAGTGGGTGGGGTTAACATGAGTGGGTGGAGTTAACATGAGTGGGTGGAGTTAACATGAGTGGGTGGGGTTAACATGAGTGGGTGGGGTTAATATGAGTGGGTGGGGTTAACATGAGTGGGTGGGGTTAATATGAGTGGGTGGAGTTAACATGAGTGGGTGGGGTTAACATGAGTGGGTGTGGTTAGCATGAGTGGGTGGGGTTAACATGAGTGGGTGGGGTTAACATGAGTGGGTGTGGTTAGCATGAGTGGGTGGGGTTAACATGAGTGGGTGGGGTTAATATGAGTGGGTGGGGTTAACATGAGTGGGTGGGGTTAATATGAGTGGGTGGAGTTAACATGAGTGGGTGGGGTTAACATGAGTGGGTGTGGTTAGCATGAGTGGGTGGGGTTAACCTGAGTGGGTGTGGTTAGCATGAGTGGGTGGGGTTAACATGAGTGGGTGGGGTTAACATGAGTGGGTGGAGTTAACATGAGTGGGTGGAGTTAACATGAGTGGGTGGGGTTAACATGAGTGGGTGGGGTTAATATGAGTGGGTGGGGTTAACATGAGTGGGTGTGGTTAGCATGAGTAGGTGGGTTTAACATGAGTGGGTGTGGTTAGCATGAGTGGGTGGGGTTAACATGAGTGGGTGGAGTTAACATGAGTGGGTGGGGTTAACATGAGTGGGTGGAGTTAACATGAGTGGGTGGAGTTAACATGAGTGGGTGTGGTTAACATGAGTGGGTGGGGTTAACATGATTGGGTGGGGTTAACATGAGTGGGTGGAGTTAACATGAGTGGGTGGGGTTAACATGATTGGGTGGGGTTAACATGAGTGGGTGGGGTTAACATGAGTGGGTGGAGTTAACATGAGTGGGTGGGGTTAACATGAGTGGGTGGAGTTAACATGAGTGGGTGTGGTTAACATGAGTGGGTGGGGTTAACATGAGTGGGTGGGGTTAACATGAGTGGGTGGAGTTAACATGAGTGGGTGGGGTTAACATGATTGGGTGGGGTTAACATGAGTGGGTGGGGTTAACATGAGTGGGTGGAGTTAACATGAGTGGGTGGGGTTAACATGAGTGGGTGGGGTTAACATGAGTGGGTGGGGTTAACATGAGTGGGTGGGGTTAACATGAGTGGGTGGAGTTAACATGAGTGGGTGTGGTTAACATGAGTGGGTGGGGTTAACATGAGTGGGTGTGGTTAGCATGAGTGGGTGGGGTTAACATGAGTGGGTGGAGTTAACATGAGTGGGTGTGGTTAACATGAGTGGGTGGAGTTAACATGAGTGGGTGGAGTTAACATGAGTGGGTGTGGTTAACATGAGTGGGTGGAGTTAACATGAGTGGGTGTGGTTAACATGAGTGGGTGGGGTTAACATGAGTGGGTGGGGTTAATATGAGTGGGTGGAGTTAACATGAGTGGGTGGGGTTAGCATGAGTGGGTGGGGTTAACATGAGTGGGTGGAGTTAACATGAGTGGGTGGGGTTAACATGAGTGGGTGGAGTTAACATGAGTGGGTGGAGTTAACATGAGTGGGTGGGGTTAACATGAGTGGGTTTGGTTAACATGAGTGGGTGGGGTTAACATGAGTGGGTGGAGTTAACATGAGTGGGTGGAGTTAACATGAGTGGGTGGGGTTAACATGAGTGGGTGGGGTTAACATGAGTGGGTGGAATTAACATGAGTGGGTGTGGTTAGCATGAGTGGGTGGGGTTAACATGAGTGGGTGTGGTTAGCATGAGTGGGTGGGGTTAACATGAGTGGGTGGGGTTAACATGAGTGGGTGGAGTTAACATGAGTGGGTGGAGTTAACATGAGTGGGTGGGGTTAACATGAGTGGGTGGGGTTAATATGAGTGGGTGGGGTTAACATGAGTGGGTGGGGTTAACATGAGTGGGTGTGGTTAGCATGAGTGGGTGGGGTTAACATGAGTGGGTGGGGTTAATATGAGTGGGTGGGGTTAACATGAGTGGGTGGGGTTAACATGAGTGGGTGGAGTTAACATGAGTGGGTGGAGTTAACATGAGTGGATGGGGTTAACATGAGTGGGTGGGGTTAATATGAGTGGGTGGGGTTAACATGAGTGGGTGGAGTTAACATGAGTGGGTGGGGTTAACATGAGTGGGTGTGGTTAGCATGAGTGGGTGGGGTTAACATGAGTGGGTGTGGTTAGCATGAGTGGGTGGGGTTAACATGAGTGGGTGGAGTTAACATGAGTGGGTGGGGTTAACATGAGTGGGTGGAGTTAACATGAGTGGGTGGAGTTAACATGAGTGGGTGGGGTTAACATGAGTGGGTGGGGTTAATATGAGTGGGTGGGGTTAACATGAGTGGGTGGGGTTAATATGAGTGGGTGGAGTTAACATGAGTGGGTGGGGTTAACATGAGTGGGTGTGGTTAGCATGAGTGGGTGGGGTTAACATGAGTGGGTGGGGTTAACATGAGTGGGTGTGGTTAGCATGAGTGGGTGGGGTTAACCTGAGTGGGTGTGGTTAGCATGAGTGGGTGGGGTTAACATGAGTGGGTGGGGTTAATATGAGTGGGTGGGGTTAACATGAGTGGGTGGGGTTAACATGAGTGGGTGGAGTTAACATGAGTGGGTGGAGTTAACATGAGTGGATGGGGTTAACATGAGTGGGTGGGGTTAATATGAGTGGGTGGGGTTAACATGAGTGGGTGGAGTTAACATGAGTGGGTGGGGTTAACATGAGTGGGTGTGGTTAGCATGAGTGGGTGGGGTTAACATGAGTGGGTGTGGTTAGCATGAGTGGGTGGGGTTAACATGAGTGGGTGGAGTTAACATGAGTGGGTGGGGTTAACATGAGTGGGTGGAGTTAACATGAGTGGGTGGAGTTAACATGAGTGGGTGGGGTTAACATGAGTGGGTGGGGTTAATATGAGTGGGTGGGGTTAACATGAGTGGGTGGGGTTAATATGAGTGGGTGGAGTTAACATGAGTGGGTGGGGTTAACATGAGTGGGTGTGGTTAGCATGAGTGGGTGGGGTTAACATGAGTGGGTGTGGTTAGCATGAGTGGGTGGGGTTAACATGAGTGGGTGGGGTTAATATGAGTGGGTGGGGTTAACATGAGTGGGTGGGGTTAACATGAGTGGGTGGAGTTAACATGAGTGGGTGGAGTTAACATGAGTGGATGGGGTTAACATGAGTGGGTGGGGTTAATATGAGTGGGTGGGGTTAACATGAGTGGGTGGAGTTAACATGAGTGGGTGGGGTTAACATGAGTGGGTGTGGTTAGCATGAGTGGGTGGGGTTAACATGAGTGGGTGTGGTTAGCATGAGTGGGTGGGGTTAACATGAGTGGGTGGAGTTAACATGAGTGGGTGGGGTTAACATGAGTGGGTGGAGTTAACATGAGTGGGTGGAGTTAACATGAGTGGGTGGGGTTAACATGAGTGGGTGGGGTTAATATGAGTGGGTGGGGTTAACATGAGTGGGTGGGGTTAATATGAGTGGGTGGAGTTAACATGAGTGGGTGGGGTTAACATGAGTGGGTGTGGTTAGCATGAGTGGGTGGGGTTAACATGAGTGGGTGGGGTTAACATGAGTGGGTGTGGTTAGCATGAGTGGGTGGGGTTAACATGAGTGGGTGGGGTTAATATGAGTGGGTGGGGTTAACATGAGTGGGTGGGGTTAATATGAGTGGGTGGAGTTAACATGAGTGGGTGGGGTTAACATGAGTGGGTGTGGTTAGCATGAGTGGGTGGGGTTAACCTGAGTGGGTGTGGTTAGCATGAGTGGGTGGGGTTAACATGAGTGGGTGGGGTTAACATGAGTGGGTGGAGTTAACATGAGTGGGTGGAGTTAACATGAGTGGGTGGGGTTAACATGAGTGGGTGGGGTTAATATGAGTGGGTGGGGTTAACATGAGTGGGTGTGGTTAGCATGAGTAGGTGGGTTTAACATGAGTGGGTGTGGTTAGCATGAGTGGGTGGGGTTAACATGAGTGGGTGGAGTTAACATGAGTGGGTGGGGTTAACATGAGTGGGTGGAGTTAACATGAGTGGGTGGAGTTAACATGAGTGGGTGTGGTTAACATGAGTGGGTGGGGTTAACATGATTGGGTGGGGTTAACATGAGTGGGTGGAGTTAACATGAGTGGGTGGGGTTAACATGATTGGGTGGGGTTAACATGAGTGGGTGGGGTTAACATGAGTGGGTGGAGTTAACATGAGTGGGTGGGGTTAACATGAGTGGGTGGAGTTAACATGAGTGGGTGTGGTTAACATGAGTGGGTGGGGTTAACATGAGTGGGTGGGGTTAACATGAGTGGGTGGAGTTAACATGAGTGGGTGGGGTTAACATGATTGGGTGGGGTTAACATGAGTGGGTGGGGTTAACATGAGTGGGTGGAGTTAACATGAGTGGGTGGGGTTAACATGAGTGGGTGGGGTTAACATGAGTGGGTGGGGTTAACATGAGTGGGTGGGGTTAACATGAGTGGGTGGGGTTAACATTAGTGGGTGGGGTTAATATGAGTGGGTGGGGTTAACATGAGTGGGTGGAGTTAACATGAGTGGGTGGAGTTAACATGAGTGGGTGTGGTTAACATGAGTGGGTGGGGTTAACATGAGTGGGTGTGGTTAGCATGAGTGGGTGGGGTTAACATGAGTGGGTGGAGTTAACATGAGTGGGTGTGGTTAACATGAGTGGGTGGAGTTAACATGAGTGGGTGGAGTTAACATGAGTGGGTGTGGTTAACATGAGTGGGTGGAGTTAACATGAGTGGGTGTGGTTAACATGAGTGGGTGGGGTTAACATGAGTGGGTGGGGTTAATATGAGTGGGTGGAGTTAACATGAGTGGGTGGGGTTAGCATGAGTGGGTGGGGTTAACATGAGTGGGTGGAGTTAACATGAGTGGGTGGGGTTAACATGAGTGGGTGGAGTTAACATGAGTGGGTGGAGTTAACATGAGTGGGTGGGGTTAACATGAGTGGGTTTGGTTAACATGAGTGGGTGGGGTTAACATGAGTGGGTGGAGTTAACATGAGTGGGTGGAGTTAACATGAGTGGGTGGGGTTAACATGAGTGGGTGGGGTTAACATGAGTGGGTGGGGTTAACATGAGTGGGTGGAATTAACATGAGTGGGTGTGGTTAGCATGAGTGGGTGGGGTTAACATGAGTGGGTGTGGTTAGCATGAGTGGGTGGGGTTAACATGAGTGGGTGGGGTTAACATGAGTGGGTGGAGTTAACATGAGTGGGTGGAGTTAACATGAGTGGGTGGGGTTAACATGAGTGGGTGGGGTTAATATGAGTGGGTGGGGTTAACATGAGTGGGTGGGGTTAACATGAGTGGGTGTGGTTAGCATGAGTGGGTGGGGTTAACATGAGTGGGTGGGGTTAATATGAGTGGGTGGGGTTAACATGAGTGGGTGGGGTTAACATGAGTGGGTGGAGTTAACATGAGTGGGTGGAGTTAACATGAGTGGATGGGGTTAACATGAGTGGGTGGGGTTAATATGAGTGGGTGGGGTTAACATGAGTGGGTGGAGTTAACATGAGTGGGTGGGGTTAACATGAGTGGGTGTGGTTAGCATGAGTGGGTGGGGTTAACATGAGTGGGTGTGGTTAGCATGAGTGGGTGGGGTTAACATGAGTGGGTGGAGTTAACATGAGTGGGTGGGGTTAACATGAGTGGGTGGAGTTAACATGAGTGGGTGGAGTTAACATGAGTGGGTGGGGTTAACATGAGTGGGTGGGGTTAATATGAGTGGGTGGGGTTAACATGAGTGGGTGGGGTTAATATGAGTGGGTGGAGTTAACATGAGTGGGTGGGGTTAACATGAGTGGGTGTGGTTAGCATGAGTGGGTGGGGTTAACATGAGTGGGTGGGGTTAACATGAGTGGGTGTGGTTAGCATGAGTGGGTGGGGTTAACCTGAGTGGGTGTGGTTAGCATGAGTGGGTGGGGTTAACATGAGTGGGTGGGGTTAATATGAGTGGGTGGGGTTAACATGAGTGGGTGGGGTTAACATGAGTGGGTGGAGTTAACATGAGTGGGTGGAGTTAACATGAGTGGATGGGGTTAACATGAGTGGGTGGGGTTAATATGAGTGGGTGGGGTTAACATGAGTGGGTGGAGTTAACATGAGTGGGTGGGGTTAACATGAGTGGGTGTGGTTAGCATGAGTGGGTGGGGTTAACATGAGTGGGTGTGGTTATGATGAGTGGGTGGGGTTAACATGAGTGGGTGGAGTTAACATGAGTGGGTGGGGTTAACATGAGTGGGTGGAGTTAACATGAGTGGGTGGAGTTAACATGAGTGGGTGGGGTTAACATGAGTGGGTGGGGTTAATATGAGTGGGTGGGGTTAACATGAGTGGGTGGGGTTAATATGAGTGGGTGGAGTTAACATGAGTGGGTGGGGTTAACATGAGTGGGTGTGGTTAGCATGAGTGGGTGGGGTTAACATGAGTGGGTGGGGTTAACATGAGTGGGTGTGGTTAGCATGAGTGGGTGGGGTTAACCTGAGTGGGTGTGGTTAGCATGAGTGGGTGGGGTTAACATGAGTGGGTGGGGTTAACATGAGTGGGTGGAGTTAACATGAGTGGGTGGGGTTAACATGAGTGGGTGGGGTTAATATGAGTGGGTGGGGTTAACATGAGTGGGTGTGGTTAGCATGAGTAGGTGGGTTTAACATGAGTGGGTGTGGTTAGCATGAGTGGGTGGGGTTAACATGAGTGGGTGGAGTTAACATGAGTGGGTGGGGTTAACATGAGTGGGTGGAGTTAACATGAGTGGGTGGAGTTAACATGAGTGGGTGGGGTTAACATGAGTGGGTGGAGTTAACATGAGTGGGTGGGGTTAACATGATTGGGTGGGGTTAACATGAGTGGGTGGGGTTAACATGAGTGGGTGGGGTTAACATGAGTGGGTGGAGTTAACATGAGTGGGTGGGGTTAACATGAGTGGGTGGGGTTAACATGAGTGGGTGGAGTTAACATGAGTGGGTGGGGTTAACATGAGTGGGTGGAGTTAACATGAGTGGGTGTGGTTAACATGAGTGGGTGGGGTTAACATGAGTGGGTGGGGTTAACATGAGTGGGTGGAGTTAACATGAGTGGGTGGGGTTAACATGATTGGGTGGGGTTAACATGAGTGGGTGGGGTTAACATGAGTGGGTGGAGTTAACATGAGTGGGTGGGGTTAACATGAGTGGGTGGGGTTAACATCAGTGGGTGGGGTTAATATGAGTGGGTGGGGTTAACATGAGTGGGTGGGGTTAACATGAGTGGGTGGGGTTAACATGAGTGGGTGGGGTTAACATTAGTGGGTGGGGTTAATATGAGTGGGTGGGGTTAACATGAGTGGGTGGAGTTAACATGAGTGGGTGGAGTTAACATGAGTGGGTGTGGTTAACATGAGTGGGTGGGGTTAACATGAGTGGGTGTGGTTAGCATGAGTGGGTGGGGTTAACATGAGTGGGTGGAGTTAACATGAGTGGGTGTGGTTAACATGAGTGGGTGGAGTTAACATGAGTGGGTGGAGTTAACATGAGTGGGTGTGGTTAACATGAGTGGGTGGAGTTAACATGAGTGGGTGTGGTTAACATGAGTGGGTGGGGTTAACATGAGTGGGTGGGGTTAATATGAGTGGGTGGAGTTAACATGAGTGGGTGGGGTTAACATGAGTGGGTGTGGTTAGCATGAGTGGGTGGGGTTAACATGAGTGGGTGTGGTTAGCATGAGTGGGTGGGGTTAACATGAGTGGGTGGGGTTAACATGAGTGGGTGGGGTTAATATGAGTGGGTGGGGTTAACATGAGTGGGTGGGGTTAACATGAGTGGGTGGGGTTAACATGAGTGGGTGGGGTTAACATTAGTGGGTGGGGTTAATATGAGTGGGTGGGGTTAACATGAGTGGGTGGAATTAACATGAGTGGGTGGGGTTAACATGAGTGGGTGTGGTTAGCATGAGTGGGTGGGGTTAACATGAGTGGGTGTGGTTAGCATGAGTGGGTGGGCTTAACATGAGTGGGTGGGGTTAACATTAGTGGGTGGGGTTAATATGAGTGGGTGTGGTTAACATGAGTGGGTGGAATTAACATGAGTGGGTGGGGTTAACATGAGTGGGTGTGGTTAGCATGAGTGGGTGGGGTTAACATGAGTGGGTGTGGTTAGCATGAGTGGGTGGGGTTAACATGAGTGGGTGGAGTTAACATGAGTGGGTGGAGTTAACATGAGTGGGTGGGGTTAACATGAGTGGGTGGGGTTAATATGAGTGGGTGGGGTTAACATGAGTGGGTGGGGTTAATATGAGTGGGTGGAGTTAACATGAGTGGGTGGGGTTAACATGAGTGGGTGTGGTTAGCATGAGTGGGTGGGGTTAACATGAGTGGGTGTGGTTAGCATGAGTGGGTGGGGTTAACATGAGTGGGTGGGGTTAATATGAGTGGGTGGAGTTAACATGAGTGGGTGGGGTTAGCATGAGTGGGTGGGGTTAACATGAGTGGGTGGAGTTAACATGAGTGGGTGGGGTTAACATGAGTGGGTGGAGTTAACATGAGTGGGTGGAGTTAACATGAGTGGGTGGGGTTAACATGAGTGGGTTTGGTTAACATGAGTGGGTGGGGTTAACATGAGTGGGTGGAGTTAACATGAGTGGGTGGAGTTAACATGAGTGGGTGGGGTTAACATGAGTGGGTGGGGTTAACATGAGTGGGTGGAATTAACATGAGTGGGTGTGGTTAGCATGAGTGGGTGGGGTTAACATGAGTGGGTGTGGTTAGCATGAGTGGGTGGGGTTAACATGAGTGGGTGGGGTTAACATGAGTGGGTGGAGTTAACATGAGTGGGTGGAGTTAACATGAGTGGGTGGGGTTAACATGAGTGGGTGGGGTTAATATGAGTGGGTGGGGTTAACATGAGTGGGTGGGGTTAACATGAGTGGGTGTGGTTAGCATGAGTGGGTGGGGTTAACATGAGTGGGTGGGGTTAATATGAGTGGGTGGGGTTAACATGAGTGGGTGGGGTTAACATGAGTGGGTGGAGTTAACATGAGTGGGTGGAGTTAACATGAGTGGATGGGGTTAACATGAGTGGGTGGGGTTAATATGAGTGGGTGGGGTTAACATGAGTGGGTGGAGTTAACATGAGTGGGTGGGGTTAACATGAGTGGGTGTGGTTAGCATGAGTGGGTGGGGTTAACATGAGTGGGTGTGGTCAGCATGAGTGGGTGGGGTTAACATGAGTGGGTGGAGTTAACATGAGTGGGTGGGGTTAACATGAGTGGGTGGAGTTAACATGAGTGGGTGGGGTTAATATGAGTGGGTGGGGTTAACATGAGTGGGTGGGGTTAATATGAGTGGGTGGAGTTAACATGAGTGGGTGGGGTTAACATGAGTGGGTGTGGTTAGCATGAGTGGGTGGGGTTAACATGAGTGGGT
>NW_027316500.1:35772681-35797681 GCF_026437365.1 Eucyclogobius newberryi | reverse complement strand
AGACTGAGGACAACAGACACAGACTGAGGACAACAGAGACACAGACTGAGGACAACAGACACAGACTGAGGACAACAGACACAGACTGAGGACAACAGAGACACAGACTGAGGACAACAGACACAGACTGAGGACAACAGAGACACAGACTGAGGACAACAGACACAGACTGAGGACAACAGAGACACAGACTGAGGACAACAGAGACACAGACTGAGGACAACAGACACAGACTGAGGACAACAGAGACACAGACTGAGGACAACAGAGACACAGACTGAGGACAACAGACACAGACTGAGGACAACAGAGACACAGACTGAGGACAACAGAGACACAGACTGAGGACAACAGAGACAAAGACTGAGGACAACAGACACAGACTGAAGACAACAGAGACACAGACTGAGGACAACAGATACAGACTGAGGACAACAGAGACACAGACTGAGGACAACAGAGACACAGACTGAGGACAACAGAGACACAGACTGAGGACAACAGACACAGACTGAGGACAACAGAGACACAGACTGAGGACAAGAGACAGACTGAGGACAACAGACACAGACTGAGGACAACAGAGACACAGACTGAGGACAACAGAGACACAGACTGAGGACAACAGAGACAAAGACTGAGGACAACAGACACAGACTGAGGACAACAGAGACACAGACTGAGGACAACAGAGACACAGACTGAGGACAACAGACACAGACTGAGGACAACAGAGACACAGACTGAGGACAACAGAGACAGACTGAGGACAACAGACACAGACTGAGGACAACAGAGACACAGACTGAGGACAACAGAGACACAGACTGAGGACAACAGAGACACAGACTGAGGACAACAGAGACACAGACTGAGGACAACAGAGACACAGACTGAGGACAACAGAGACACAGACTGAGGACAACAAAGACACGTCAAGAAGACGATACAGTGTAAGAAACAGAAACAGGTCAGGAGAGAAACATCAACACAATTTATGTCTGAGAGAAAAACTGAAGACAGATGACAATAACAAAAAGTTCTACACACGTTAAATGACATTTTTTAAAAACTTAAATGTCAGAGTTATCATAAAATGTTAATATAATAATGTTTATAACTTACATAAATGTCTTTTTTCCCCTTCAATATGTGAACAATACATCCAAGTACAGTATGTACAGTAGTACAGTATGTACAGTAAGTACAGTAAGTACAGTAGTACAGTAAGTACAGTAAGTATAGTAGTACAGTAAGTACAGTAAGTACAGTAGTACAGTAAGTACAGTAGTACAGTAGTACAGTATGTACAGTAGTACAGTAAGTACAGTATGTACAGTAGTACAGTATGTACAGTATGTACAGTAAGTACAGTATGTACAGTAAGTACAGTAAGTACAGTAGTACAGTAGTACAGTATGTACAGTAAGTACAGTATGTACAGTAAGTACAGTATGTACAGTAGTACAGTAAGTACAGTATGTACAGTAAGTACAGTATGTACAGTAAGTACAGTAGTACAGTAGTACAGTATGTACAGTAAGTACAGTATGTACAGTAAGTACAGTAAGTACAGTAGTACAGTAAGTACAGTATGTACAGTAGTACAGTAAGTACAGTAAGTACAGTAGTACAGTAAGTACAGTAGTACAGTATGTACAGTAAGTACAGTAGTACAGTAAGTACAGTAGTACAGTAGTACAGTATGTACAGTATGTACAGTAAGTACAGTAAGTACAGTAGTACAGTAAGTACAGTATGTACAATATGTACAGTAAGTACAGTAAGTACAGTAGTACAGTAAGTACAGTAAGTACAGTAGTACAGTAAGTACAGTAAGTACAGTAGTACAGTAAGTACAGTAAGTACAGTAGTACAGTAAGTACAGTATGTACAGTAGTACAGTAAGTACAGTAAGTACAGTAGTACAGTAAGTACAGTAAGTACAGTAAGTACAGTAGAGCTGCCAACATGACACTGACATTAGTAGGTTTATGGTATGACTAATGAAAACTTGCAATTTCCATTATTGTTGGTCACGCGCAGCTGGAAGACAGTGTCCCTTATCTGGGGTCGAGCTCGTTGGTAACTCTACATCTGTCCAAGGACACGGGGTGCTGGGACATTGTGCTATGGACATTGTTTTATACATTTTTCACTGTCGCCCCTCGAGGAAACTGCAGTGGTGATTTTGGGCGTTACAAAAATAAACTGAATTGAATTGAATTAGTTCACAGACACTGTGATGTCACACATTCTGTGAGGACAGCATTAAACCATCACAAACCAAAGTCACCTTCAACAATGACAAACTCTGGTTGACACTTAAATTGAGGCTGAGGCGGCAGAAGGAGGCAGCGCACAGGGCTGGCGATGGAGAACGCTACAAAGAGGCAAATTATGGATTTAGCGGGAGGTGTCGAGAGCTAGAGCACAATACAGTACGCGTCTGAAGCAGCAGTTCTCCAACAACAACCCCGCCTCTGTGTGGAGTGGCCCCGCCTCTGTGTGGAGTGGGCCCCGCCTCTGTGTGGAGTGGGCCCCGCCTCTGTGTGGAGTGGGCCCCGCCTCTGTGTGGATATGGCCCCGCCTCTGTGTGGACTGGGCTACGGCTTCTCACCAACTACTAGCCCAGTGACCCCTGGCACGCCACTTCATCCTGCAGCACCTGGACTCCCCGGGAACCTATGCCAGGATCCTGTTTGTGGACTTCAGCTCTGCATTCAACACCATCCACTGCTGGTGGGAGCCACCATCACCAGGACCTCAAGTGGGAGGAGCCACCATCAGCTCCTCATCAAGAAGGTCCAACAGAGGATGTACTTCCTGCAGCTGAAGAAAGACAAGCTGCCAGTGGAGATGATGGTGCAGTTCTACACGACCATCGTTGAGTCCATCCTCTCCTCCTCCATCACCTCCTCCATCACCTCCTCCATCACCTCCTCCATCACCTCCTCCATCACCGTGTGGTGCGCTGGAGCCAAAGTCAGGGACAAACAGAGACTAGAGCGCCCTCTGCTGAGAAGGTGATCGGCTGGAGACTTCATCTCTGCAGGACTCTGGGACGAGCAGGACTGATCACAGCCGACCCTTCTCATCCTGGATAGGGACTATGAGAGCCACTCCCTTCAGGCAGGTCACTCCCCTCAGGCAGGAGGCCCCTCCCCTCAGGCAGGAGGTCACTCCCCTCAAGCAGGAGGCTGCGGTCCATCTGGACCAGAACCTCCCACCACAAGAACAGTTTCTTTCACTCTGCCGTTGGACTCATGAACACTTCTTAAACACCTGTCTCTTTAACTATAATTTAATCAATCACTCATTGCACTGTTCACCTTTTGCACTAGATCTGTAATTTCAAATGTAAATTTTGTGTACAAATGGGGGGGGGGGGTACTTTAGCGTCTGAACATGGTGCCCAGAGTGTGTCTCTTACTGGGTACTATCAGGTGTCTTTGGATGGTGTCCAGGACCTTAGAGCTGAAGTGTTTCTGGAAGAAAGCAGCATGTATCACATACTCCTCCTTTTGGCCTTTGCAAAGTTCTTTGTACACAGCCGATGCCACTTTTGAGTAGCTGCGCTTGCTCGGCTTCACCAGATTGTTCCACTCTGAAATGTTGTCCTGCAGCTGTGCTAACAGGTTCTTGGATAGAGGCATCATGTGCCATTCCTTTGGACAGATCCTGGAGACCACCTCATACACCAGTGCATTGCAGTCATCCCTGCTCCACAGCACGGGCGAGGTGTCCAGCCTCTCTGACATATCCCTGAATAAATCTGCAGAGGGCCCTACAGCTTCAGCCAGGATCTCTGAAGGAACCACATACTCCTGAGGGGCCCAATGACCTGGCTGATCTACAGGGGTCACTGCAGCTTCAGCCAGGATCTCTGAGGGAACCACATGCTCCTGAGGGGCCCAATAAGTTGGCAGATCTACAGGGGTCACTGCAGCTTCAGCCAGGATCTCTAAATCAATATAATGCTCCTGAGGGGCCTGAGAACCTGGCAGATCTGCAGTGGGCCCTACAGCTTCAGCCAGGATCTCTAAGGGAACCACATGCTCCTGAAGGGCCTGAGAACCTGGCAGATCTACAGGGGTCACCGCAGCTTTATCCAGGATCTCTGAGTCAACCACATGCTCCCGAGGAGGCCCCAAATTTTCCAGGTAAATGGGCTGATTGGGGAGTGGGAATGGGTCCTTGATGCATTTGAGCAGGGTCTTATGAGGAGTGGACAGTCTGAATCTGCGGCGCTCGTAGTCACCAGCTGCACCTTCAGATTTCTGTTCAAAGCAGCAGGAAAGTCTTTCTCTGAGCGTCCTGTTCCTGCTGATCATCTCCTCTTCCTCTGGCTCTATGGACATCACGGGATACGAGGTTTTGCTGCAAGGGAGGGTCATTGTGTTCTTGAAAGAGCGCAGAATGATCCTGGCATTAAGCACCATAATTTTCATCCTGTCTTTTGGGGGTCTGTATTTGCTCTCTTTGGGGACCACCAGGGGCTCGCTCTTCACTCGCCTGCAGCACAGGACAGAGTTGACATGGCAGGTCACCTCCTCGCTCAGCAACTTGAAAAGGGGCTTAGTGGACTTGTGAGTGGAGCCCAGCGCTGCCTTGAAACTCTCAGAGAGGCTCGGGTGCACGGCTGTTCTGACGGCCTCGTCGGTCACCAGCAGAGGGATCTCTCCCGCTCTTCCCTCTAACACCATGTTCCTGAAAACTTCCAGGATAAAGTTGGCTGTGGCAGAGATCAACTCCACACACATGTCAGCCAGGGCCTGCCTCGACTCGCTTTGTGTCAGGTCCGCAGAGCGTGCTCGGTTCCAGAAGGTTAACACCAGGGGCTGGATCCTTTTTGTTGGTATTTTGGGGATTATATAATTGAGAGAAGAAAGCGATTTAGGCTGTTGCTCCTCTTGATAGCTCAAAGTGGAGTTATTTATATTCTCCATTTCTATAGTGGACCGTTAAAGTTAGCTTTTGTTGTTGTTTGTTGTTGTGTTACTTTTAATGGCAGTTAGCAGCCAACTGAAAAGGTGCACTTCATCGCCGCCCACTGCAGTTGTACGTCTCCTGTAGTTGTACGTTTTCTTAGTTCTAGTTACTACCTGGTGTTCTTCTTTGGTGTTTTATGGCAGTTGGTATCCAAGTGTTACATTAGCGCCATCTACTGTAGTCTTACGTCTTCAAAGTATGTGTTTTACGTTATACCGTAAAAATACAGAAAGAGAGAAAGAAGTCTGATAGATTGGAGCGTCCTTAGTGATGTCATCGAGCATAATTCTTGTTTCCGTGGCAACAGGTCCCTTTGATCAGTCACATGGCTTCCGATGACATCACAACAACATGTAGATTCTGATGTCAGAATCTTTTCTTCTTCTTTGGTGGTTTATGAAGGTTGATTTCCAAGTGTTACATTACCACCTCCTGCAGTTGTACATCTTAGACTTTAGACATCAATCAAAGTGCTTCACACAACAGGAAAAACAATGATTAAAATCACAAAGGATGGTTGCGTTGTCCCCCACACTTAATTTGGGTGCAGGTGCGCGCCGCAGCTCAATAACTCCGCCCCAAACACCGCAACGTCCAGTCCAGCGCGACACCTCCCACTCGATCTTATTTCGTGGACACCCAATTAAGATCGCACAATACAGTAGCCCCTAGACTTAGCTTTTGAAAGTCTGTTCTTCTATTGGGAGGAGGACAACAAGGCGACGAACATCCCTTCGAAATACCGTGCCACCAAGCCTTCCCCTTTTGTCTTTAAGTGTCCCGTCCTGAGCTGCAGGTCTCGATTTCAGCACACGTGGATTTTTGGAGACCCACGTCTCTGACAATCCCCTTGTAGTCCGGAACTGTAGCAACGATTCTTCCAAGCCTGAACTGACCTCGTAGGGCGTTTTGGTCGCATAGCCACACAACGTCCCCTACAGCAGCGTTCCGTTCCAACGTATACCACTTGCTCCTGACGAAAAGATTAGGACCAGCAAGTTGGCACCAGGACCTCCAGAAACTGTTGACTTGGGACTGAATTTCTTGAAGACGCTTGTAGGGGTAACTTGCAAAACTGAAAGCCTTAAAGTCCCCACCTGGAGATGCCCGCCCCATAAGGAGGGTATTTGGTGTCACGTACTGGATACAGTCCTCCTGACTCTGGATCCTTGCATCAATAGGACGCTCATTTGCTAGATTAGCGGCCAACTGAAGTGCAGTGAGGAACTCACTAAAGGTAAGGTTGATTGACTTGTCCAAACTTTGAAGAGCTTTCTTTGCAATTTTCACAGCAGCTTCGGCAGCTCCATTTCGGTGTGGGGAATCTGCCGGAAGCACCTTCCAAGCCCAGCTAGTTCCATTCCTCACAGCATATTCCTCCAAACTCAACTTATCCTGCTCCTGAAGGAATCTGTAAAGATCTTCGAGCACTGGCTTTGCCCCAATAAAATTAGTCCCAGGATCTGACCAAACTTTTTGGGGGTGTCCTCTCAAGGCAACAAATCGCTGGTAGGCCATCAAGAAACTTTCTGTCGACATGCTGCTGACCAACTCGACATGGAGGGCTCTGCTTGCCATACAGCTGAAGACGACACCCCAAGTCTTTGTAGTGACTCTTTTTCTCACATCGTCTCTCACCAGATATGGTCCAAACATGTCAACTGCAATAAACTGGAAGGGTGCAGCGGGTCTTGTCCTTTCAACGGGCAGGTCACCCATTACTTGCTGGCACACTTTTGCTCGTAACTTCCTGCAACCAATGCACTGATTTGCAGCCTTGTGTGCAAGTCTTCTTCCCTGTATGACCCAAGCCTTTTTCCTCATCCTGAGTAATGTTCCAGCCGCTCCTTCATGCCCTTTTTGATGACTTTGTCGAGCTATGAGGACCCGAAGCCAGGAACCAGCAGGTAATAAGGGGACGCTCGCTTGATCTTCCTTAAAGTGCTGAATTCGGCCTCCACACAGCAATAGTCCTTGTACACAACAAGCCTCTCTAAGGTGGTACTGGGGAACACCACTCCTTCCTGAGCTGCCAAGCAAAGATCACGGAAGGCATCATCCCGCTCCGGTAGCGTAGGGACTCGGGTCGATTGGACCGCCTCCCACTTTAGTCTTCCCTTGGCCTTGACCCGGAGAAACATTTTAGCAGCTCTCCAAACAAAGGCGACAGTTCTCAACAGTTTCTTCAAATCACTAAACCGCTCAACATCCACAAGTTCTTTTATTGCGCTTCCAGCCTAGGGCCTGCACAGGTTTAGTTGGGCATTGCTCGAGTTCAGTGCAGGCTCCTTCTTCAACCCAGCTCGAGTGAGAGCAGCTGCAAACGCGTTCCTCTGGAGTTTATTAATGTTCTCTCTAGCAGCTCCAGCAACTTCTTTTGCAGACTTTACTGGCCATTCATTCTCTGGAATGTGCAGGAAGTTTGGTCCGAGCTGCCATTCCGAGCTTTGGTCCAACTCTACGGGACCAGCTCCTCTCGAGATAATGTCTGCTATATTTAGTGATCCAGGAACCCACCACCAGTCTGCAATGTTTGTGCTACTTTGAATTTCCCCAATTCGGTTGTCAAAAAATGTCTGGTATCCATAACTCTCCCGCTGGGTTGCTCCCAAAACTGTTTGGCTATCGATCAAGTGATACCACCTCTCGACACGGATCCCACAGTTTTCTGAAAGTGCTTTTTCAGTCGGGCAGCATAGACAGCACCACAGACCTCAGACTTGACAGCATCTCCCCTGTGATCTAACGGCGTCAGCTTTGCCTTTGACTCAACCAATCGTACAACCACCTCCTGGCGGTAACTCCACCTCAGATATAGCACTGCTCCATAACAGTTCTCGCTGCCGTCGGAAAAGGTCATCCCGCAGGGTTCAGCCTTTAGTTCAGGAGGCGTCAATGCTCTGGAGAACCTTAGCTTGCCCAACTCAGCATAGTCTTCCAAGAGGCAGATAGCGTCTTCCCTCAGACTCTCGGACAGCGCTGTGTCCCACGTGCTCTCTGCCATACTATGTTGCCCTTTTACTCTTACTTCCTGGAAAGCTCTCCTTACGAGGATTGCCCCCTTTTGCTTAACAGGCGTTGCCAGCCCTAGGGGGTCATACAATCCAGAGACTTGACTGAGAAGCTCTCGCCGAGTGAGTGGACTTGGTGCTTACCGCCTCACCTCCTCCTTCATCAAGTTCTCACCAAGCCTCATCTTCCCTCGCCTTTTTGAGAAGTTCACAGACACTAAAAGATGGAGTTTGTCACAGAGTGGGGTGTAGCCCAAGCCAAGTGCTTTATTGTCCTCTTCAGAGAGCTGGTTAGGGAGAATGAAGATTGTGGAGTCAGTTTCTTTGGGGCTTTTGACGTCTTTCCTCCCACTTTGGCCATGGTTTGACCCATGGTTTCAGATAGAATCCGCCCGCTCTCAGGATTCGCTCAACATTAGTCGTTATACATTTGAGACGAGACAAATCGTTGTGGGAAGTGAGTATATCATCCACATACGTATCCTCTTCCAACACTCTGCACTCATCTTTGTATTGAGCAAACTTGGGCAGTCGCGCAGTTTCTCGCATGGCTACTTGCGCAATACACCCTGCAGGTTTATCGCCGATGTTGATCCTTGTTATTGCATACTCCGCAATGTCCTCCATCTCAGTGTCTCTCCACAGAAAACGGTGAAGATGTACCTCCCGGTCCTCAAGCCAGACGGAATTATACATATTTTTTATATCACCGAGCGCAGCGTAAGCACCTTGCCGAAATCTCAAGAGAACTGCTCGTATATTGTTCAGCACATCAGGGCCCTTGATAAGAATGTCGTTCAGGCTTAGACCCTTAAACATTTGACTGCTATTCCAGACGAGTCGCACGGGGATAGTGACTGAGTGAGGGTTTAGTGCAATCAGGTGGCTTATGTACCATACAGGTCCAGTCCAACTTTCCAAAACCTCCTTTGAGAGCTTGATAGCCGCTTTCCTCTCAATCATGTCATGCACTTGGGCCCTGTAGGCTGCCTTCCACTCAGTCTCCTTTGCCAGCCGCTGTTCAGTCCTTAAGAACGTTGCCTCCACAGCTCAAAGTGGTGGCCAGAGCGACTTGACGTGGTTCATCTCTGCTCTTGCAGGCAACTTGCAGGCATCATACCTCACCTCAAGTGTGTCCTTGACGCATGCGCTTTGACGTCGACCTCTTCCAAAAGATCTGGGTGCGAGCCTGCCACAGTCTTCCCCAGCGGACCGTCCCACAACACTAGGTCCCCAATCGAGCGCACATTTTGAGGCACGAGCCGGCCCTCTTTGTGGCTGATTAGTAACTTGATTTGAGTCGGCCTAACTAGCTCTTGTAGCGGAACATCCGGAAAGAGCTTCTGCAGTTTCCTCGGTGGGACATGATTATGGATCTCCGCAATAGTGCCAAGTCCATAACAAACTAATTGATGAGATCTCAGGGTACCCTTTGGGGTGGAAACCCGGATCTTCAGAAGATATCGCTTTGTCTCCACAACCACTTGCATGCCCCCCACTCCATGGACGACCAGAGTAATGTTTTCGCTTCTCAAATTCAACTCATCTGCCGCCTCATGTGTGATGTAGTTAGTGTCGGATGCCAAATCAATCAATGTTCCTATCCGCTGCCCAGCATTGGCGGTAACCTCAAGAATCATCATAATGACCGGAAGCTCTTGAAGGCCAGTTTCTCCCAGCAAACGCCCATCTCCTGCGGAGTTGAGTGTCCACGCTGCCACATTACAGAAGGCATTTCGGCATTTCTGCATTCCTCAGGGGGCAAGCTTGTCAAGAATTCTTCCTGGTCTTCAGTGCACTTTCTACTACTGCGTCCTCCATTCTCTGACCTCGGCCTAGGTTTGAATGGTCCTTTCTTTGCAGGGCTCGGACACAGAAGGTAGTGGTGCTCAGCGCTCCCCCTTTCTTTGCACCTTCCATTCTTGCAGAGGAAGGATTTCTTGCACTCCCCATCACCATGTACCTCAAGACAGTTTTTACAAACCCCAGTCTTTCGAATTATCTCTTCCTTTTCTGTCAAACTAAGGGCCTTGAACTTCCTGCACCGATACAACCTCTGCATGTGTCCACTCTCTCCACAGACCGCACAAGCTCTCTGAGGGCTAGTTACCCTGGTAGCTTTTGTGCTAGCATGCTTCGACTGAACTCTGGGCTCTCTCCTCACAGGCTCCTCATCCCTCAATTGATCCAATTCCTCATAGATTTCCTCTTGATCTTTAAGGAAAGTAAGCAGTATGTCGAAGCGGTCTTTCTGGGGTTCTGCGCCTTTTTTCCCTGCGACAAACAGAAGCCACTCCTTTTTTTAAGACTTCAGGCAGCTTGCCTTCCAGAGATTTAGTCATTAATGGGTTTTTAAGAGCACCTGTCACTCACTCAGGTCATTTAAAGCCTTTTCAACTAGCCTTATAAGATCAACAATCTTCTTCGGGTGGTGGCTTTTTACTGGGGGCAGTGCTTGCAGCTCTTCAACTATTTCCAAAGCTATAGCAGTCTTATTTCCGAAGCGATTTTCAAGTGTGCGAAAGATCTCATCTGCTGATCCACATGTTGACAGCCGAAGATCCCTTGCAACTTTGTCCTCCAGACTGTCTAACAACTGGAACTTTCGAACTTCTCTTGAGCCTGTAGGCTCTCCTTGTCTTTGGAGAGCCTCCCAGTCTTTTCTCCAACTGTAGAAATTCCTTCTACTTCCATCAAACCTGGGGAGGGCAGTAGGCTTGAGCTTGATGGCTGGCCCTTTGGAGCTAGTAGCAGTGACTCTACTCTCCTCTTGTTCGACTCTTTCTTGGATCAAGGCAGCTTTTTCAGACGCTAGCCTGGCTGAACACACTTCAACCTCCTTTAGCCGACGCTGAAGATCTCCTTTCTCCTCCCTTGGGGCCCACCAGTTCCATGTGCCATGAGCTTCCTTGGCCATTTTTAACCGCATTTCCAGTTGGCTTAGCTTAAAATCATTCCTCATAAATTTCCAACTTAATGCCGGATTTGGCTGCCAGGAAACTCTCACACTCCCGTTCGGCCAGCTCTAGGGCTGTAGACACCTCTGGGTAACCAAAATTTTCCCATATGGTTTTCCTTATCCCATTTTGCACCTCCTCCAGTCTGTTTTCACACTCCTGAGCCGCATCTTTAATGACCCGGTGCCATTCCTCTTTTTTGCCCTCCTGACACTCTACAAGTCCTGCCTCAAGAACATCATTTGCGTAGATTACTTTGTCTTCCCAAAGGCCTCTTTTAGCTCCTCAACAGACATGCTCTCACAAGATCTAGCAATCGTGTTGGCCAGTCGGGAAAACTGTCTCTTAGCTGTTGTTCTTGCGGTTTTCAGTTGCTGCAGGGCTTTAGACTCCATTTGAACTTGGGCTATGAGCTGGAACTTGGGCTATGAGCTGGAGCTTGGGCTATGAGCTGGAGCTTGGTCCTGACTATGGAGCTCCGGTTTTTACTGTCAAGTTTTCTCAGGTTTGGCTGCGTTGGCCCCCACACTTGAAGGGAGTGTGCCCACAATTTGAAGCCTTAACTGCTGGATTTACTCAAACGGACTCATATTTTTCCACTCTTTAATATGTAGATCCAAGTCAGCAAGTCAGGTAAAAACCTTCAAAAACACACAATACACCAGTGTAAATGACTTACAGTGTGAAGGTTCCAAATGTGGAGGGTCCAAATGTTGTTGTTGTTGTTGTTGTTGTTGTTTTATGGCGGTTGGCATCCGAGTGTTGCATTACCGCCAGACTTTATTCCTCAGACGTTTCGTAGTCCTCAGACTCTTCTGTATCTGTGAAGGGTCCAAGTGTGAAGGGTCCAAGTGTGGAGGTTCCAAATGTAGAGGGTCCAAGTGTGGAGGTTCCAAGTGTGGAGGTTCCAAGTGTGAAGGTTCCAAGTGTGAAGGTTCCAAGTGTGAAGGTTCCAAGTGTGAAGGTTCCAAGTGTGAAGGTTCCAAGTGTGAAGGGTCCAAGTGTGAAGGGTCCAAGTGTGGAGGGTCCAAGTGTGGAGGTTCCATGTGTGGAGGTTCCATGTGTGAAGGTTCCATGTGTGAAGGTTCCATGTGTGAAGGGTCCAAGTGTGAAGGGTCCAAGTGTGGAGGTTCCAAGTGTGAAGGTTCCAAGTGTGAAGGGTCCAAGTGTGAAGGGTCCAAGTGTGGAGGTTCCAAGTGTGGAGGTTCCAAGTGTGAAGGGTCCAAGTGTGAAGGTTCCATGTGTGAAGGTTCCATGTGTGGAGGTTCCATGTGTGGAGGTTCCAAGTGTGAAGGTTCCATGTGTGAAGGTTCCATGTGTGGAGGTTCCAAGTGTGAAGGGTCCAAGAGAATAGTTGTTGTTGTTTCAGAGACCAACCGACAAAGTCTAAGGAATAAAGTCTGGCGGTAATGCAACACTCGGATGTCAACCGCCATAAAACAACAACAACAACAACAACAACAACAACAACAAGTGTGAAGGTTCCAAGTGTGGAGGTTCCATGTGTGGAGGTTCCATTTGTGGAGGTTCCAAGTGTGGAGGTTCCATGTGTGGAGGTTCCATGTGTGAAGGTTCCATGTGTGGAGGTTCCATGTGTGGAGGTTCCATGTGTGGAGGTTCCAAGTGTGGAGGTTCCAAGTGTGAAGGTTCCATGTGTGGAGGTTCCATGTGTGGAGGTTCCAAGTGTGGAGGTTCCATGTGTGGAGGTTCCATGTGTGGAGGTTCCAAGTGTGGAGGTTCCAAGTGTGGAGGTTCCAAGTGTGGAGGTTCCAAGTGTGGAGGTTCCAAGTGTGGAGGTTCCAAGTGTGAAGGGTCCATGTGTGGAGGTTCCATGTGTGGAGGTTCCAAGTGTGGAGGTTCCAAGTGTAAAGGTTCCAGAGTTCTTGGTCGTGGACAGAGGATGTTCTAAACTGAAAGGATCAGGATCATGGCTAAAGCTCAAAGTGGGAGTCGGAGTGATGGAGGTTCTACTTCAGTGTGATCAGAGTGAAGATCTGGAGATGGGCGTGGTCTCCTGTCCCCGCCCAGTCTAGTAGATGCACGGTTACCAGGCAACGACATCAGTGGAAATATCAAAGCCTAAAGGATGAAGCCTGAAGGATGAAGCCTGAAGGGTGAAGCCTGAAGGATGAAGCCTGAAGGATGAAGCTTGAAGGATGAAGCCTGAAGGATGAAGCCTAAAGGATGAAGCCTGAAGGATGAAGCCTGAAGGATGAAGCTTGAAGGATGAAGCCTGAAGGATGAAGCTTGAAGGATGAAGCCTGAAGGATGAAGCCTGAAGGATGAAGCCTAAAGGATGAAGCCTGAAGGATGAAGCCTGAAGGATGAAGCTTGAAGGATGAAGCCTGAAGGATGAAGCTTGAAGGATGAAGCCTGAAGGATGAAGCCTGAAGGATGAAGCCTGAAGGATGAAGCTTGAAGGATGAAGCCTGAAGGATGAAGATGTACGGTGGAAGCACCGAACATCAAAGGAGATGAAGAAGAGTCAGTCCTGGAATGAAGCTCAGACTCTGGAAAATGAAGTCTAGCGGTGATGCAACACTTGTATACAACCGCCATAAAACAACAACAACATCAACAACAACAGCGCTCACCCTGTAGGTGGAGTCAGGAGGTGGTGTTGATCCTGGTGTAGGTTCCCGGGAGTCCAGGTGCTGCAGGTGAAGTGGAGAGCCAGGTTGATGGTGTCGTCCACAGACCTGTAGGGGGGTCCAACAGGAGGTCCAGCAGGAGGTCCAGCAGGAGGTCCAGCAGGAGGTCCTGCAGGAGGTCCAGCAGGAGGTCCAACAGGGGGTCATGCAGGAGGTCCAGCAGGAGGTCCAGCAGGGGGTCCAGCAGGAGGTCCAGCAGGAGGTCCAGCAAGGGGTCCAACAGGAGGTCCAGCAGGAGGTCCAGCAGGGGGACCTGCAGGGGGTCGAGCAGAAAGTCCAGCAGGAGGTCCAGCAGGGGGTCCAGCAGGAGGTCCCGCAGGGGGTCCAGCAGGAGGTCCCGCAGGAGGTCCTGCAGGGGGTCCAGCAGGAGGTCCCGCAGGAGGTCCTGCAGGGGGTCCAGCAGGAGGTCCTGCTGGACCTCAGTTTTTAACAGAGTTTTCTGACTTCAGATCAAACTTAGTGTTAGCCTGGGATAAAATAGTTATAGTTGGAGACTTTAATATCCACGTGAACATGAGTGATGACTCTCTCAGTAATGCCTTCAGCGCCTTGTTAGACAGCATTGGTTTCACTCAGAATGTAAATAAACCGACTCACACTCACAAGAACACTCTGGATCTTGTCCTAACGTATGGAACAGAGATTAGTGACCTCATTGTCCTCCCTCAAAACCCTATATTGTCAGATCATTTCCTAATTACCTTTCAGTTTATTCTTAAAGATCATCCAGTCCCACAAAATAAAGTTATAATGAAAAGGACAAAATCTGAAAAATCTATCTCAAAATTCAAGGAAATAATAGAGCCAATACTCAGTGACATGTCATGTGATCATGTCATGTGATCATGTCATGTGATCATGTCATGTGATCATGTCATGTGATCACGTCATGTGATCATGTCATGTGATCATGTCATGTGATCACGTCATGTGATCACGTCATGTGATCACAACATGTGATCACGTCATGTGATCACGTCATGTGATCACATCATGTGATCATGTCATGTGATGATCTGCTGAGAACAGTTTTAGTCCCAGTTTAAGTGATCAATTTGTCGACTTGACCATGAATTCTCTGAAGTCTGCTCTTGATGTTGCAGCTCCGTTAAAACAAGGCAAGTTTATTTGTAGAGCACATTTCATACACAAGGCAATTCAAAGCTTCACAGCAGGAAAAATGCATTCAAATCACAAAGAAATTACAGAAACAGAAATACAATAAAATTAACTAAATTAAAAATTATCAATCCAACTGATTTTCTAAACTAATAAAATCACAAACAAAAGAGAAGAGTGCAAAGCAAAAATCCTTTCAGTCAAACACAGCTAAACAAAACTGTTTTTAGCTTAGATTTGAACATTGTCAGAGTAGAAGCCTGTCTCACATCTTCAGGAAGACTGTTCCAGATTTTAGCTGCATAAAACTGAAACGCAGATTCCCCATGTTTAGTCCTGACTCTGGCACCTGCAGGAGGCCGGTCCATGTTTTGTCCTGACTCTGGGCACCAGCAAGAGGCCGGTCCCTGAGGTCCTCAGAGTCCGAGATGGTTCATATGGCACTAACATATCCAAGATGTACTTTGGTGCTAGGCCATGGAGAGACTTGTACACAAGCAGAGCTGCTTTAAAGTCTCTTCTCTGAGCCACAGGAGCCAGTGCAGAGACCTGAGAACAGGACTAATGTGATGGTACTTCCTGGTTCTAGTCAGGACCCGAGCAGCAGCGTTCTGGATGTACTGCAGCTGTTTTACAGCTCGTTTGGAGAGACCAGTGAGCAGGCCGTTACAGTAGTCTAATCTACTGGAGACAAACGCGTGGATAAGTCTCTCTAAATCTGGTTTTGACACTATATTTTTGATTTTGGCAATGTTTGTTAGATGGTAAAAAGCTGCTGATGTTATTGATTTGACGTGGCTATTAAAGTTCAAGTCTGAGTCCATTATTACCCCCAGATTTCTAATTTGGTTTGTAGGTTTTAGAGCGAGACTCTGGAGGTGACCGCTAACACTTTCTCTTTGTTTCTTTGGGCCAAAAACGATTATTTCAGTCTTGTCTGAGTTCAGCTGGAGAAAGTTGTTTTGCCTCCACAAACTGATCTGTTGGATGCAGTGACAGAGTGAATCTACTGGTCCATAGTCACCTGCCGACAGTGAAACATAGATCTGACTCGTCTGCATCATTGTGATAGGACACATTTTCACTGCGTATCAACTGACCCAACAGCAGCATGTAGAGGTTGAACAGAAGGGGACCCAGGACTGACCCTTGGGGCACTCCACAGGTCAGGGTCATGTGGTCTGAGACACAGCTACCAATTTCAACAAAGTACTTCCTGTCTTCCAGATAGGACCTTATCCAGTTTAGGGCGGTGCCAGTGATGCCCACCCAGTCCTCTAGTCTCTGTAAGAGGATCCCATGATCGACAGTGTCAAAAGCAGCACTCAGATCTAACAGAATTAAGACTGAGGCTTTGCCCGTGTCAGTGTTCAGGCGGATGTCATTTGTCACCTTGACAAGAGCAGTCTCAGTGCTGTGATGAGGTCTAAAACCTGACTGAAAAACATCAAATGAGTTGTTTATTAAGAGGAAATCTGTGAGCTGTTGGTAAACAACCTTTTCAAAGACTTTGCCCAAAAATGGCAGATTAGAGATGGGCCGGTAATGACTCAGTACTGCGGCATCAAGACTGCTCTTCTTTAGGAGAGGCTTTATGACCGCAGTTTTCAAAGACATTGGGAATGTTCCAGATTGAAGCGACATGTTAACTATGTGAGTGAATGGTGCTAACAAACTGTTCAGCACAGACTTTAGAAATCTGGTGGGTAACACATCAAGGCAGCATGTAGATGAACTCAGACTGGTGATGATCTCATGGACAGTTTTGTCAGTTACTGGTGCAAAGTGAGTTAGCTCTAAGTGTCTTGGTGGTTTTAGGGTAATTTTTTGCATTGTGGGATTTATAGCATTTTTAATGCCCTGAACTTTGTCATTAAAGAATAATGCAAACTCATTACACTTGGATGTGGAAATGAGTTCTAACGGCAGCTGAGCTGGAGGGTTTGTTAATCTGTTTACTGTGGCAAACAGGACACGCGAGTTGTTACCGCAGCTTCCAATTATTTCAGAAAAATATCTTTCCCTAGTTCTACATAAGATTAGGTTGTACATGTTCAGCTTTTCACTGTAAATCTCTTTTTGAACCTGGAGCTTTGACTTGCGCCATTTCCGTTCGGCCCTGCGGCACTCCCTTTTCTGTGCCCTGACCCAATCATCATTTCTCCACGGCGCCTTCTGCTTATTTTTAACCATTTTAGCCTTTATAGGGGCGATGGTGTCCAGAACATTCAAAACACTAGATGTAACAGAGTTCAACAAATCATTTACATTAGAACATGAGACATTTTCAAAGTTTATCATTTCCATAAACAGTGCACCTGTGCCATCACTTATGTGTCTCCTCTGAACAACTGCAGGACCAACCGGAGGTTTGGGAGAAACAGACAGGTCAAAGAAGACACAGAAATGATCAGACAGAGCAACATCGATCACATTAACATTTGAAATATTTACCCCCTTTGTAATTATGAGATCAAGAGTGTGTCCTTTGCTGTGGGTGGGGCCTCTCACATGCTGAGTAAGACTGAAGGTTTCAAGGACAGCATCAAGCTCTTTAGCGTTTCTGTCACAAATATTATCAACATGCACGTTGAAATCACCTGTAATGACCAAACCATCAAAGTCTGTGCATACGACTGAAAGCATCTCAGTAAAATCATCAATAAAACTTTGGCAGTGCTGGGGAGGCTTGTATAAAACAATGAAGAGAATGGATGGAGACCGTTTTAGCTCCATTTTAAAGGATACATACTCAAATGATGAAAACACCCCAAAAGACAACCTGCGGGTAATTATTTCATCTCTAAAGACGGCGCAGACTCCACCCCCTTTTTTGTTTTCTCGTGTTTCAGATTCAAACTTAAAGTTGGGTGGAGCAGATTCTATCAGAACTACATTTCCTGTGTTTTTGTCAAGCCATGTTTCAGTTAAAAACATAAAATCAAGATTATAAGAAGAAATAAAATGATGAATTAAGAGAGATTTGTTACATAAGGATCTGATATTTAGCACAGCAAGTTTCAGACTAGTTTCAGTGAGACTGGGCTTTATCTTTTCAGAGGGAATATGAATCACATTTCTCAGATTGGGCCTGACTCGCATTTTGTTTTTCCATCTCTGTGATGATGTGACTACAGAAATAGCACTAGGGGGGGCTCTTTTTACATAGGGCCCCGGGTTGGTTTGATTTTTAATGTGACAATAAGTCCCGGCAACGCTGAGACCCAGTGCATCCTAGCTATGGGAGATACCAGGTGAAAGGCGAGGTTGGATGGGTGGTGGGGCTTTTGTAGCCAAGGAGAGTTTGGGACCAGGTGAGAGGCGAGGGGGGATGGGTGGTGGGGCTTTTGTTGGTGTAGTCGGCATAGCCCTTGCTATATTGGGCGTGAGTGGAGCCATCTTAATGCCTGATTTGATCAGACTTTCAAAATGGCTGGGAAGGCCCATGGGTGAGAGTGGAGATGAGAAGGAGAATGATGAATCTTTAGTGGGAGTAGATGTTGCAGGGGGAACCCAGGGCTGGTGTGAAGGCAGGGGCGATGACAGGGATGTTGTTGGGCTTGTCACAGATGGGTCCAAGGCCTTTGAAGATTGTTCCTTTGCTGGAGGCGGTGGAGGTGAATGTGGAGCAGCTGGAGCTGAATCCTTTGCTGGTGGTGGTGGAGCAGCTGCTGATGAATCCTTTGGTGGAGGCTGAGGTTGTGGTGCTTTTGATGTTGAAACATTGGCTCGGTCTCTGGCTGATGAAGCAGGAATTCTTCTCTCATTCCTCTCTTCTCTAACTATCTGCTCAGGACCCTGTCCAGGCCCAGTCCAATGCCTCAGAGCGTGGAGCAGGTTCTCTGTCAGCACCCTCACTCCACCTCTGCATAGGTGGGGGCCATTTCTCTTAAACAGGTCCTCTCGTTTCCAGAATAGATAGAAGTTCTCAATATAGTGTAGTCCTCTCGGGGGACACTCTTTGGACAGCCATGTGTTCAGCTGAAGAAGCCGGCTAAACTTGTTTATCCTCCTGTCGATGTTTGGAAGAGGTCCACTTATGAAAGTTTTGATTTCCATTTTATCAAGCACGTCGAATAACTTCAAGAAGTCTTTTTTCAAAACTTCAGTCTGTTCCCGCCGCATGTCCACTGCACCCACGTGCACAATCAGCTGTTTAGCTCCTCCATGCTTAGCCATAATATTTGGAAGGAGTGACGTTATCTCAGAAACAGTGGCGCTTGGAAAAGAATGTGTGTTTATCTTTTCATGCGTCACGTGACTTATCGCCCCGTCTCCTATCAAAACAATCTCCGTGACCTTGGCTCCTGGCACAGATCCTCCTCGCTGTATTTTGGCCACGTCATCTTTCCTTTTTTCATTTAATTCCATCTCTGAAAGTGGTAAAAATCTGTTGGTGAGCTGTATTTTAGGTGACTTCACGTTATCTTTGTATTGTTTAGGCTTTGCTCCAAGTTTGTTCCAAGAAGCAGCCTGGTCTTTCTGGTTTTTAGACAGTTTCTGAACCCTGCTGTGGTGGGCTCTGGACCCTGCTGTGGTGGGCTCTGGACCCTGCTGTGGTGGGCTCTGGACCCTGCTGTGGTGGGCTCTGGACCCTGCTGTGGTGGGCTCTGGACCCTGCTGTGGTGGGCTCTGAACCCTGCTGTGGTGGACTCCGAACCCTATTGTGGTGGGCTCTGAACCCTGCTGTGGTGGGCTCTGGACCCTGCTGTGGTGGGCTCTGGACCCTGCTGTGGTGGGCTCTGGACCCTGCTGTGGTGGGCTCTGGACCCTGCTGTGGTGGGCTCTGGACCCTGCTGTGGTGGGCTCTGAACCCTGCTGTGGTGGACTCCGAACCCTATTGTGGTGGGCTCTGGACCCTGCTGTGGTGGGCTCTGTACCCTGCTGTGGTGGGCTCTGAACCCTGCTGTGGTGGGCTCTGAACCCTGCTGTGGTGGGCTCTGGACCCTGCTGTGGTGGGCTCTGGACCCTGCTGTGGTGGGCTCTGAACCCTGCTGTGGTGGGCTCTGGACCCTGCTGTGGTGGGCTCTGAACCTTGCTGTGGTGGGCTCTGAACCGTGCTGTGGTGGGCTCTGAACCCTGCTGTGGTGGGCTCTGGACCCTGCTGTGGTGGGCTCTGAACCTTGCTGTGGTGGGCTCTGAACCGTGCTGTGGTGGGCTCTGAACCCTGCTGTGGTGGGCTCTGGACCCTGCTGTGGTGGGCCCTGCTGTGGTGGGCTCTGAACCCTGCTGTGGTGGGGTGGGCTCTGGACCCTGCTGTGGTGGGCTCTGAACCTTGCTGTGGTGGGCTCTGAACCGCACTGTGGTGGGCTCTGAACCCTGCTGTGGTGGGCTCTGAACCCTGCTGTGGTGGGCTCTGGACCCTGCTGTGGTGGGCTCTGAACCCTGCTGTGGTGGGCTCCGAACCCTGCTGTGGTGGGCTCTGAACCCTGCTGTGGTGGGCTCTGAACCCTGCTGTGGTGGGCTCTGGACCCTGCTGTGGTGGGCTCTGGACCCTGCTGTGGTGGGCTCTGAACCCTGCTGTGGTGGGCTCTGGACCCTGCTGTGGTGGGCTCTGGACCCTGCTGTGGTGGGCTCTGAACCTTGCTGTGGTGGGCTCTGAACCGTGCTGTGGTGGGCTCTGAACCCTGCTGTGGTGGGCTCTGGACCCTGCTGTGGTGGGCCCTGCTGTGGTGGGCTCTGAACCCTGCTGTGGTGGGGTGGGCTCTGGACCCTGCTGTGGTGGGCTCTGAACCTTGCTGTGGTGGGCTCTGAACCGCACTGTGGTGGGCTCTGAACCCTGCTGTGGTGGGCTCTGGACCCTGCTGTGGTGGGCTCTGGACCCTGCTGTGGTGGGCTCTGAACCCTGCTGTGGTGGGCTCTGGACCCTGCTGTGGTGGGCTCTGGACCCTGCTGTGGTGGGCTCTGAACCCTGCTGTGGTGGGCTCCGAACCCTGCTGTGGTGGGCTCTGAACCCTGCTGTGGTGGGCTCTGAACCCTGCTGTGGTGGGCTCTGGACCCTGCTGTGTTGGGCTCTGAACCCTGCTGTGGTGGGCTCTGGACCCTGCTGTGGTGGGCTCTGAACCCTGCTGTGGTGGGCTCTGAACCACCATAGCACTGAAACTGCACTAGTTAAAGTCACTAATGATTGGTCATGAGCTGCTGACGATGGTCTCAGTCCTGGTTCTGACCTCAGCAAACCATCGACCACAACATTCTACTGCAGAGGTCACAATGTGATGTAGGTGTCAGAGGCCCCGCCCTCAGAGGCCCCGCCCTCAGAGGCCCCGCCCTCAGCTTCTTTAAATCCTATTCATCTGATATGTACCAATTTGTTAATGTAAACCAGAGCTCCTCACCATGTTCTAAAGTAATTTACAGTGTGCCACAGGGTTCAGTACTGGGTCCAGTTCTGTTTACTCTTTATATGCTGCCGTTAGGTCACATGATCAGGTCACATGATCAGGTCACATGGTCAGATGCAGATGACACGCTGTATTTATCAATGAACCTGATCAGAGTGATCTAGTTCAGTCTTAGAGCTCGTGTGAAGGAGATAAAAACCTGGAGGACACTTAATGATCTGCTTCTTAATCCTGAAAAAACCGAGGTCATTGTGCTGGAGGTCATTGTGCAGGAGGTCATTGTGCTGGAGGTCATGGTGCTGGAGGTCATTGTGCTGGAGGTCATTGTGCTGGAGGTCATTGTGCTGGAGGTCATTGTGCTGGAGGTCATGGTGCTGGAGGTCATTGTGCTGGAGGTCATTGTGCTGGAGGTCATGGTGCTGGAGGTCATTGTGCTGGAGGTCATTGTGCTGGAGGTCATGGTGCTGGAGGTCATTGTGCTGGAGGTCATTGTGCTGGAGGTCATGGTGCTGGAGGTCATTGTGCTGGAGGTCACTGTGCTGGAGGTCATTGTGCTGGAGGTCATTGTGCTGGAGGTCATTGTGCTGGTCCTAAACATGTACGAGACGCTCGATCTGAGCAGATAGTCTCACTGAAGCCTCCAGTTCTACTGTAAGAAACCTCAGAGTCTGATTGGACCAGGAGCTCTCATTTAAAGCTCATATAAATCAAGTCTGTGAAACAGTCTCTTTCATCTGTGTAAAAAAGGTCAAATCAGAAGAATCCGGCCTAAAAGTGAAGCTGAAACGTCTCCTGCATTTGTAACGTCTCGATTCTCCTGTAACTCCTGCTCACAGCAGGTCCTAAAAGATCCATAAAAAGCTTTAACTGGTTCAAAATGCAGCAGCAAGATTACAAGAGGAACTAAAAGAAGAGAGCACATTACGCCGGTGCTGGAGTCTCTTCACTGGCTCCTGTCCAGTTTAGAATCACATTTAAACTCCTCCTCCTGATTTACAAAGCCATAAATGACATGGCCCCTCCCACCTCAAAGATGCTATAGAACCATCCAATCAGAGCTCTTCACTCTCAACATGCTGGCCTTCTGGTGGTGCCAAGAGTCTCTAAAAGCACAGTAGGAGGTAGAGCCTTCTGGTGGTGCCAAGAGTCTCTAAAAGCACAGTAGGAGGTAGAGCCTTCTGGTGGTGCCAAGAGTCTCTAAAAGCACAGTAGGAGGTAGAGATCCGGTCCATGTTAAAGAGGCGACACAGTCTCTTCATTTAAGTCCAGGCTTCAAACGTTCCTCTTCAAAATGACTTATGGTCAGACCAGTTATAACAGAAATATAAACCCACAGCTTTAGCTCCGCTGCCCTAGCAGCAACTGTGCTGGGGGAAGTATGACAGCGTGAGCTCTGTCCTCTTCTTCTGACTTATTCTTTCAAACAATATTTAATTTTTAATTCCAGCAGGAGGTCCAGCAGGAGGTCCAACAGGGGGTCCAACAGGGGGTCCAGCAGGAGGTCCAGCAGGAGATCCAGCTGGAGGTCCAACAGGGGGTCCAACAGGGGGTCCAACAGGGGGTCCAGCAGGGGGTCCATTAGGGGGTCCTGCAGGGGGTCCAACAGGGGGTCCAGCAGGGGATCCAGCAGGAGGTCCAGCAGGAGGTCCAACAGGGGGTCCAACAGGGGGTCCTACAGGGGGGAGTTGAAGGACTTCATGACTATGGACAAGTCCAGTGACCCGGGGCTTCTTGGGGACAGGGACACAGACAGGGACGGGGACAATGATGGACGACTTGAAGCTGGGACATGGCATGACTCCAGGAGGACAGGAGTCAGCTCGCCTGCACAGTGTCTTAAGGTGGAGGGAGTGACACTTCCTTTGGGACGCTCAGTCTCTGGAGGACAAATTATAGCAAAAAGAGAAAAAGCTAAAAGATCTGCAAAATCAGGCCAAAAAGAGACGTCCTAAAATACTACAAAAGATAAAAGAAGAAATTAATGATCCGACTTCACAGGAAATAGTTTAAAAAATGCTCTAAAGACAAAGACACACCTCAGAGCTAAAGCAGGACTAAAACAGGACTAAAGCAGGACTAAAGCAGGACTAAAGCGGGACTAAAGCAGGACTAAAGCGGGACTAAAGCAGGTCTAAAGCAGGACTAAAGCAGGACTAAAGCAGGACTAAAGCAGGTCTAAAGCAGGACTAAAGCGGGACTAAAGCAGGACTAAAGCGGGACTAAAGCAGGACTAAAGCGGGACTAAAGCAGGTCTAAAGCAGGACTAAAGCAGGACTAAAGCAGGTCTAAAGCAGGACTAAAGCGGGACTAAAGCGGGACTAAAGCAGGTCTAAAGCAGGACTAAAGCAGGACTAAAGCAGGTCTAAAACAGGACTAAAGCAGGTCTAAAGCAGGACTAAAGCAGGACTAAAGCAGGACTAAAGCAGGTCTAAAACAGGACTAAAGCAGGTCTAAAGCAGGACTAAAGCAGGACTAAAGCAGGACTAAAGCAGGTCTAAAGCAGGACTAAAGCAGGACTAAAGCAGGACTAAAGCAGGACTAAAGCAGGACTAAAGCAGGTCTAAAGCAGGTCTAAAGCAGGACTAAAGCAGGTCTAAAGCAGGACTAAAACAGGACTAAAGCAGGACTAAAGCAGCAGGACTAAAGCAGGACTAAAGCAGGTCTAAAGCAGGACTAAAACAGGACTAAAACAGGACTAAAGCAGGACTAAAACAGGACTAAAGCAGGACTAAAGCAGGTCTAAAGCAGGACTAGTTTAGTCCTGTTTAGTTTTTTTTTTACATTCATAAATCCATCAGTAAAAAGAGTTTTGAAAGTTAAAACACAACATTTTTTTTCTTTTTGAAATATTAAAATGTTCTATTTTATGCCAATGTGGTGTGAAGTGTGAGTCCGACCAAGATAAAGTGGTCCAGGTCAAGCAGGGTCAGAGGTCAGAGGTCAGAGGTCCACACAGCACTCTTTAAAGACAACAGGGGACAGCTGAGACTAACACAGATGCCCTCCCGCCCCCCGCAGAGTTTATAACCACGTGTGAACATCTGACCAGGTCCAGTCACGTGTGAACATCTGACCAGGTCCAGTCACGTGTGAACATCTGACCAGGTCCAGTCACATGAGAACATCTGACAGGTCCAGTCACGTGTGAACATCTGACCAGGTCCAGTCACGTGTGAACATCTGACCAGGTCCAGTCACATGTGAACATCTGACCAGGTCCAGTCACGTGTGAACATCTGACCAGGTCCAGTCACGTGTGAACATCTGACCAGGTCCAGTCACGTGTGAACATCTGACCAGGTCCAGTCACGTGTGAACATCGAACATGTTCGTGTTCCTCGTTCCAGGAAAGTTTAGGAACAGCAGAGATACTGAAGAACCCTCAAGCTCCCAGGGGCCCCTGGAGGAGGAGCCCAGCTTGAAGGGAGGAAGAGTTTATGGTTTTTAAAAAAAAATATTTTACACAAAATGTTCAAACAGAACAAACATTTACAAAAACAACAACAACATTCTTTTTGTGTTTTATATTGAAGCTAACGTGTGTTAGCATTTAGCTCTGAGACAAAAACACTTTAAAAACACGGAGGTTCCCTCCGCTCACATATTTACAGGACCTAAAAGTCTGAACCTGCTGCAGTGAAGAGGACCTATGGTGAAGAGGACCTATGGTGAAGAGGACCTATGGTGAAGAGGACCTATGGTGAAGAGGACCTATGGTGAAGAGGACCTATGGTGAAGAGGACCTATGGTTTCTCTCTCTCTGTCAAGGTCAGAGGTCAGCGAGCGCAGCATGAACAGTTCATGAGACCTTCAGGTGAAAACTGAGTGACCAGAACAATCCATTAGTTCTGCTTCACCGCCCGATTCCTCCAACTGAAGACGAAGAGGAACAGGTGCTCCTCGAGGAGGAGCGTCCAGCCTCTCCT
>NW_027316500.1:35745181-35770181 GCF_026437365.1 Eucyclogobius newberryi | reverse complement strand
GGACAAGAGACACCAGGAGGACAAGAGACACCAGGAGGACAAGAGACACCAGGAGGACAAGAGACACCAGGAGGACAAGAGACACCAGGAGACACGAGGAGGACAAGAGACACGAGGAGGACAAGAGACACCAGGAGGACAAGAGACACCAGGAGGACAAGAGACACCAGGAGGACAAGAGACACCAGGAGACACGAGGAGGACAAGAGACACGAGGAGGACAAGAGACACAAGGAGGACAAGAGACACCAGGAGGACAAGAGACACCAGGAGGACAAGAGACACCAGGAGGACAAGAGACACCAGGAGGACAAGAGACACGAGGAGACACGAGGAGGACAAGAGACACGAGGAGGACAAGAGACACAAGGAGGACAAGAGACACCAGGAGGACAAGAGACACCAGGAGGACAAGAGACACCAGGAGGACAAGAGACACGAGGAGGGCAAGAGACACCAGGAGGACAAGAGACACGAGGAGACACGAGGAGGACAAGAGACACGAGGAGGACAAGAGACACAAGGAGGACAAGAGACACAAGGAGTTTTTGAGAGGACAGTATTTGAGAGGACAGTATTTGAGAGGACAGTATTTGAGAGGACAGTATTTGAGAGGACAGTATTTGAGAGGACAGTATTTGAGAGGACAGCATTTGAGAGGACAGTATTTGAGAGGACAGTATTTGAGAGAGTCAGGACGGTCCCGGGACACGTGTCGACTTTGGACGTGGGTCTCGTCTCATTCGTCACTGACACACGACACAATAAGAGTCAGGGACAGTTTGGGCTAAATCTGGACTTTAATCTGAGAAAGACAAACACGAAACAATGAGGGACGTCACACATGTCCCTGAGGACCAGGACCAGGATCATAACCAGACTCTACAGAATCGTCTGTGTGCTCTACTCGCTCAAACAAATACTGTGGGTGGGGCCTCTCTGCTGTGGGTGGGGCCTCTCTGCTGTGGGTGTGGCCTCTCTGCTGTGGGTGGGGCCTCTCTGCTGTGGGTGGGGCCTCTCTGCTGTGGGTGTGGCCTCTCTGCTGTGGGTGGGGCCTCTCTGCTGTGGGTGGGGCCTCTCTGCTGTGGGTGTGGCCTCTCTGCTGTGGGTGGGGCCTCTCTGCTGTGGGTGGGGCCTCTCTGCTGTGGGTGTGGCCTCTCTGCTGTGGGTGGGGCCTCTCTGCTGTGGGTGTGGCCTCTCTGCTGTGGGTGTGGCCTCTCTGCTGTGGGTGTGGCCTCTCTGCTGTGGGTGGGGCCTCTCTGCTGTGGGTGGGGCCCCTCACATGCTGAGTAAGACAGCCTCAGGCTCTTTAGCGTTTCTGTCACAAACATGATCCACATGAACATTGAAATCACCTGTAATGACCAAACCATCAGAGCCTGTGCGACTGAAACGTCTCAGTCGAACCATCAGAGTCAGTGTGACTGAAACGTCTCAGTCGAACCATCAGAGCCTGTGCGACTGAAACGTCTCAGTCGAACCATCAGAGCCTGTGCGACTGAAACGTCTCAGTCGAACCATCAGAGTCAGTGTGACTGAAACGTCTCAGTCGAACCATCAGAGCCTGTGCGACTGAAACGTCTCAGTCGAACCATCAGAGCCTGTGCGACTGAAACGTCTCAGTCGAACCATCAGAGCCTGTGCGACTGAAACGTCTCAGTCAAACCATCAGAGCCTGTGCGACTGAAACGTCTCAGTCAAACCATCAGAGTCAGTGCGACTGAAACGTCTCAGCCAAACCATCAGAGCCTGTGCGACTGAAACGTCTCAGTCGAACGATCAGAGTCTGTGCGACTGAAACGTCTGAGTCGAACTATCAGAGTCCGTGCGACTGAAACGTCTCAGTCGAACCATCAGAGTCAGTGTGACTGAAACGTCTCAGTCGAACCATCAGAGCCTGTGCGACTGAAACGTCTCAGTCGAACCATCAGAGCCTGTGCGACTGAAACGTCTCAGTCGAACCATCAGAGTCAGTGTGACTGAAACGTCTCAGTCGAACCATCAGAGCCTGTGCGACTGAAACGTCTCAGTCGAACCATCAGAGCCTGTGCGACTGAAACGTCTCAGTCGAACCATCAGAGCCTGTGCGACTGAAACGTCTCAGTCAAACCATCAGAGTCAGTGTGACTGAAACGTCTCAGTCAAACCATCAGAGTCAGTGCGACTGAAACGTCTCAGCCAAACCATCAGAGCCTGTGCGACTGAAACGTCTCAGTCGAACGATCAGAGTCTGTGCGACTGAAACGTCTGAGTCGAACTATCAGAGTCCGTGCGACTGAAACGTCTCAGTCGAACCATCAGAGCCTGTGCGACTGAAACGTCTTAGTCGAACCATCAGAGTCAGTGCGACTGAAACGTCTCAGTCAAACCATCAGAGTCTGTGCGACTGAAACGTCTCAGTCAAACAGAGCCGGTGCGACTGAAACGTCTCAGACAAACCATCAGAGCCTGTGTGACTGAAACGTCTCAGTCAAACCATCAGAGTCAGTGTGACTGAAACGTCTCAGTCAAACCATCAGAGCCTGTGCGACTGAAACGTCTCAGTCAAACCATCAGAGTCTGTGCGACTGAAACGTCTCAGTCAAACAGAGCCGGTGCGACTGAAACGTCTCAGACAAACCATCAGAGCCTGTGTGACTGAAACGTCTCAGTCAAACCATCAGAGTCAGTGTGACTGAAACGTCTCAGTCGAACCATCAGAGCCTGTGCGACTGAAACGTCTCAGTCAAACCATCAGAGTCAGTGTGACTGAAACGTCTCAGTCAAACCATCAGAGTCAGTGCGACTGAAACGTCTCAGCCAAACCATCAGAGCCTGTGCGACTGAAACGTCTCAGTCGAACGATCAGAGTCTGTGCGACTGAAACGTCTGAGTCGAACTATCAGAGTCCGTGCGACTGAAACGTCTCAGTCGAACCATCAGAGCCTGTGCGACTGAAACGTCTCAGTCGAACCATCAGAGCCTGTGCGACTGAAACGTCTCAGTCAAACCATCAGAGTCAGTGTGACTGAAACGTCTCAGTCAAACCATCAGAGTCAGTGCGACTGAAACGTCTCAGCCAAACCATCAGAGCCTGTGCGACTGAAACGTCTCAGTCGAACGATCAGAGTCTGTGCGACTGAAACGTCTGAGTCGAACTATCAGAGTCCGTGCGACTGAAACGTCTCAGTCGAACCATCAGAGCCTGTGCGACTGAAACGTCTTAGTCGAACCATCAGACTCAGTGCGACTGAAACGTCTCAGTCAAACCATCAGAGTCTCTGCGACTGAAACGTCAGCTGTGGCTCTCCATCAGCCTCACCTCATGGTTTGGTTGAGGGAGTTCTTTAAGGGTTCTGAGCCAGGGCTCCAAGTTAAAGGAGACTCCAGGATGAAGGAGACTCCAGGATTAAGGAGACTCTAGGTTAAAGGAGACTCCAAGTTAAAGGAGACTCCAGGTTAAAGGAGACTCCAGGTTAAAGGAGACTCCAGGATGAAGGAGACTCCAGGACGAAGGAGACTCCAAGTTAAAGGAGACTCCAGGCTAAAGGAGACTCCAGGATGAAGGAGACTCCAGGATGAAGGAGACTCCAAGTTAAAGGAGACTCCAGGTTAAAGGAGACTCCAGGTTAAAGGAGACTCCAGGTTAAAGGAGACTCCAGGATGAAGGAGACTCCAGGATGAAGGAGACTCCAAGTTAATGGAGACTCCAGGATGAAGGCGACTCCAGGTTAAAGGAGACTCCAGGTTAAAGGAGACTCCAGGTTAAAGGAGACTCCAGGCTAAAGGAGACTCCAGGTTAAAGGAGACTCCAGGTTAAAGGAGACTCCAGGTCAAAGGAGACTCCAGAATGAAGGAGACTCCAGGTTAAAGGAGACTCCAGGCTAAAGGAGACTTCGGGTTAAAGGAGACTCCAGGATGAAGGAAACTCCAGGTTAAAGTAGACTCCAGGTTAAAGGAGACTCCAGGATGAAGGAGACTCCAGGCTAAAGGAGACTCCAGGTTAAAGGAGACTCCAGGTTAAAGGAGACTCCAGGCTAAAGGAGACTCCAGGTTAAAGGAGACTCCAGGCTAAAGGAGACTTCGGGTTAAAGGAGACTCCAGGTTAAAGGAGACTCCAGGATGAAGGAGACTCCAGGATGAAGGAGACTCTAGGTTAAAGGAGACTCCAGGATGAAGGAGACTCCAGGATGAAGGAGACTCCAGGATGAAGGAGACTCCAAGTTAAAGGAGACTCCAGGTTAAAGGAGACTCCAGGTTAAAGGAGACTCCAGGTTAAAGGAGACTCCAGGATGAAGGAGACTCCAGGACGAAGGAGACTCCAAGTTAAAGGAGACTCCAGGCTAAAGGAGACTCCAGGATGAAGGAGACTCCAGGATGAAGGAGACTCCAAGTTAAAGGAGACTCCAGGTTAAAGGAGACTCCAGGTTAAAGGAGACTCCAGGTTAAAGGAGACTCCAGGATGAAGGAGACTCCAGGATGAAGGAGACTCCAAGTTAAAGGAGACTCCAGGATGAAGGCGACTCCAGGTTAAAGGAGACTCCAGGTTAAAGGAGACTCCAGGTTAAAGGAGACTCCAGGCTAAAGGAGACTCCAGGTTAAAGGAGACTCCAGGTTAAAGGAGACTCCAGGTCAAAGGAGACTCCAGAATGAAGGAGACTCCAGGTTAAAGGAGACTCCAGGCTAAAGGAGACTTCGGGTTAAAGGAGACTCCAGGATGAAGGAGACTCCAGGTTAAAGTAGACTCCAGGTTAAAGGAGACTCCAGGATGAAGGAGACTCCAGGCTAAAGGAGACTCCAGGTTAAAGGAGACTCCAGGTTAAAGGAGACTCCAGGTTAAAGGAGACTCCAGGCTAAAGGAGACTCCAGGTTAAAGGAGACTCCAGGTTAAAGGAGACTCCAGGATGAAGGAGACTCCAGGTTAAAGTAGACTCCAGGTTAAAGGAGACTCCAGGATGAAGGAGACTCCAGGCTAAAGGAGACTCCAGGTTAAAGGAGACTCCAGGTTAAAGGAGACTCCAGGCTAAAGGAGACTCCAGGTTAAAGGAGACTCCAGGCTAAAGGAGACTTCGGGTTAAAGGAGACTCCAGGATGAAGGAGACTCCAGGTTAAAGTAGACTCCAGGTTAAAGGAGACTCCAGGTTAAAGGAGACTCCAGGCTAAAGGAGACTCCAGGTTAAAGGAGACTCCAGGTTAAAGGAGACTCCGGGTTAAAGGAGACTCCAGGCTAAAGGAGACTCCAGGTTAAAGGAGACTCCAGGCTAAAGGAGACTTCGGGTTAAAGGAGACTGCAGGATGAAGGAGACTCCAGAATGAAGGAGACTCCAGGTTAAAGGAGACTCCAGGATGAAGGAGACTCCAGGTTAAAGTAGACTCCAGGTTAAAGGAGACTCCAGGATGAAGGAGACTCCAGGCTAAAGGAGACTCCAGGTTAAAGGAGACTCCAGGTTAAAGGAGACTCCAGGCTAAAGGAGACTCCAGGTTAAAGGAGACTCCAGGCTAAAGGAGACTCCAGGTTAAAGGAGACTCCAGGCTAAAGGAGACTTCGGGTTAAAGGAGACTCCAGGATGAAGGAGACTCCAGGCTAAAGGAGACTCCAGGTTAAAGGAGACTCCAGGATGAAGGAGACTCCAGGCTAAAGGAGACTCCAGGTTAAAGGAGACTCCAGGTTAAAGGAGACTCCAGGATGAAGGAGACTCCAGGTTAAAGGAGACTCCAGGCTAAAGGAGACTCCAGGTTAAAGGAGACTCCAGGTTAAAGGAGACTCCAGGTTAAAGGAGACTCCAGGCTAAAGGAGACTGCAGGTTAAAGGAGACTCCAGGCTAAAGGAGACTCCAGGTTAAAGGAGACTCCAGGCTAAAGGAGACTTCGGGTTAAAGGAGACTCCAGGATGAAGGAGACTCCAGGTTAAAGTAGACTCCAGGTTAAAGGAGACTCCAGGCTAAAGGAGACTCCAGGTTAAAGGAGACTCCAGGTTAAAGGAGACTCCAGGATGAAGGAGACTCCAGGTTAAAGGAGACTCCAGGTTAAAGGAGACTCCAGGTTAAAGGAGACTCCAGGCTAAAGGAGACTCCAGGTTAAAGGAGACTCCAGGATGAAGGAGACTCCAGGTTAAAGGAGACTCCAGGTTAAAGGAGACTCCAGGTTAAAGGAGACTCCAGGCTAAAGGAGACTTCAGGTTAAAGGAGACTCCAGGCAAAAGGAGACTCCAGGTTAAAGGAGACTCCAGGCTAAAGGAGACTTCGGGTTAAAGGAGACTCCAGGATGAAGGAGACTCCAGGTTAAAGTAGACTCCAGGTTAAAGGAGACTCCAGGATGAAGGAGACTCCAGGCTAAAGGAGACTCCAGGTTAAAGGAGACTCCAGCTTAAAGGAGACTCCAGGATGAAGGAGACTCCAGGTTAAAGGAGACTCCAGGCTAAAGGAGACTCCAGGTTAAAGGAGACTCCAGGATGAAGGAGACTCCAGGTTAAAGGAGACTCCAGGTTAAATGAGACTCCAGGTTAAAGGAGACTCCAGGATGAAGGAGACTCCAGGTTAAATGAGACTCCAGGTTAAAGGAGACTCCAGGCTAAAGGAGACTCCAGGTTAAAGGAGACTCCAGGCTAAAGGAGACTTCGGGTTAAAGGAGACTCCAGGATGAAGGAGACTCCAGGTTAAAGTAGACTCCAGGTTAAAGGAGACTCCAGGATGAAGGAGACTCCAGGCTAAAGGAGACTCCAGGTTAAAGGAGACTCCAGGTTAAAGGAGACTCCAGGATGAAGGAGACTTCAGGTTAAAGGAGACTCCAGGCTAAAGGAGACTCCAGGTTAAAGGAGACTCCAGGATGAAGGAGACTCCAGGTTAAAGGAGACTCCAGGTTAAATGAGACTCCAGGTTAAAGGAGACTCCAGGCTAAAGGAGACTCCAGGTTAAAGGAGACTCCAGGCTAAAGGAGACTCCAGGTTAAAGGAGACTCCAGGATGAAGGAGACTCCAGGATGAAGGAGACTCCAGGATGAAGGAGACTCCAAGTTAAAGGAGACTCCAGGTTAAAGGAGACTCCAGGTTAAAGGAGACTCCAGGTTAAAGGAGACTCCAGGATGAAGGAGACTCCAGGATGAAGGAGACTCCAAGTTAAAGGAGACTCCAGGATGAAGGCGACTCCAGGTTAAAGGAGACTCCAGGTTAAAGGAGACTCCAGGTTAAAGGAGACTCCAGGCTAAAGGAGACTCCAGGTTAAAGGAGACTCCAGGTTAAAGGAGACTCCAGGTCAAAGGAGACTCCAGAATGAAGGAGACTCCAGGTTAAAGGAGACTCCAGGCTAAAGGAGACTTCGGGTTAAAGGAGACTCCAGGATGAAGGAGACTCCAGGTTAAAGTAGACTCCAGGTTAAAGGAGACTCCAGGATGAAGGAGACTCCAGGCTAAAGGAGACTCCAGGTTAAAGGAGACTCCAGGTTAAAGGAGACTCCAGGCTAAAGGAGACTCCAGGTTAAAGGAGACTCCAGGCTAAAGGAGACTTCGGGTTAAAGGAGACTCCAGGTTAAAGGAGACTCCAGGATGAAGGAGACTCCAGGATGAAGGAGACTCTAGGTTAAAGGAGACTCCAGGATGAAGGAGACTCCAGGATGAAGGAGACTCCAGGATGAAGGAGACTCCAAGTTAAAGGAGACTCCAGGTTAAAGGAGACTCCAGGTTAAAGGAGACTCCAGGTTAAAGGAGACTCCAGGATGAAGGAGACTCCAGGACGAAGGAGACTCCAAGTTAAAGGAGACTCCAGGCTAAAGGAGACTCCAGGATGAAGGAGACTCCAGGATGAAGGAGACTCCAAGTTAAAGGAGACTCCAGGTTAAAGGAGACTCCAGGTTAAAGGAGACTCCAGGTTAAAGGAGACTCCAGGATGAAGGAGACTCCAGGATGAAGGAGACTCCAAGTTAAAGGAGACTCCAGGATGAAGGCGACTCCAGGTTAAAGGAGACTCCAGGTTAAAGGAGACTCCAGGTTAAAGGAGACTCCAGGCTAAAGGAGACTCCAGGTTAAAGGAGACTCCAGGTTAAAGGAGACTCCAGGTCAAAGGAGACTCCAGAATGAAGGAGACTCCAGGTTAAAGGAGACTCCAGGCTAAAGGAGACTTCGGGTTAAAGGAGACTCCAGGATGAAGGAGACTCCAGGTTAAAGTAGACTCCAGGTTAAAGGAGACTCCAGGATGAAGGAGACTCCAGGCTGAAGGAGACTCCAGGTTAAAGGAGACTCCAGGTTAAAGGAGACTCCAGGCTAAAGGAGACTCCAGGTTAAAGGAGACTCCAGGCTAAAGGAGACTTCGGGTTAAAGGAGACTCCAGGATGAAGGAGACTCCAGGTTAAAGTAGACTCCAGGTTAAAGGAGACTCCAGGTTAAAGGAGACTCCAGGCTAAAGGAGACTCCAGGTTAAAGGAGACTCCAGGTTAAAGGAGACTCCGGGTTAAAGGAGACTCCAGGCTAAAGGAGACTCCAGGTTAAAGGAGACTCCAGGCTAAAGGAGACTTCGGGTTAAAGGAGACTCCAGGATGAAGGAGACTCCAGGATGAAGGAGACTCCAGGATGAAGGAGACTCCAGGTTAAAGGAGACTCCAGGATGAAGGAGACTCCAGGTTAAAGTAGACTCCAGGTTAAAGGAGACTCCAGGATGAAGGAGACTCCAGGCTAAAGGAGACTCCAGGTTAAAGGAGACTCCAGGTTAAAGGAGACTCCAGGCTAAAGGAGACTCCAGGTTAAAGGAGACTCCAGGCTAAAGGAGACTCCAGGTTAAAGGAGACTCCAGGCTAAAGGAGACTTCGGGTTAAAGGAGACTCCAGGATGAAGGAGACTCCAGGCTAAAGGAGACTCCAGGTTAAAGGAGACTCCAGGATGAAGGAGACTCCAGGCTAAAGGAGACTCCAGGTTAAAGGAGACTCCAGGTTAAAGGAGACTCCAGGATGAAGGAGACTCCAGGTTAAAGGAGACTCCAGGCTAAAGGAGACTCCAGGTTAAAGGAGACTCCAGGTTAAAGGAGACTCCAGGTTAAAGGAGACTCCAGGCTAAAGGAGACTCCAGGTTAAAGGAGACTCCAGGCTAAAGGAGACTCCAGGTTAAAGGAGACTCCAGGCTAAAGGAGACTTCGGGTTAAAGGAGACTCCAGGATGAAGGAGACTCCAGGTTAAAGTAGACTCCAGGTTAAAGGAGACTCCAGGCTAAAGGAGACTCCAGGTTAAAGGAGACTCCAGGTTAAAGGAGACTCCAGGATGAAGGAGACTCCAGGTTAAAGGAGACTCCAGGTTAAAGGAGACTCCAGGTTAAAGGAGACTCCAGGCTAAAGGAGACTCCAGGTTAAAGGAGACTCCAGGATGAAGGAGACTCCAGGTTAAAGGAGACTCCAGGTTAAAGGAGACTCCAGGTTAAAGGAGACTCCAGGCTAAAGGAGACTTCAGGTTAAAGGAGACTCCAGGCAAAAGGAGACTCCAGGTTAAAGGAGACTCCAGGCTAAAGGAGACTTCGGGTTAAAGGAGACTCCAGGATGAAGGAGACTCCAGGTTAAAGTAGACTCCAGGTTAAAGGAGACTCCAGGATGAAGGAGACTCCAGGCTAAAGGAGACTCCAGGTTAAAGGAGACTCCAGCTTAAAGGAGACTCCAGGATGAAGGAGACTCCAGGTTAAAGGAGACTCCAGGCTAAAGGAGACTCCAGGTTAAAGGAGACTCCAGGATGAAGGAGACTCCAGGTTAAAGGAGACTCCAGGTTAAATGAGACTCCAGGTTAAAGGAGACTCCAGGTTAAAGGAGACTCCAGGCTAAAGGAGACTCCAGGTTAAAGGAGACTCCAGGCTAAAGGAGACTTCGGGTTAAAGGAGACTCCAGGATGAAGGAGACTCCAGGTTAAAGTAGACTCCAGGTTAAAGGAGACTCCAGGATGAAGGAGACTCCAGGCTAAAGGAGACTCCAGGTTAAAGGAGACTCTAGGTTAAAGGAGACTCCAGGATGAAGGAGACTCCAGGTTAAAGGAGACTCCAGGCTAAAGGAGACTCCAGGTTAAAGGAGACTCCAGGATGAAGGAGACTCCAGGTTAAAGGAGACTCCAGGTTAAATGAGACTCCAGGTTAAAGGAGACTCCAGGCTAAAGGAGACTCCAGGTTAAAGGAGACTCCAGGCTAAAGGAGACTCCAGGTTAAAGGAGACTCCAGGATGAAGGAGACTCCAGGTTAAAGGAGACTCCAGGTTAAAGGAGACTCCAGGTTAAAGGAGACTCCAGGCTAAAGGAGACTCCAGGTTAAAGGAGACTCCAGGCTAAAGGAGACTTCGGGTTAAAGGAGACTCCAGGATGAAGGAGACTCCAGGTTAAAGTAGACTCCAGGTTAAAGGAGACTCCAGGATGAAGGAGACTCCAGGCTAAAGGAGACTCCAGGTTAAAGGAGACTCCAGGTTAAAGGAGACTCCAGGTTAAAGGAGACTCCAGGTTAAAGGAGACTCCAGGCTAAAGGAGACTCCAGGTTAAAGGAGACTCCAGGATGAAGGAGACTCCAGGTTAAAGGAGACTCCAGGTTAAAGGAGACTCCAGGTTAAAGGAGACTCCAGGCTAAAGGAGACTTCAGGTTAAAGGAGACTCCAGGCAAAAGGAGACTCCAGGTTAAAGGAGACTCCAGGCTAAAGGAGACTTCGGGTTAAAGGAGACTCCAGGATGAAGGAGACTCCAGGTTAAAGTAGACTCCAGGTTAAAGGAGACTCCAGGATGAAGGAGACTCCAGGCTAAAGGAGACTCCAGGTTAAAGGAGACTCCAGCTTAAAGGAGACTCCAGGATGAAGGAGACTCCAGGTTAAAGGAGACTCCAGGCTAAAGGAGTCTCCAGGTTAAAGGAGACTCCAGGATGAAGGAGACTCCAGGTTAAAGGAGACTCCAGGTTAAATGAGACTCCAGGTTAAAGGAGACTCCAGGTTAAAGGAGACTCCAGGCTAAAGGAGACTCCAGGTTAAAGGAGACTCCAGGCTAAAGGAGACTTCGGGTTAAAGGAGACTCCAGGATGAAGGAGACTCAAGGTTAAAGTAGACTCCAGGTTAAAGGAGACTCCAGGATGAAGGAGACTCCAGGCTAAAGGAGACTCCAGGTTAAAGGAGACTCCAGGTTAAAGGAGACTCCAGGATGAAGGAGACTCCAGGTTAAAGGAGACTCCAGGCTAAAGGAGACTCCAGGTTAAAGGAGACTCCAGGATGAAGGAGACTCCAGGTTAAAGGAGACTCCAGGTTAAATGAGACTCCAGGTTAAAGGAGACTCCAGGCTAAAGGAGACTCCAGGTTAAAGGAGACTCCAGGCTAAAGGAGACTCCAGGTTAAAGGAGACTCCAGGATGAAGGAGACTCCAGGTTAAAGGAGACTCCAGGTTAAAGGAGACTCCAGGTTAAAGGAGACTCCAGGCTAAAGGAGACTCCAGGTTAAAGGAGACTCCAGGCTAAAGGAGACTTCGGGTTAAAGGAGACTCCAGGATGAAGGAGACTCCAGGTTAAAGTAGACTCCAGGTTAAAGGAGACTCCAGGATGAAGGAGACTCCAGGCTAAAGGAGACTCCAGGTTAAAGGAGACTCCAGGTTAAAGGAGACTCCAGGATGAAGGAGACTCCAGGTTAAAGGAGACTCCAGGCTAAAGGAGACTCCAGGTTAAAGGAGACTCCAGGCTAAAGGAGACTCCAGGTTAAAGGAGACTCCAGGCTAAAGGAGACTTCGGGTTAAAGGAGACTCCAGGATGAAGCAGACTCCAGGTTAAAGTAGACTCCAGGTTAAAGGAGACTCCAGGATGAAGGAGACTCCAGGTTAAAGGAGACTCCAGGTTAAAGGAGACTCCAGGTTAAAGGAGACTCCAGGATGAAGGAGACTCCAGGTTAAAGGAGACTCCAGGTTAAAGGAGACTCCAGGTTAAAGGAGACTCCAGGATGAAGGAGACTCCAGGCTAAAGGAGACTCCAGGTTAAAGGCAAGGCAAGGCAAGGCAAGTTTATTTGTAGAGCACATTTCATACACAAGGCAATTCAAAGTGCTTCACAGCAGGAAAAATGCATTCAAATCACAAAGAAATTACAGAAACAGAAATACAATAAAATTAACTAAATTAAAAATTATCAATCCAACTGATTTTCTAAACTAATAAAATCACAAACAAAAGAGAAGAGTGCAAAGAAAAAATCCTTTCAGTCATATGCGCAGCTAAACAAAACTGTTTTTAGCTTAGATTTGAACATTGTCAGAGTAGAAGCCTGTCTCACATCTTCAGGAAGACTGTTCCAGATTTTAGCTGCATAAAACTGAAACGCAGATTCCCCATGTTTAGTCCTGACTCTGGCACCAGCAGGAGGCCGGTCCATGTTTTGTCCTGACTCTGGGCACCAGCAGGAGGCCGGTCCCTGAGGTCCTCAGAGTCCGAGATGGTTCATATGGCACTAACATATCCAAGATGTACTTTGGTGCTAGGCCATGGAGAGACTTGTACACAAGCAGAGCTGCTTTAAAGTCTATTCTCTGAGCCACAGGGAGCCAGTGCAGAGACCTGAGAACAGGACTAATGTGATGGTACTTCCTGGTTCTAGTCAGGACCCGAGCAGCAGCGTTCTGGATGTACTGCAGCTGTTTTACAACTCGTTTGGAGAGACCAGTGAGCAGGCCGTTACAGTAGTCTAATCTACTGGAGACAAACGCATGGATAAGTCTCTCTAAATCTGGTTTTGACACTATATTTTTGATTTTGGCAATGTTTTTTAGATGGTAAAAAGCTGCTGATGTTATTGATTTGACGTGGCTATTAAAGTTCAAGTCTGAGTCCATTATTACCCCCAGATTTCTAACTTGGTTTGTAGGTTTTAGAGCGAGACTCTGGAGGTGACCGCTAACACTTTCTCTTTGTTTCTGTGGGCCGTAAACGATTATTTCAGTCTTGTCTGAGTTCAGCTGGAGAAAGTTGTTTTGCATCCACAAACTGATCTGTTGGATGCAGTGACAGAGTGAATCTACTGGTCCATAGTCACCTGCCGATAGTGAAACATAGATCTGACTCGTCTGCATAATTGTGATAGGACACATTTTCACTGCGTATCAACTGACCCAACGGCAGCATGTAGAGGTTGAACAGAAGGGGACCCAGGACTGACCCTTGGGGCACTCCACAGGTCAGGGTCATGTGGTCTGAGACACAGCTACCAATTTCAACAAAGTACTTCCTGTCTTCCAGATAGGACCTTAACCAGTTTAGGGCAGTGCCAGTGATGCCCACCCAGTCCTCTAGTCTCTGTAAGAGGATCCCATGATCGACAGTGTCAAAAGCAGCACTCAGATCTAACAGAATTAAGACTGAGGCTTTGCCCGTGTCAGTGTTCAGGCGGATGTCATTTGTCACCTTGACAAGAGCAGTCTCAGTGCTGTGATGAGGTCTAAAACCTGACTGAAAAACATCAAATGAGTTGTTTATTAAGAGGAAATCTGTGAGCTGTTGGTAAACAACCTTTTCAAAGACTTTGCCCAAAAATGGCAGATTAGAGATGGGCCGGTAATGACTCAGTACTGCGGCATCAAGACTGCTCTTCTTTAGGAGAGGCTTTATGACCGCAGTTTTCAAAGACATTGGGAATGTTCCAGATTGAAGCGACATGTTAACTATGTGAGTGAATGGTGCTAACAAACTGTTCAGCACAGACTTTAGAAATTTGGTGGGTAACACATCAAGGCAGCATGTAGATGAACTCAGACTGGTGATGATCTCATGGACAGTTTTGTCAGTTACTGGTGCAAAGTGAGTTAGCTCTAAGTGTCTTGGTGGTTTTAGGGTAATTTTTTGCATTGTGGGATTTATAGCATTTTTAATGCCCTGAACTTTGTCATTAAAGAATAATGCAAACTCATTACACTTGGATGTGGAAATGAGTTCTAACGGCAGCTGAGCTGGAGGGTTTGTTAATCTGTTTACTGTGGCAAACAGGACACGCGAGTTGTTACTGCAGCTTCCAATTATTTCAGAAAAATATCTTTCCCTAGTTCTACATAAGATTAGGTTGTACATGTTCAGCTTTTCTTTGTAAATCTCTTTTTGAACCTGGAGCTTTGACTTGCGCCATTTCCGTTCGGCCCTGCGGCACTCCCTTTTCTGTGCCCTGACCCAATCATCATTTCTCCACGGCGCCTTCTGCTTATTTTTTACCATTTTAGCCTTTATAGGGGCGATGGTGTCCAGAACATTCAAAACACTAGATGTAACAGAGTTCAACAAATCATTTACATTAGAACATGAGACATTTTCAAAGTTTATCATTTCCATAAACAGTGCACCTGTGCCATCACTTATGTGTCTCCTCTGAACAACTGCAGGACCAACCGGAGGTTTGGGAGAAACAGACAGGTCAAAGAAGACACAGAAATGATCAGACAGAGCAACATCGATCACATTAACATTTGAAATATTTACCCCCTTTGTAATTATGAGATCTAGAGTGTGTCCTTTGCTGTGGGTGGGGCCTCTCACATGCTGAGTAAGACTGAAGGTTTCAAGGACAGCATCAAGCTCTTTAGCGTTTCTGTCACAAATATTATCAACATGCACGTTGAAATCACCTGTAATGACCAAACCATCAAAGTCTGTGCATACGACTGAAAGCATCTCAGTAAAATCATCAATAAAACTTTGGCAGTGCTGGGGAGGCTTGTATAAAACAATGAAGAGAATGGATGGAGACCGTTTTAGCTCCATTTTAAAGGATACATACTCAAATGATGAAAACACCCCAAAAGACAACCTGCGGGTAATTATTTCATCTCTAAAGACAGCACAGACTCCACCCCCTTTTTTGTTTTCTCGTGTTTCAGATTCAAACTTAAAGTTGGGTGGAGCAGATTCTATCAGAACTACATTTCCTGTGTTTTTGTCAAGCCATGTTTCAGTTAAAAACATAAAATCAAGATTATAAGAAGAAATAAAATTATTAATTAAGAGAGATTTGTTACATAAGGATCTGACATTTAGCACAGCAAGTTTCAGACTAGTTTCAGTGGGACTGGGCTTTATCTTTTCACAGGGAATATGAATCACATTTCTCAGATTGGGCCTGACTCGCATTTTGTTTTTCCATCTGTGTGATGATGTGACTACAGAAATAGCACTAGGGGGGGCTCTTTTTACATAGGGCCCCGGGTTGGTTTGATTTTTAATGTGACAATAAGTCCCGGCAACGCTGAGACCCAGTGCATCCTAGCTATGGGAGATACCAGGTAAAAGGCGAGGTTGGATGGGTGGTGGGGCTTTTGTAGCCAAGGAGAGTTTGGGACCAGGTGAGAGGCGAGGGGGGATGGGTGGTGGGGCTTTTGTTGGTGTAGTCGGCATAGCCCTTGCTATATTGGGCGTGAGTGGAGCCATCTTAATGCCTGATTTGATCAGACTTTCAAAATGGCTGGGAAGGCCCATGGGTGAGAGTGGAGATGAGAAGGAGAATGATGAATCTTTAGTGGGAGTAGATGTTGCAGGGGGAACCCAGGGCTGGTTGAAGGCAGGGGCGATGACAGGGATGTTGTTGGGCTTGTCACAGATGGGTCCAAGGCCTTTGAAGATTGTTCCTTTGCTGGAGGCGGTGGAGGTGAATGTGGAGCAGCTGGAGCTGAATCCTTTGCTGGTGGTGGTGGAGCAGCTGCTGATGAATCCTTTGGTGGAGGCTGAGGTTGTGATGCTTTTGATGTTGAAACATTGGCTCGGTCTCTGGCTGATGGAGCAGGAATTCTTCTCTCATTCCTCTCTTCTCTAACTATCTGCTCAGGACCCTGTCCAGGCCCAGTCCAATGCCTCAGAGCGTGGAGCAGGTTCTCTGTCAGCACCCTCACTCCACCTCTGCATAGGTGGGGGCCATTTCTCTTAAACAGGTCCTCTCGTTTCCAGAATAGATAGAAGTTCTCAATGTAGTGTAGTCCTCTCGGGGGACACTCTTTGGACAGCCATGTGTTCAGCTGAAGAAGCCGGCTAAACTTGTTTATCCTCCTGTCGATGTTTGGAAGAGGTCCACTTATGAATGTTTTGATTTCCATTTTATCAAGCACGTCGAATAACTTCAAGAAGTCTTTTTTCAAAACTTCAGTCTGTTCCCGCCGCATGTCCACTGCACCCACGTGCACAATCAGCTGTTTAGCTCCTCCATGCTTAGCCATAATATTTGGAAGGAGTGACGTTATCTCAGAAACAGTGGCGCTTGGAAAAGAATGTGTGTTTATCTTTTCATGCGTCACGTGACTTATCGCCCCGTCTCCTATCAAAACAATCCGTATGACCTTGGCTCCTGGCACAGTTCCTCCTCGCTGTATTTTGGCCACGTCATCTTTCCTTTTTTCATTTAATTCCATCTCTGAAAGTGGTAAAAATCTGTTGGTGAGCTGTATTTTAGGTGACTTCACGTTATCTTTGTATCGTTTAGGCTTTGCTCCAAGTTTGTTCCAGAAACAGCCTGGTCTTTCTGGTTTTTAGACAGTTTTGGAAACGACACAGAGTCACTGCGGTTTAGGTTGAAAGTAGCAGTTGTTCTTGTAAAAAGTGTGCTCTTCTTACCGTCGGTTGACACAGGAATGGTATCGTGAAGAACTTTTTCAGATTCCAAAACAAATATCCGTGTTTTCAGCTCATTAATTTCTTGTTGATATTTCCGACAGCGTTCACAGTCTTTCTCACTTCTTCTCCCGGACATGTCGCTGGCGTCAGATACGTCGTTAAAACTGGAAAAATGTTCTTAAAATCCTTGGTTTACTTGAAAAAGTCTAAAGCAAAAATGTTTGGAAGACAAAAACTGATGAAAAATCAAAATAAATAAGGAAAGCAGCGATAGCAAGCGGAGCGAGCAGGAAAGTGTCTGCACTCTTCAGAAGCAGGTACAAGAGAGTAAAGGAGACTCCAGGATGAAGGAGACTCCAGGTTAAAGGAGACTCCAGGTTAAAGGAGACTCCAGGCTAAAGGAGACTCCAGGTTAAAGGAGACTCCAGGTTAAAGGAGACTCCAGGTTAAAGGAGACTCCAGGTTAAAGGAGACTCCAGGCTAAAGGAGACTCCAGGTTAAAGGAGACTCCAGGCTAAAGGAGACTCCAGGTTAAAGGAGACTCCAGGCTAAAGGAGACTCCAGGTTAAAGGAGACTCCAGGCTAAAGGAGACTCCAGGTTAAAGGAGACTCCAGGATGAAGGAGACTCCAGGTTAAAGGAGACTCCAGGTTAAAGGAGACTCCAGGTTAAAGGAGACTCCAGGCTAAAGGAGACTCCAGGTTAAAGGAGACTCCAGGCTAAAGGAGACTTCGGGTTAAAGGAGACTCCAGGATGAAGGAGACTCCAGGATGAAGGAGACTCCAGGATGAAGGAGACTCCAAGTTAAAGGAGACTCCAGGTTAAAGGAGACTCCAGGTTAAAGGAGACTCCAGGTTAAAGGAGACTCCAGGATGAAGGAGACTCCAGGACGAAGGAGACTCCAAGTTAAAGGAGACTCCAGGCTAAAGGAGACTCCAGGATGAAGGAGACTCCAGGCTAAAGGAGACTCCAGGTTAAAGGAGACTCCAGGTTAAAGGAGACTCCAGGCTAAAGGAGACTCCAGGTTAAAGGAGACTCCAGGCTAAAGGAGACTCCAGGTTAAAGGAGACTCCAGGCTAAAGGAGACTTCGGGTTAAAGGAGACTCCAGGATGAAGGAGACTCCAGGTTAAAGTAGACTCCAGGTTAAAGGAGACTCCAGGTTAAAGGAGACTCCAGGATGAAGGAGACTCCAGGTTAAAGGAGACTCCAGGCTAAAGGAGACTCCAGGTTAAAGGAGACTCCAGGATGAAGGAGACTCCAGGTTAAAGGAGACTCCAGGCTAAAGGAGACTCCAGGTTAAAGGAGACTCCAGGATGAAGGAGACTCCAGGTTAAAGGAAACTCCAGGTTAAAGGAGACTCCAGGTTAAAGGAGACTCCAGGCTAAAGGAGACTCCAGGTTAAAGGAGACTCCAGGCTAAAGGAGACTCCAGGTTAAAGGAGACTCCAGGATGAAGGAGACTCCAGGTTAAAGGAGACTCCAGGTTAAAGGAGACTCCAGGTTAAAGGAAACTCCAGGCTAAAGGAGACTCCAGGTTAAAGGAGACTCCAGGCTAAAGGAGACTTCGGGTTAAAGGAGACTCCAGGATGAAGGAGACTCCAGGTTAAAGTAGACTCCAGGTTAAAGGAGACTCCAGGCTAAAGGAGACTCCAGGTTAAAGGAGACTCCAGGTTAAAGGAGACTCCAGGATGAAGGAGACTCCAGGTTAAAGGAGACTCCAGGATGAAGGAGACTCCAGGTTAAAGGAGACTCCAGGTTAAAGGAGACTCCAGGTTAAAGGAGACTCCAGGATGAAGGAGACTCCAGGTTAAAGGAGACTCCAGGTTAAAGGAGACTCCAGGTTAAAGGAGACTCCAGGATGAAGCACAGTTTCCTCTTCAGTGCAAACGCTGGTTCCCTTTTTATCACAGCTTCACAGTTTGACTTAAAGTTTAGTTTGTTATCGATGAAAGTCCCAAGATCTTTAGAATGATTTACACCCTCCACCGTCCGACCTTCATGAGGGTCACTTCCTTTGTCCTCAGGAGTTTCCTCAAATCTATTTTCATGTCTTTGGTTTTGTTCATCTGTAAAAAGGACGTGTCACACCATCTACCAAATCCTGGACACCTGGACCATGACCCGTTTGGTTCCCATGACTGCTTTGGTTCCCATGACTGCTTTGGTTCCTTGTAGCAGGCTCACATATTTTAGTCTCCATCTGTCTTCACTGCTGCTGCTGCTGCTGCTGCTGGTGCTGGTGCTGCTGCTGCTGCTGCTGCTGCTGCTGCTGCTGCTGCTGCTGCTACTGCTGCTGCTGCTGCTGGTGCTGGTGCTGCTGCTGCTGCTGCTGCTGCTGCTGCTGCTGCTGCTGCTGCTGCTGCTACTGCTGCTGCTGCTGCTGCTGCTACTGCTGCTGCTGCTGCTGGTGCTGGTGCTGCTGCTGCTGCTGCTGCTGCTGCTGCTGCTGCTGCTGCTGCTGCTACTGCTGCTGCTGCTGCTGCTGCTGCTGCTGCTGCTGCTGCTGCTGCTGCTGCTGCTGCTGCTGCTGCTGCTACTGCTGCTGCTGCTGCTGGTGCTGCTGCTGCTGCTACTGCTGCTGCTGCTGCTGCTGCTACTGCTGCTGCTGCTGCTGGTGCTGGTGCTGCTGCTGCTGCTGCTGCTGCTACTGCTGCTGCTACTGCTGCTGCTGCTGCTGCTGCTGCTGCTGCTGCTGCTGCTGCTGCTGCTGCTGCTGCTGCTGCTGCTGCTGCTGCTGCTGCACATGTTGGTGTAGAGAATGAAGAGGAGAGGGGACAGAACACAGCCCTGAGGAGAGCCGGTGGAGGAACAAAACTCCATCACACTCTTTGTGTCGTATTAGTTCAAACATCTAAACCAGCCGTAAGAGGGGGGGACTCACATCTTTACATCTTTACTCACATCATAAATGTTTTATCCTTTTATTCCACTTGTTTTATCCTTTTATTCCACTTGTTTTATCCTTTAATTCCACTGGTTTTATCCTTTTATTCCACTGGTTTTATCCTTTTATTCCACTGGTTTTATCCTTTTATTCCACTGGTTTTATCCTTTTATTCCACTGGTTTTATCCTTTTATTCCACTGGTTTTATCCTTTTATTCCACTGGTTTTATCCTTTTATTCCACTGGTTTTATCCTTTTATTCCACTGGTTTTATCCTTTTATTCCACTGGTTTTATCCTTTTATTCCACTGGTTTTATCCTTTTATTCCACTGGTTTTATCCTTTTATTCCACTGGTTTTATCCTTTTATTCCACTGGTTTTATCCTTTTATTCCACTGGTTTTATCCTTTTATTCCACTGGTTTTATCCTTTTATTCCACTGGTTTTATCCTTTTATTCCACTGGTGTGATTTGGTTTCTTCACTTTGATGCTGGATTGACACATGTTATTTTGGTCGGTTTTGACTCTTTTACAGGAATAATCAGAGACGTGTCACATGGGATCAGGATCTCAAGCCTCCACAGGCTCTGGACATCCCAGTCTGTCCAGCTTTTAATGTCCTTTTAATGTCCTTTTAATGTCCTTTTCACTCTTCAGAGCTGTCCTGCATGTGGACATGAGATACACACAGTCCCTCATGTCCCTCATGTCCCTCATATCCTTCATGTCCCTCATGTCCCTCATGTCCCTCATGTCCCTCATGTCCCTCAGGTCCCTCATGTCCCTCATATCCTTCATGTCCCTCATGTCCCTCATGTCCCTCATGTCCCTCATATCCCTCATGTCCCTCATGTCCCTCATATCCTTCATGTCCCTCATGTCCCTCATGTCCCTCATATCCCTCATGTCCCTCATGTCCCTCATGTCCCTCATATCCTTCATGTCCCTCATGTCCCTCATATCCCTCATGTCCCTCATGTCCCTCATATCCCTCATATCCCTCATGTCCCTCATGTCCCTCATATCCTTCATGTCCCTCATGTCCCTCATATCCTTCATGTCCCTCATGTCCCTCATATCCCTCATGTCCCTCATGTCCCTCATGTCCCTCATATCCCTCATGTCCCTCATGTCCCTCATGTCCCTCATGTCCCTCATGTCCCTCATGTCCCTCATATCCTTCATGTCCCTCATGTCCCTCATGTCCCTCATGTCCCTCATATCCCTCATGTCCCTCATATCCTTCATGTCCCTCATGTCCCTCCTGGTCCTGGTCCTGGACCTGGTTCAGGACCTGGTCCTGGTCCTGGTCCTGGTCCTGGTCCTGGTCCTGGTCCTGGTTCTGGTCCTGGTCCTGGTTCTGGTCCTGGTTCTGGTCCTGGTCCTGGTCCTGGTCCTGGTTCTGGTCCTGGTCCTGGTCCTGGTCCTGGTCCTGGTTTTGCAGATGTTGAGGTTAATAACAGAATAATGACAGAGTTTAAGTCTGACTGAGGAAGATCCAGACCTCAGTGTGACGAACGAGTCCAAGTCCAGACCAGGACCAGGACCAGGACCAGGACCAGGACCAGGACCAGGACCAGGACCAGGTCCTGAACCAGGTCCAGGACCAGGACCAGGACCAGGACCAGACTAGGTCCTGAACCAGGTCCAGGACCAGGACCAGGACCTGAACCAGGTCCAGGACCAGGAACAGGACCAGACCAGGTCCTGAACCAGACCGCAGCATGACCTGGTTCAGTCCTGGTTTAGATCTGGTTTAGATCTGGTTTTAGGCTGCGTTCACATTTGCACAAACGGAACATTGAAACCAGGACTAAACCAGGTTTATACCGATACCAAACCAGGTCTGAACCAGGACTAAACCGGGACTACACTAGTCCCAGGTTAGTCCCGGTTAAGACCCGTTCAGACCCGGTTCAGACCCGGTTCAGACCCGGTTCAGACCCGGTTCAGACCCGGTTCAGACCCGGTCTTGCTCCCTGTCATCATCAGCTCTTTGCTGTGGTCGCGGATCGTTCATAATTACAGACTAAATAAAACCAGAGCAGTGTCCACCTGCAGGACCAGGACCAGGACCAGGACCAGGACCAGGACCAGGACCAGGACCAGGACCAGGTCCAGGACCAGGACCAGGACCAGGACCAGGTCCAGGACCAGGACCAGGACCAGGTCCAGGACCAGGACCAGACCAGGACCAGGACCAGGACCAGACCAGGACCAGGACCAGGACCAGGTCCAGGACCAGGACCAGGACCAGGACCAGGACCAAGGACCAGGACCAGGACCAAGGACCAGGTCCAGGACCAGGACCAGGACCAGGACCAGGACCAGGACCAAGGACCAGGACCAGGACCAAGGACCAGCGGAGGACTAGACCTGGACACAAACTAGACCCAGTCCAGGACTAATCATAGAGGACATTTCCTGAGACTCGACCGCATCAGGACCGGACTAAACAGCTGGGTCTAGGACATGGTCTTGGACATGGTCTTGGACATGGTCTTGGACTGGGTCTAGGACAGGGTCTAGGACATGGTCTAGGACATGGTCTTGGACATGGTCTTGGACATGGTCTTGGACTGGGTCTAGGACAGGGTCTAGGACATGGTCTAGGACTGGGTCTAGGACAGGGTCTAGGACAGGGTCTAGGACATGGTCTTGGACTGGGTCTAGGACATGGTCTAGGACAGGGTCTAGGACATGGTCTAGGACATGGTCTTGGACTGGGTCTAGGACATGGTCTAGGACAGGGTCTACGACTGGGTCTAGGACATGGTCTAGGACTTGGTCTTGGACTGGGTCTAGGACATGGTCTAGGACATGGTCTAGGACATAGTCTAGGACTGGGTCTAGGACATGGTCTTGGACTGGGTCTAGGACTGGGTCTAGGACATGGTCTAGGACAGGATCTAGGACATGGTCTAGGACATGGTCTAGGACTGGGTCTAGGACATGGTCTAGGACATGGTCTAGGACATGGTCTAGGACTGGGTCTAGGACATGGTCTAGGACAGGTTCTAGGACTGGGTCTAGGACATGGTCTAGGACAGGGTCTAGGACAGGGTCTAGGACATGGTCTAGGACATGGTCTTGGACTGGGTCTAGGACATGGTCTAGGACAGGGTCTACGACTGGGTCTAGGACATGGTCTAGGACTTGGTCTTGGACTGGGTCTAGGACATGGTCTAGGACATGGTCTAGGACAGGGTCTACGACTGGGTCTAGGACATGGTCTAGGACTGTGTCTAGGACATGGTCTAGGACATGGTCTAGGACAGGGTCTAGGACATGGCTAGGACAGGGTCTAGGACTGGGTCTAGGACATGGTCTAGGACAGGGTCTAGGACATGGTCTAGGACATGGTCTAGGACTGGGTCTAGGACATGGTCTAGGACATGGTCTAGGACATGGTCTAGGACTGGGTCTAAGACATGGTCTAGGACAGGGTCTACGACTGGGTCTAGGACATGGTCTAGGACTGTGTCTAGGACATGGTCTAGGACATGGTCTAGGACTGTGTCTAGGACAGGGTCTAGGACATGGTCTAGGACAGGGTATACGACTGGATCTAGGACATGGTCTAGGACAGGGTCTAGGACTGGGTCTAGGACATGGTCTAGGACAGGGTCTAGGACATGGTCTAGGACTGTGTCTAGGACATGGTCTAGGACTGGGTCTAGGACATGGTCTAGGACATGGTCTAGGACAGGGTCTAGGACTGGGTCTAGGACATGGTCTAGGACAGGGTCTAGGACATGGTCTAGGACTGGGTCTAGGACTGGGTCTAGGACATGGTCTAGGACTGGGTCTAGGACAGGGTCTAGGACATGGTCTAGGACTGGGTCTAGGACATGGTCTAGGACATGGTCTAGGACTGGGTCTAGGACATGGTCTAGGACATGGTCTAGGACTGGGTCTAGGACATGGTCTAGGACATGGTCTAGGACATGGTCTAGGACAGGGCCTAGGACTGTGTCTAGGACATGGTCTAGGACTGGGTCAAGGACAGGGTCTAGGACTGGGTCTAGGACATGGTCTAGGACAGGGTCTAGGACTGGGTCTTGGATATGGTCTAGGACATGGTCTAGGACTGGGTCTAGGACAGGGTCTAGGACAGGGTCTAGGACTGGGTCTCGGACAGGGTCTAGGACTGGGTCTTGGACATGGTCTAGGACATGGTCTAGGACAAGGTCTAGGACAGAGTCTAGGACATGGTCTAGGACAGGGTCTAGGACTGGGTCTAGGACATGGTCTAGGACAGGGTCTAGGACATGGTCTAGGACAGAGTCTAGGACATGGACTAGGACATGGTCTAGGACAGAGTCTAGGACATGGTCTAGGGCAGAGTCTAGGACACGGTCTAGGACAGGGTCTAGGACATGGTCTAGGACATGGTCTAGGACAGAGTCTAGGACATGGTCTAGGACAGGGTCTAGGACATGGTCTAGGACATGGTCTAGGACATGGTCTAGGACTGGGTCTAGGACATGGTCTAGGACTGGGTCTAAGACATGGTCTAGGACAAGGTCTAGATCAGGTTATGTTTGGTTCCCAGAACAACAACATTTTTCTTGTTGTTCTGGTTTAGCTGAACTTTAGCGCTGGTTTAGTTCAGCTAGCTCACTGTGTCAGAGCTAATGCTAACCACTGTGTCAGAACTAACTACTGTGTCAGAGATAACGCTAACCACTGTGTCAGAGCTAATGCTAACCACTGTGTCAGAGCTAACGCTAACCACTGTGTCAGAGCTAATGCTAACCACTGTGTCAAAGCTAATGCTAACCACTCTGTCAGAGCTAACGCTAACCACTGTGTCAGAGCTAACGCTAACCACTGTGTCAGAGCTAACGCTAACCACTGTGTCAGAACTAATGCTAACCACTTTGTCAGAGCTAATGCTAACCACTGTGTCAGAGCTAATGCTAACCACTGTGTCAGAGCTTACCACTGTGTCAGAGCTAATGCTAACCTAACCACTGTGTCAGAGCTAATGCTAACCACTGTGTCAGAGCTAACGCTAACCTAACCACTGTGTCAGAGCTAATGCTAACCACTGTGGTCAGAGTTAATGCTAACCACTGTGTCAGTGCTAATGCTAACCACTGTGTCAGAGCTAATGCTAACCACTGTGGTCAGAGTTAATGCTAACCACTGTGTCAGAGCTAATGCTAAACACTGTGTCAGAGCTAATGCTAACCACTGTGTCAGAGCTAATGCTAACCACTGTGTCAGAGCTAATGCTAACCACTGTGTCAGAGCTAATGCTAACCACTGTGTCAGAGCGGGGACCGGGTGAGACAGGGGGCGCTAGAGTACAGCTGGGGAGGGGCTGTGTGCAGTGAGGGAGGGGCTGTGTGCAGTGAGGGAGGGGCTGTGTGCAGTGAGGGAGGGGCTGTGTGCAGTGAGGGAGGGGCTGTGTGCAGTGAGGGAGGGGCTGTGTGCAGTGAGGGAGGGGCTGTGTGCAGTGAGGGAGGGGCTGTGTGCAGTGAGGGAGGGGCTGTGTGCAGTGAGGGAGGGGCTGTGTGCAGTGAGGGAGGGGCTGTGAGGGAGGCGGAGCTGCTTTTTCTTTTGTAAATATGAAAACAATTCTGATG
>NW_027316500.1:35680346-35745081 GCF_026437365.1 Eucyclogobius newberryi | reverse complement strand
AATTTTGCACGTTTCTCTGACGCTCTGATTGGCTGTGACACCCTGGACGAGGCGAGGAGCGAGGAGGCACCTGAGGAAAGGAGACATCAGAAGGACCCTCATGGAGCAGTGACCGAGGACTTTTGATCATCTTTTTGTGGATTCAGGTTTATGAGGATTTGTGGGATTAAAGGAGCCGCGATGGAGTCCAAGTCCAAGCCCGGGTCGGGGTCCTGGTCGGGGCCCGGGTCGGGGCCCGGGTCCCTGTGGGCTCTGGTGCTGGGAGCCTGCACGTGCCTGTCCCTGGCGTGCACGTCGGTGTGTTTGCTCGTGCTGCTGCGCTCGCCTCACGACCTGGAGCCGCTCGTCCTCGGGATCCTGGACTCCAGACTGGACGCTCTGCTGGACCAGGTCAGAACCTGCACTTCTATTCGCGCTCTCTCACAGCTGTTCTCTGGGTCGTTGGTTCTATTCCCGCTCTCTCACAGCTGTTCTCTGGGTCGTTGGTTCTATTCCCGCTCTCTCACAGCTGTTCTCTGGGTCGTTGGTTCTATTCCCGCTCTCTCACAGCTGTTCTCTGGGTCGTTGGTTCTATTCCCGCTCTCTCACTGCTGTTCTCTGGGTCGTTGGTTCTATTCCCGCTCTCTCACAGCTGTTCTCTGGGTCGTTGGTTCTATTCGCGCTCTCTCACAGCTGTTCTCTGGGTCGTTGGTTCTATTCGCGCTCTCTCACAGCTGTTCTCTGGGTCGTTGGTTCTATTCCCGCTCTCTCACAGCTGTTCTCTGGGTCGTTGGTTCTATTCCCGCTCTCTCACAGCTGTTCTCTGGGTCGTTGGTTCTATTCCCGCTCTCTCACAGCTGTTCTCTGGGTCGTTGGTTCTATTCCCGCTCTCTCACAGCTGTTCTCTGGGTCGTTGGTTCTATTCCCGCTCTCTCACTGCTGTTCTCTGGGTCGTTGGTTCTATTCCCGCTCTCTCACTGCTGTTCTCTGGGTCGTTGGTTCTATTCCCGCTCTCTCACTGCTGTTCTCTGGGTCATTGGTTCTATTCCCGCTCTCTCACAGCTGTTCTCTGGGTCGTTGGTTCTATTCCCGCTCTCTCACTGCTGTTCTCTGGGTCGTTGATTCTATTCCCGCTCTCTCACAGCTGTTCTCTGGGTCATTGGTTCTATTCCCGCTCTCTCACAGCTGTTCTCTGGGTCATTGGTTCTATTCCCGCTCTCTCACAGCTGTTCTCTGGGTCGTTGGTTCTATTCCCGCTCTCTCACAGCTGTTCTCTGGGTCGTTGGTTCTATTCCCGCTCTCTCACAGCTGTTCTCTGGGTCGTTGGTTCTATTCCCGCTCTCTCACTGCTGTTCTCTGGGTCGTTGGTTCTATTCCCGCTCTCTCACTGCTGTTCTCTGGGTCATTGGTTCTATTCCCGCTCTCTCACAGCTGTTCTCTGGGTCGTTGGTTCTATTCCCGCTCTCTCACTGCTGTTCTCTGGGTCGTTGGTTCTATTCCCGCTCTCTCACTGCTGTTCTCTGGGTCGTTGATTCTATTCCCGCTCTCTCACAGCTGTTCTCTGGGTCATTGGTTCTATTCCCGCTCTCTCACAGCTGTTCTCTGGGTCGTTGGTTCTATTCCCGCTCTCTCACAGCTGTTCTCTGGGTCGTTGGTTCTATTCCCGCTCTCTCACAGCTGTTCTCTGGGTCGTTGGTTCTATTCCCGCTCTCTCACAGCTGTTCTCTGGGTCGTTGGTTCTATTCCCGCTCTCTCACAGCTGTTCTCTGGGTCGTTGGTTCTATTCCCGCTCTCTCACTGCTGTTCTCTGGGTCGTTGATTCTATTCCCGCTCTCTCACAGCTGTTCTCTGGGTCATTGGTTCTATTCCCGCTCTCTCACAGCTGTTCTCTGGGTCATTGGTTCTATTCCCGCTCTCTCACAGCTGTTCTCTGGGTCGTTGGTTCTATTACCGCTCTCTCACAGCTGTTCTCCTCTTGTAAACTGGTTATTGCTCTTAATTACAGTCCGAGAAAACGCTTCGCTGCAGTTTTTCCCGGGGTCATTTGCTCCGTGTTTTTACAAACCTCCTGCTTCACTTTTACCACAAACAAACCAACAAAACCACAGCAGTGTTTTTACAGCTTCACACGTTTCACCGGCTGCATCACGACGTCTTCACACGACTCACACTTCAAACATATATATATATATATATATATATATATATATAAATCAGGGTTCAGAATAAGTGGTATCGCAAAGTTAGTTTCAAAGATTCGGACTTCTGAGGTCAATAACTCCGCAAAAGTCTTTGCAGATCATTCACAGCCAAAATATTCATATTTACACTGCCGAGTGACTACATCCTCGTTTTTAGCAATCAGATGCGTATTTTGGGTGCAGCCAATCACACGCTCCGAATGTGCAGCTGGAGCTGAGGCGAGTGCTTAGGGACCGTCATCAAGTAGCAAAACCAAAAATGAAAACGTCAAATAGAGCGGAACAATTTGAATAACACAATAAATACACCATGATGGTCGCCACAGCAACCTTTATTTATGTAAATGAGACTCCTGCAAATAGTCATCTGATGATGATGATATGGAAGAAAGTTGTAAATAAGTTAATGTAACTTGGTGTTAATTAATTTGTTCAACAACTAATTTTATTTCCAAGTTTTCTGTTTTATAAAAAATTGAAAAATAAAAAAAGTGTTTAAAAGTTCATTTGTTAGGAGTTTTTTTTTTTTAAATTTGAAATAAATAATCTTGTTATATCAATGGAAAATATTGATTGTTAGTCGCTTTCGTGTTTTGCTATGCAATTATCAAATTGCCATATAAATTTGAAAAAATGAACGATTGCACAAGAGAAAATCCTTAATCTGAACCCTGTATATATATATATATATATATATATATATATATATATATATATATATATATATATATATTTCAAAATCTTGAATATAATGCCGTCATGAGTAAAAGTTTGTTTTCAGGCCAAAGGGAATGTCGTTATCTTCTGTTTGTTCTGTTGCTAATGAGAAATTTAAACCTTTTCTTCTTCTCACACTTTTAACCTTTCACCTGTGACACCAACATGCTCATGTCTCCATGGAAACAAACGTGTCAAACGTGGCTCTTTACCCGCTTCACCCTCTGTACCCTCTGTATCCTCTGTACCTGCTGTACCCCCACTGTATCCTCTGTACCCCCTGTACCCCCTGTACCCGCTGTACCGCCTGTACCCTCTGTACCCCTGTATCCTCTGTACCCCCTGTACCCCCTGTACCCCCTGTACCCCCTGTACCCGCTGTACCGCCTGTACCCCTGTACCCTCTGTACCCCTGTATCCTCTGTACCCGCTGTACCCTCTGTACCCTCTGTACCCTCTGTACCCTCTGTACCCGCTGTACCCTCTGTACCCGCTGTACCCTCTGTACCCTCTGTACCCTCTGTACCCGCTGTACCCTCTGTACCCTCTGTACCCGCTGTACCCTCTGTACCCGCTGTACCCTCTGTACCCTCTGTACCCGCTGTACCCTCTGTACCCTCTGTACCCGCTGTACCCTCTGTACCCGCTGTACCCTCTGTACCCGCTGTACCCTCTGTACCCTCTGTACCCGCTGTACCCTCTGTACCCGCTGTACCCTCTGTACCCTCTGTACCCGCTGTACCCTCTGTACCCGCTGTACCCTCTGTACCCGCTGTACCCTCTGTACCCGCTGTACCCTCTGTACCCGCTGTACCCTCTGTACCCTCTGTACCCGCTGTACCCTCTGTACCCGCTGTACCCTCTGTACCCTCTGTACCCGCTGTACCCTCTGTACCCGCTGTACCCTCTGTACCCGCTGTACCCTCTGTACCCTCTGTACCCTCTGTACCCGCTGTACCCTCTGTACCCGCTGTACCCTCTGTACCCTCTGTACCCGCTGTACCCTCTGTACCCGCTGTACCCTCTGTACCCTCTGTACCCGCTGTACCCTCTGTACCCGCTGTACCCGCTGTACCCTCTGTACCCGCTGTACCCTCTGTACCCTCTGTACCCGCTGTACCCTCTGTACCCGCTGTACCCGCTGTACCCTCTGTACCCTCTGTACCCTCTGTACCCGCTGTACCCTCTGTACCCGCTGTACCCTCTGTACCCTCTGTACCCGCTGTACCCTCTGTACCCGCTGTACCCTCTGTACCCTCTGTACCCGCTGTACCCTCTGTACCCGCTGTACCCTCTGTACCCGCTGTACCCTCTGTACCCGCTGTACCCTCTGTACCCGCTGTACCCGCTGTACCCTCTGTACCCTCTGTACCCTCTGTACCCGCTGTACCCTCTGTACCCGCTGTACCCTCTGTACCCGCTGTACCCTCTGTACCCTCTGTACCCTCTGTACCCGCTGTACCCTCTGTACCCGCTGTACCCTCTGTACCCTCTGTACCCGCTGTACCCTCTGTACCCGCTGTACCCTCTGTACCCGCTGTACCCTCTGTACCCTCTGTACCCGCTGTACCCTCTGTACCCGCTGTACCCTCTGTACCCGCTGTACCCTCTGTACCCGCTGTACCCTCTGTACCCGCTGTACCCTCTGTACCCTCTGTACCCGCTGTACCCTCTGTACCCGCTGTACCCTCTGTACCCGCTGTACCCTCTGTACCCTCTGTACCCGCTGTACCCTCTGTACCCGCTGTACCCGCTGTACCCTCTGTACCCTCTGTACCCGCTGTACCCTCTGTACCCGCTGTACCCTCTGTACCCGCTGTACCCTCTGTACCCTCTGTACCCTCTGTACCCGCTGTACCCTCTGTACCCGCTGTACCCTCTGTACCCTCTGTACCCGCTGTACCCTCTGTACCCTCTGTACCCGCTGTACCCTCTGTACCCGCTGTACCCTCTGTCCAGAATCACACTTTGTCTAAACTTCACAAACATGTTGTGGCGCTTCACGTCTTTAGTTTGTTTGATGTTTTTCACGAGACTCAAACTCAGACTTTTCTCTTTGAGACGTTTCAACTAAATAATAGAAAATGTGATGTTTTATTGATTCAAATCAGAAACACTAATTTAATAATGTCTCTGTCTTTGTTACAAACGGTCTTTATGTGGTTTAGACCCGGTTTATACCCGGTTCAGATCCAGTTTAGACCTGGTTTAGACCTGGTGTGGAGCTGGTATATTTAGTCTGGATTGTTTGTGTGAAGCAGCTGTTTGTCGTTGCTCCAGAAAAAGTCTGTGACTGAAAAAACATCAGAAAAATCAGCAAAAACGTGAAAGTTCTGGGCAAAAACAAGTTAGTTTAGAGCCACTGAACCAGAGGGTTTCTGGTCCAAACTCGCTCTCAGAGTTAGACTAACTCGAGTCGTGAAAAAAAAAAAAAAAAAAAAATAGGCTTAATGGCCTCAAGCGTGAGGGGAGTGGTCTCCTGCCTGAGGGGAGTGGTCTCCTGCCTGAGGGGAGTGCCCTAATGCCTGAGGGGAGTGGCCTCCTGCCTGAGGGGAGTGGCCTCCTGCCTGAGGGGAGTGGCCTCCTGTCTGAGGGGAGTGGCCTCCAGCCTGAGGGGAGTGGCCTCCAGCCTGAGGGGAGTGGCCTCCTGTCTGAGGGGAGTGGCCTCCTGTCTGAGGGGAGTGGCCTCCAGCCTGAGGGGAGTCAAAGTGAATCTGAGTTTAAACGTTTCCTTTTTGTGAATGAGCGACAGACAGCTGCCGCTCGGCCTCCTGGGAATTGTAGTGTAGACTGAGGTCATCACTGCTGCATTCTGGGAGCGCGGCGGCGCCTCTGAAGTGAAACTTGAGTCCGGACTTAAGCCAAGACCGGACTATTTTGGACCGGGACCTCAGAGACCAGGGACAACAAGGACCCAGAGAGAACCAGGTCTAAACCAGGACTAAACCAGGACTAAACCAGGACTAAACCAGGACTAAACCAGGACTAAACCAGGTCTGAACCAGGACTAAACCAGGACTAAACCAGGACTAAACCAGGACTAAATCAGGTCTAAACCAGGTCTAAACCAGGTCTAAATCAGGTCTAAATCAGGACTAAACCAGGACTAAACCAGGACTAAACCAGGTCTGAACCAGGTCTGAACCAGGTCTGAACCAGGACTAAACCAGGACTAAACCAGGACTAAACCAGGACTAAACCAGGACTAAACCAGGACTAAACCAGGTCTAAACCAGGTCTGAACCAGGACTAAACCAGGTCTGGACCGGGTCTGGACCTGGACTGGACCTTGGTCCTGGTTCTGACTCAGTTTGTGGTAAAGTCCAGATTTGGCGCTGAGTGTTACTTCCTGTTCTTAACGACTGAACTGAGCACGCTCCGTGAACCTCCCGTGTTGCCTTGACCTTTCACCCTCAACCCAGAGAGTCCTCAGACCCAGACCCGGTCCAGACCCGGTCCAGACCCGGTCCAGACCCGGTCCAGACCCAGACCCGGTCCAGAGCCAGACCCGGTCCAGACCCGGTCCAGACCCGGTCTTCACATGAATCAATCTGGAAAGTAATTTTCCAAAAGCGTGAATTATAGAATTGTGACGAGCCCGAATCCTCTCCTAATGCAGTAAAAGTACACATACTCTGTCTCTAATGCAGTAAAAGTACACATACTCTGTCTCTAATGCAGTAAAAGTACACATACTCTGTCTCTAATGCAGTAAAAGTACACATACTCTGTCTCTAATGCAGTAAAAGTACACATACTCTGTCTCTAATGCAGTAAAAGTACACATACTCTGTCTCTAATGCAGTAAAAGTACACATAATCTGTCTTTAATGCAGTAAAAGTACACATACTCTGTCTCTAATGCAGTAAAAGTACAGATACTCTGTCTCTAATGCAGTAAAAGTACACATACTCTGTCTCTAATGCAGTAAAAGTACAGATACTCTGTCTCTAATGCAGTAAAAGTACACATACTCTGTCTCTAATGCAGTAAAAGTACACATACTCTGTCTCTAATGCAGTAAAAGTACACATACTCTGTCTCTAATGCAGTAAAAGTACACATACTCTGTCTCTAATGCAGTAAAAGTACACATACTCTGTCTCTAATGCAGTAAAAGTACACATACTCTGTCTCTAATGCAGTAAAAGTACACATAATCTGTCTTTAATGCAGTAAAAGTACACATACTCTGTCTCTAATGCAGTAAAAGTACAGATACTCTGTCTCTAATGCAGTAAAAGTACACATACTCTGTCTCTAATGCAGTAAAAGTACAGATACTCTGTCTCTAATGCAGTAAAAGTACACATACTCTGTCTAATGCAGTAAAAGTACACATACTCTGTCTCTAATGCAGTAAAAGTACAGATACTCTGTCTCTAATGCAGTAAAAGTACACATACTCTGTCTCTAATGCAGTAAAAGTACACATAATCTGTCTTTAATGCAGTAAAAGTACACATACTCTGTCTCTAATGCAGTAAAAGTACACATACTCTGTCTCTAATGCAGTAAAAGTACACATACTCTGTCTCTAATGCAGTAAAAGTACACATACTCTGTCTCTAATGCAGTAAAACTACACATACTCTGTCTCTAATGCAGTAAAAGTACTAATGCAGTAAAAGTACAGATACTCTGTCTCTAATGCAGTAAAAGTACACATACTCTGTCTCTAATGCAGTAAAAGTACACATACTCTGTCTCTAATGCAGTAAAAGTACACATACTCTGTCTCTAATGCAGTAAAAGTACACATACTCTGTCTCTAATGCAGTAAAAGTACACTTACTCTGTCTCTAATGCAGTAAAAGTACACATACTCTGTCTCTAATGCAGTAAAAGTACACATACTCTGTCTCTAATGCAGTAAAAGTACACATACTCTGTCTCTAATGCAGTAAAAGTACACATACTCTGTCTCTAATGCAGTAAAAGTACACATACTCTGTCTCTAATGCAGTAAAAGTACACATACTCTGTCTCTAATGCAGTAAAAGTACACATACTCTGTCTCTAATGCAGTAAAAGTACAGATACTCTGTCTCTAATGCAGTAAAAGTACACATACTCTGTCTAATGCAGTAAAAGTACACATACTCTGTCTCTAATGCAGTAAAAGTACAGATACTCTGTCTCTAATGCAGTAAAAGTACACATACTCTGTCTCTAATGCAGTAAAAGTACACATAATCTGTCTTTAATGCAGTAAAAGTACACATACTCTGTCTCTAATGCAGTAAAAGTACACATACTCTGTCTCTAATGCAGTAAAAGTACACATACTCTGTCTCTAATGCAGTAAAAGTACAGATACTCTGTCTCTAATGCAGTAAAAGTACACATACTCTGTCTAATGCAGTAAAAGTACACATACTCTGTCTCTAATGCAGTAAAAGTACAGATACTCTGTCTCTAATGCAGTAAAAGTACACATACTCTGTCTCTAATGCAGTAAAAGTACACATAATCTGTCTTTAATGCAGTAAAAGTACACATACTCTGTCTCTAATGCAGTAAAAGTACACATACTCTGTCTCTAATGCAGTAAAAGTACACATACTCTGTCTCTAATGCAGTAAAAGTACACATACTCTGTCTCTAATGCAGTAAAACTACACATACTCTGTCTCTAATGCAGTAAAAGTACTAATGCAGTAAAAGTACAGATACTCTGTCTCTAATGCAGTAAAAGTACACATACTCTGTCTCTAATGCAGTAAAAGTACACATACTCTGTCTCTAATGCAGTAAAAGTACACATACTCTGTCTCTAATGCAGTAAAAGTACACATACTCTGTCTCTAATGCAGTAAAAGTACACTTACTCTGTCTCTAATGCAGTAAAAGTACACATACTCTGTCTCTAATGCAGTAAAAGTACACATACTCTGTCTCTAATGCAGTAAAAGTACAGATACTCTCTCTCTAATGCAGTAAAAGTACACATACTCTGTCTCTAATGCAGTAAAAGTACACATACTCTGTCTCTAATGCAGTAAAAGTACACATACTCTGTCTCTAATGCAGTAAAAGTACACTTACTCTGTCTCTAATGCAGTAAAAGTACACATACTCTGTCTCTAATGCAGTAAAAGTACACATACTCTGTCTCTAATGCAGTAAAAGTACAGATACTCTGTCTCTAATGCAGTAAAAGTACACATACTCTGTCTCTAATGCAGCAAAAGTACACATACTCTGTCTCTAATGCAGTAAAAGTACACATACTCTGTCTCTAATGCAGTAAAAGTACACATACTCTGTCTCTAATGCAGTAAAAGTACACATACTCTGTCTCTAATGCAGTAAAAGTACACATACTCTGTCTCTAATGCAGTAAAAGTACACATACTCTGTCTCTAATGCAGTAAAAGTACACATACTCTGTCTCTAATGCAGTAAAAGTAATGATGCAGTAAAAGTACACATATTCAGTCTCTAATGCAGTAAAAGTACACAAACTGTCTGTAAACGCAGATTTTGACGTTGTGTTTTGTTCTTCACAGAAACTGTCGGAGCGTTTGCCAAAGATCCGAGAAACTCGAGACGCATCGTTCAGCTGCCTCTGCCCTCCAGGTACACAACACACATAAAACACACACACAACACACATAAAACACACACACAACACACATAAAACACACACACAACACACATAAAACACACACACAACACACATAAAACACACACACAACACACATAAAACACACACACAACACACATAAAACACACACACAACACACATAAAACACACACACAACACACATAAAACACACACACAACACACATAAAACACACACACAACACACATAAAACACACACACGACACACATAAAACACACACACAACACACATAAAACACACACACAACACACATAAAACACACACACAACACACATAAAACACACACACGACACACATAAAACACACACACAACACACATAAAACACACACACGACACACATAAAACACACACACGACACACATAAAACACACACACAACACACATAAAACACACACACAACACACATAAAACACACACACGACACACATAAAACACACACACGACACACATAAAACACACACACGACACACATAAAACACACACACGACACACATAAAACACACACACGACACACATAAAACACACACACGACACACATAAAACACACACACGACACACATAAAACACACACACGACACACATAAAACACACACACGACACACATAAAACACACACACGACACACATAAAACACACACACAACACACATAAAACACACACACATAAAACACACACACAACACACATAAAACACACACACAACACACATAAAACACACACACAACACACATAAAACACACACACAACACACATAAAACACACACACAACACACATAAAACACACACACAACACACATAAAACACACACACAACACACATAAAACACACACACAACACACATAAAACACACACACAACACACATAAAACACACACACAACACACATAAAACACACACACGACACACATAAAACACACACACAACACACATAAAACACACACACAACACACATAAAACACACACACGACACACATAAAACACACACACAACACACATAAAACACACACACAACACACATAAAACACACACACGACACACATAAAACACACACACAACACACATAAAACACACACACAACACACATAAAACACACACACAACACACATAAAACACACACACAACACACATAAAACACACACACAACACACATAAAACACACACACGACACACATAAAACACACACACAACACACATAAAACACACACACGACACACATAAAACACACACACGACACACATAAAACACACACACGACACACATAAAACACACACACGACACACATAAAACACACACACAACACACATAAAACACACACACGACACACATAAAACACACACACAACACACATAAAACACACACACGACACACATAAAACACACACACAACACACATAAAACACACACACGACACACATAAAACACACACACGACACACATAAAACACACACACGACACACATAAAACACACACACAACACACATAAAACACACACACAACACACATAAAACACACACACGACACACATAAAACACACACACAACACACATAAAACACACACACAACACACATAAAACACACACAGAACACACATAAAACACACACACAACACACATAAAACACACACACAACACACATAAAACACACACACAACACACATAAAACACACACACAACACACATAAAACACACACACGACACACATAAAACACACACACAACACACATAAAACACACACACAACACACATAAAACACACACACGACACACATAAAACACACACACAACACACATAAAACACACACACAACACACATAAAACACACACACAACACACATAAAACACACACACGACACACATAAAACACACACACAACACACATAAAACACACACACAACACACATAAAACACACACACGACACACATAAAACACACACACAACACACATAAAACACACACACGACACACATAAAACACACACACAACACACATAAAACACACACACGACACACATAAAACACACACACGACACACATAAAACACACACACAACACACATAAAACACACACACAACACACATAAAACACACACACAACACACTTAAAACACACACACGACACACATAAAACACACACACGACACACATAAAACACACACACGACACACATAAAACACACACACGACACACATAAAACACACACACGACACACATAAAACACACACACGACACACATAAAACACACACACGACACACATAAAACACACACACGACACACATAAAACACACACACGACACACATAAAACACACACACGACACACATAAAACACACACACAACACACATAAAACACACACACATAAAACACACACACAACACACATAAAACACACACACAACACACATAAAACACACACACAACACACATAAAACACACACACAACACACATAAAACACACACACAACACACATAAAACACACACACGACACACATAAAACACACACACAACACACATAAAACACACACACAACACACATAAAACACACACACGACACACATAAAACACACACACGACACACATAAAACACACACACGACACACATAAAACACACACACGACACACATAAAACACACACACGACACACATAAAACACACACACAACACACATAAAACACACACACATAAAACACACACACAACACACATAAAACACACACACAACACACATAAAACACACACACAACACACATAAAACACACACACAACACACATAAAACACACACACAACACACATAAAACACACACACGACACACATAAAACACACACACAACACACATAAAACACACACACGACACACATAAAACACACACACGACACACATAAAACACACACACGACACACATAAAACACACACACGACACACATAAAACACACACACAACACACATAAAACACACACACAACACACATAAAACACACACACAACACACATAAAACACACACACGACACACATAAAACACACACACGACACACATAAAACACACACACAACACACATAAAACACACACACGACACACATAAAAAATGGAGGGCTAAGGTTTAATCTTCCTGGTATTTATAATGGGTTACTGAACCCCTGGAAAGGTAGAGGACCAGGACCAGGACATTTAGATGTCCTCAGGTCCTCAGGGTGAGCCAGGGTCTCACATAAAGACAAAGAGGATTCTAAGAGTCCATTAAAACTCTGAATAGGCTCGGTAGATACAAGGGGGAGTTTCTGTTGAAACAAACAACTCTTTCTACTTCAGGAGGCTCCGCCCAATGGGCGGGTCTTACCACAGAACAGTATTAATATCAGAGTTCTCGATCTAAATTCTGTTATTGACAATGACTCTTGGATGAAGTCGAAACGTCTATTTTTTCTAACTGAGTCCAGATGACTACAACTGAAGCTTTTTCTACTATGGAACACGCCTGGACCAATGAGGGACACGCCCACATATTTCCACATGAAGACGACTCGACTCGTGACCTTGTGACCCCCATGCCCTGACCCTGACCCCATGCCCTGACCCCACCAGACCCACCTCACGTGTGGGTCACGTGTGGGTCACGTGTGGGTCACGTGTGGGTCAGGTGTGGGTCACGTGTGGGTCACGTGTGGGTCAGGTGTGGGTCACGTGTGGGTCAGGTGTGGGTCACGTGTGGGTCAGGTGTGGGTCACGTGTGGGTCAGGTGTGGGTCACGTGTGGGTCAGGTGTGGGTCAGGTGTGGGTCAGGTGTGGGTCACGTGTGGGTCACGTGTGGGTCACGTGTGGGTCAGGTGTGGGTCAGGTGTGGGTCAGGTGTGGGTCAGGTGTGGGTCAGGTGTGGGTCACGTGTGGGTCACGTGTGGGTCAGGTGTGGGTCAGGTGTGGCTCTTGTGAGGTTTATTCTGAGCTCTGGTGACAGAGGCTTAACTGCTGCTGATGGAAATAGCTTCAGTCTCAGGGACAGGAAGGACAGACACGAGGCCCGAATACCAGACCAGGACTAAGACCAGGACTAAGACCGGCCTCCTGCTGGTGCCAGAGTCAGGACTAAACATGGACCGGCCTCCTGCTGGTGCCAGAGGCAGGACTAAACATGGAGCGGCCTCCTGCTGGTGCCAGAGTCAGGACTAAACATGGAGCGGCCTCCTGCTGGTGCCCAGAGTCAGGACTAAACATGGACCGGCCTCCTGCTGGTGCCAGAGTCAGGACTAAACATGGACCGGCCTCCTGCTGGTGCCAGAGTCAGGACCAAACATGGAGCGGCCTCCTGCTGGTGCCAGAGTCAGGACTAAACATGGAGCGGCCTCCTGCTGGTGCCAGAGTCAGGACTAAACATGGAGCGGCCTCCTGCTGGTGCCCAGAGTCAGGACTAAACATGGACCGGCCTCCTGCTGGTGCCAGAGTCAGGACTAAACATGGACCGGCCTCCTGCTGGTGCCAGAGTCAGGACCAAACATGGAGCGGCCTCCTGCTGGTGCCAGAGTCAGGACTAAACATGGAGCGGCCTCCTGCTGGTGCCAGAGTCAGGACTAAACATGGACCGGCCTCCTGCTGGTGCCAGAGTCAGGACTAAACATGGACCGGCCTCCTGCTGGTGCCAGAGTCCGGACTAAACATGGACCGGCCTCCTGCTGATGCCAGAGTCAGGACTAAACATGGACCGGCCTCCTGCTGGTGCCAGAGTCAGGACTAAACATGGACCGGCCTCCTGCTGGTGCCAGAGTCAGGACAAAACATGGAGCGGCCTCCTGCTGGTGCCTTATTAGTTATGACTCTTTTACGTCTCAATCTGTTTTATGATTTCTGTCGTGTTTCACAATAAAAGCATTTTAGTACTTCTGGCAGTAGAAGTAATGCAGTAGAAGTAATGCAGTAGAAGTAATGCAGTAGAAGTAATGCAGTAGAAGTAATGCAGTAGAAGTAATGCAGTAGAAGTAATGCAGTAGATATTGAGTTTCAGACTTTTTCCGCGTCTACATTTAAAGCGATGGCGTCCCCGCTGGAGCGGAGGTGTAATTACAACGACATTTACACAAGAGAATTGAAAGAAGTGTTGGAATGTGTGTGATGTGTGTGTGTGTGTGCTGACAGGAAGAGATCCACTTTCAGAGACAGGATTATATTTCACTACAGCTGCTACAGACCAGGACTAAACCAGGACTAAACCAGGACTAAACCAGGACTAAACCAGGACTAAACCAGGACTAAACCAGGACTAAACCAGGTCTAAACCAGGACTAAACCAGGACTAAACCAGGACTAAACCAGGACTAAACCAGGACTAAACCAGGTCTAAACCAGGACTAAACCAGGACTAAACCAGGACTAAACCAGGACTAAACCAGGACTAAACCAGGACTAAACCAGGTCTAAACCAGGACTAAACCAGGTCTAAACCAGGACTAAACCAGGTCTAAACCAGGTCTAAACCAGGACTAAACCAGGACTAAACCAGGACTAAACCAGGTCTAAACCAGGTCTAAACCAGGACTAAACCAGGACTAAACCAGGACTAAACCAGGACTAAACCAGGACTAAACCAGGTCTAAACCAGGTCTAAACCAGGACTAAACCAGGACTAAACCAGGTCTAAACCAGGTCTGAACCAGGTCTAAAGCGTGAGCACGTACTAAAATGTCTCATTGATAAGTTTGTGTTTGAAGTTTCATCAATGAAACCCAAGGGCCAGTGAGAGACTAATGTGTATCAGCTGGAGATGTTTCAGTCGGTCATTTTAGATTTGTTTTTTTTGTTTTTTTGGCCGATTCCATTTAGTCTCTTTTCGTCTCTTTAAACTGTGGCACGTTTATGAACTCCTGCTCCTCCTCTTCACACGACTGTGACACTTCCTCTGTACACTCATAAACCACCTCCATGTGTGCCCCGCCCCCTCCATGTGTGCCCCGCCCCCTCCATGTGTGCCCCGCCCCCTCGCTCTGAGTCCTGGTCCATGTCCTGGTCCTGGTCCTGGTCCTGGTCCTGGTCCTGGTCCTGGTCCAGGTCCTGGTCCTGGTCCAGGTCCTGGTCCTGGTCCTGGTCCTGGTCCTGGTCCTGGTCCAGGTCCTGGTCCTGGTCCAGGTCCTGGTCCTGGTCCTGGTTCAGGTCCTGGTCCTGGTCCTGGTCCTGGTCCTGGTTCAGGTCCTGGTCCTGGTCCTGGTCTGGAGACACTTAGAGGAACAGTAGCAGGGTTTGTCTTTCACTCCCACGTTCAGACGTTTAAACATTTCACAGGAAAAGAAGCAAAGTGGAGCCAAGTGTTTCCTCCTGAGACCCCGCCCTCTCCCCACCTGACCCCACCCCACACCCACGGCCCATAGACTCCACCTCTCCCGGTTTAGTCCTGGTTTAGCCCTGGTTTAGTCCTGGTTTAGACGTTGTTTAGGCCTGGTTCAGTCCTGGTTTAGTCCTGGTTTAGTCCTGGTTTAGACTTTGTTTAGTCCTGGTTTAGTCCTGGTTTAGTCCTGGTTTAGTCCTGGTTTAGTCCTGGTTTAGTCCTGGTTTAGTCCTGGTTTAGACCTGGTTTAGTCCTGGTTTAGTCCTGGTTTAGACCTGGTTTAGTCCTGGTTTAGTCCTGGTTTAGTCCTGGTTTTGACCTGGTTTTGACCTGGTTTTGTCCTGGTTTAGTCCTGGTTTAGTCCTGGTTTAGACCTGGTTTTGACCTGGTTTTGTCCTGGTTTAGTCCTGGTTTAGTCCTGGTTTAGTCCTGGTTTAGACCTGGTTTAGACCTGGTTTAGTCCTGGTTTAGTCCTGGTTTAGACCTGGTTTAGACCTGATTTAGTCCTGGTTTAGACCTGATTTAGACCTGGTTTAGTCCTGGTTTAGTCCTGGTTTAGACCTGGTTTAGTCCTGGTTTAGTCCTGGTTTAGACCTGGTTTAGTCCTGGTTTAGACCTGGTTTAGACCTGGTTTAGTCCTGGTCTAGTCCTGGTTTAGTCCTGGTTTAGTCCTGGTTTAGTCCTGGTTTAGACCTGGTTTAGACCTGATTTAGTCCTGGTTTAGACCTGATTTAGACCTGGTTTAGTCCTGGTTTAGACCTGATTTAGTCCTGGTTTAGACCTGATTTAGACCTTGTTTAGTCCTGGTTTAGTCCTGGTTTAGACCTGGTTTATTCCTGGTTTAGTCCTGGTTTAGACCTGGTTTTGACCTGGTTTTGTCCTGGTTTAGTCCTGGTTTAGTCCTGGTTTAGACCTGGTTTAGACCTGATTTAGTCCTGGTTTAGACCTGATTTAGACCTGGTTTAGTCCTGGTTTAGTCCTGGTTTAGACCTGGTTTAGTCCTGGTTTAGTCCTGGTTTAGACCTGGTTTAGTCCTGGTTTAGACCTGGTTTAGACCTGGTTTAGTCCTGGTTTAGTCCTGGTTTAGTCCTGGTTTAGCCCTGGTTTAGTCCTGGTTTAGTCCTGGTTTAGTCCTGGTTTGGTCCTGGTTTAGTCCTGATTTAGTCCTGGTTTAGACCTGGTTTATTCCTGGTTTAGTCCTGGTTTAGACCTGTTTTTGACCTGGTTTAGTCCTGGTTTAGACCTGGTTTAGTCCTGGTTTAGACCTGGTTTTGACCTGGTTTTGTCCTGGTTTAGTCCTGGTTTTGACCTGGTTTAGTACTGGTTTAGTCCTGGTTTAGTCCTGGTTTAGACCTGGTTTAGTCCTGGTTTAGACCTGGTTTAGACCTGGTTTAGTCCTGGTCTAGTCCTGGTTTAGTCCTGGTTTAGTCCTGGTTTAGTCCTGGTTTAGACCTGGTTTAGTCCTGGTTTAGTCCTGGTTTAGACCTGGTTTAGACCTGGTTTAGTCCTGGTCTAGTCCTGGTCTAGTCCTGGTTTAGTCCTGGTTTAGTCCTGGTTTAGTCCTGGTTTAGACCTGGTTTAGACCTGATTTAGTCCTGGTTTAGACCTGATTTAGACCTGGTTTAGTCCTGGTTTAGTCCTGGTTTAGTCCTGGTTTAGACCTGGTTTAGTCCTGGTTTAGTCCTGGTTTAGTCCTGGTTTAGTCCTGGTTTAGTCCTGGTTTAGACCTGGTTTAGTCCTGGTTTAGTCCTGGTTTTGACCTGGTTTTGTCCTGGTTTAGTCCTGGTTTAGTCCTGGTTTAGTCCTGGTTTAGACCTGGTTTAGACCTGATTTAGTCCTGGTTTAGACCTGATTTAGACCTGGTTTAGTCCTGGTTTAGTCCTGGTTTAGACCTGGTTTAGTCCTGGTTTAGTCCTGGTTTAGACCTGGTTTAGTCCTGGTTTAGACCTGGTTTAGACCTGGTTTAGTCCTGGTCTAGTCCTGGTTTAGTCCTGGTTTAGTCCTGGTTTAGTCCTGGTTTAGACCTGGTTTGGACCTGGTTTGGACCTGGTTTAGTCCTGGTTTAGTCCTGGTTTAGACCTGGTTTTGACCTGGTTTTGTCCTGGTTTAGTCCTGGTTTAGACCTGGTTTAGTCCTGGTTTAGACCTGGTTTAGACCTGGTTTAGTCCTGGTTTAGTCCTGGTTTAGTCCTGGTTTAGACCTGGTTTAGACCTGATTTAGTCCTGGTTTAGTCCTGGTTTAGACCTGGTTTAGTCCTGGTTTAGTCCTGGTTTAGACCTGGTTTAGTCCTGGTTTAGACCTGGTTTAGACCTGGTTTAGTCCTGGTTTAGTCCTGGTTTAGTCCTGGTTTAGCCCTGGTTTAGTCCTGGTTTAGTCCTGGTTTAGTCCTGGTTTGGTCCTGGTTTATTCCTGGTTTAGTCCTGGTTTAGACCTGTTTTTGACCTGGTTTAGTCCTGGTTTAGACCTGGTTTAGTCCTGGTATAGTCCTGGTTTAGACCTGGTTTAGTACTGGTTTAGTCCTGGTTTAGTCCTGGTTTAGCCCTGGTTTAGTCCTGGTTTAGTCCAGGTTTAGACCTGGTTTAGTCCTGGTTTAGTCCTGGTTTTAGTCCTGGTTTAGTTCTGGGTTTGTCCTGGTTTAGTCCTGGTTTAGCCCTGGTTTAGTCCTGGTTTAGTCCTGGTTTAGCCCTGGTTTAGTCCTGGTTTAGACTTTGTTTAGTCCTGGTTTAGTCCTGGTTTAGTCCTGGTTTAGTCCTGGTTTAGACCTGGTTTTGACCTGGTTTAGTCCTGGTTTAGTCCTGGTTTAGTCCTGGTTTGGTCCTGGTTTAGTCCTGGTTTAGCCCTGGTTTAGTCCTGGTTTAGTCCTGGTCTAGTCCTGGTTTAGTCCTGGTTTAGCCCTGGTTTAGTCCTGGTTTAGACTTTGTTTAGTCCTGGTTTAGTCCTGGTTTAGTCCTGGTTTAGTCCTGGTTTAGACCTGGTTTAGACCTGGTTTAGTCCTGGTCTAGTCCTGGTTTAGTCCTGGTTTTGTCCTGGTTTAGTCCTGGTTTAGACTTTGTTTAGTCCTGGTTTAGTCCTGGTTTAGTCCTGGTTTAGTCCTGGTTTAGACCTGGTTTAGTCCTGGTTTAGTCCTGGTTTAGTCCTGGTTTAGACCTGGTTTAGTCCTGGTTTAGTCCTGGTTTAGACCTGGTTTAGACCTGGTTTAGTCCTGGTCTAGTCCTGGTTTCGTCCTGGTTTAGTCCTGGTTTAGTCCTGGTTTAGACCTGGTTTAGACCTGATTTAGTCCTGGTTTAGACCTGATTTAGACCTGGTTTAGTCCTGGTTTAGTCCTGGTTTTGACCTGGTTTAGTCCTGGTTTAGTCCTGGTTTAGTCCTGGTTTAGTCCTGGTTTAGACCTGGTTTAGTCCTGGTTTAGACCTGGTTTAGTCCTGGTTTAGTCCTGGTTTAGTCCTGGTTTTGACCTGGTTTTGTCCTGGTTTAGTCCTGGTTTAGTCCTGGTTTAGTCCTGGTTTAGACCTGGTTTAGTCCTGGTTTAGTCCTGGTTTAGACCTGGTTTAGACCTGATTTAGTCCTGGTTTAGACCTGATTTAGACCTGGTTTAGTCCTGGTTTAGTCCTGGTTTAGACCTGGTTTAGTCCTGGTTTAGTCCTGGTTTAGACCTGGTTTAGTCCTGGTTTAGTCCTGGTTTAGTCCTGGTTTAGACCTGGTTTAGTCCTGGTTTAGTCCTGGTTTAGACCTGGTTTAGACCTGGTTTAGACCTGGTTTAGTCCTGGTTTAGTCCTGGTTTAGACCTGGTTTTGACCTGGTTTTGTCCTGGTTTAGTCCTGGTTTAGTCCTGGTTTAGTCCTGGTTTTGACCTGGTTTTGACCTGGTTTTGTCCTGGTTTAGTCCTGGTTTAGTCCTGGTTTAGTCCTGGTTTAGTCCTGGTTTAGACCTGGTTTAGACCTGGTTTAGTCCTGGTTTAGTCCTGGTTTAGACCTGGTTTAGACCTGATTTAGTCCTGGTTTAGACCTGATTTAGACCTGGTTTAGTCCTGGTTTAGTCCTGGTTTAGACCTGGTTTAGTCCTGGTTTAGTCCTGGTTTAGACCTGGTTTAGTCCTGGTTTAGACCTGGTTTAGACCTGGTTTAGTCCTGGTTTAGTCCTGGTTTAGACCTGGTTTTGACCTGGTTTTGTCCTGGTTTAGTCCTGGTTTAGTCCTGGTTTAGACCTGGTTTAGACCTGATTTAGTCCTGGTTTAGACCTGATTTAGACCTGGTTTAGTCCTGGTTTAGTCCTGGTTTAGACCTGGTTTAGTCCTGGTTTAGTCCTGGTTTAGACCTGGTTTAGTCCTGGTTTAGACCTGGTTTAGACCTGGTTTAGTCCTGGTTTAGTCCTGGTTTAGTCCTGGTTTAGCCCTGGTTTAGTCCTGGTTTAGTCCTGGTTTAGTCCTGGTTTGGTCCTGGTTTAGTCCTGATTTAGTCCTGGTTTAGACCTGGTTTAGACCTGGTTTGGACCTGGTTTATTCCTGGTTTAGTCCTGGTTTAGACCTGTTTTTGACCTGGTTTAGTCCTGGTTTAGACCTGGTTTAGTCCTGGTTTAGACCTGGTTTTGACCTGGTTTTGTCCTGGTTTAGTCCTGGTTTTGACCTGGTTTAGTACTGGTTTAGTCCTGGTTTAGTCCTGGTTTAGACCTGGTTTAGTCCTGGTTTAGACCTGGTTTAGACCTGGTTTAGTCCTGGTTTAGTCCTGGTTTAGTCCTGGTTTAGTCCTGGTTTAGTCCTGGTTTTGACCTGGTTTTGACCTGGTTTTGTCCTGGTTTAGTCCTGGTTTAGTCCTGGTTTAGACCTGGTTTTGACCTGGTTTTGTCCTGGTTTAGTCCTGGTTTAGTCCTGGTTTAGTCCTGGTTTAGTCCTGGTTTAGACCTGGTTTAGACCTGATTTAGTCCTGGTTTAGACCTGGTTTAGACCTGATTTAGACCTGGTTTAGTCCTGGTTTAGTCCTGGTTTAGACCTGGTTTAGTCCTGGTTTAGTCCTGGTTTAGACCTGGTTTAGTCCTGGTTTAGACCTGGTTTAGACCTGGTTTAGTCCTGGTTTAGTCCTGGTTTAGTCCTGGTTTAGTCCTGGTTTAGACCTGGTTTAGACCTGATTTAGTCCTGGTTTAGACCTGATTTAGACCTGGTTTAGTCCTGGTTTAGTCCTGGTTTAGTCCTGGCTTAGTCCTGGTTTAGTCCTGCTTTAGACCTGGTTTGGACCTGGTTTGGACCTGGTTTAGTCCTGGTTTAGTCCTGGTTTAGTCCTGGTTTAGACCTGGTTTAGACCTGATTTAGTCCTGGTTTAGACCTGGTTTAGACCTGGTTTGGACCTGGTTTAGTCCTGGTTTAGACCTGGTTTAGTCCTGGTTTAGACCTGGTTTTGACCTGGTTTAGTCCTGGTTTAGACCTGGTTTAGTCCTGGTTTAGTCCTGGTTTAGACCTGGTTTAGTCCTGGTTTAGACCTGGTTTAGACCTGGTTTAGTCCTGGTTTAGTCCTGGTTTAGTCCTGGTTTAGCCCTGGTTTAGTCCTGGTTTGGTCCTGGTTTAGTCCTGGTTTAGTCCTGGTTTAGACCTGGTTTAGACCTGGTTTGGACCTGGTTTAGTCCTGGTTTAGACCTGGTTTAGTCCTGGTTTAGACCTGGTTTTGACCTGGTTTTGTCCTGGTTTAGTCCTGGTTTAGACCTGGTTTAGTACTGGTTTAGTCCTGGTTTAGTCCTGGTTTAGACCTGGTTTAGTCCTGGTTTAGACCTGGTTTAGACCTGGTTTAGACCTGATTTAGTCCTGGTTTAGACCTGATTTAGACCTGGTTTAGTCCTGGTTTAGTCCTGGTTTAGACCTGGTTTAGTCCTGGTTTAGACCTGGTTTTGACCTGGTTTTGTCCTGGTTTAGTCCTGGTTTAGTCCTGGTTTAGACCTGGTTTAGACCTGATTTAGTCCTGGTTTAGTCCTGGTTTAGACCTGGTTTAGTCCTGGTTTAGTCCTGGTTTAGACCTGGTTTAGTCCTGGTTTAGACCTGGTTTAGACCTGGTTTAGTCCTGGTTTAGTCCTGGTTTAGTCCTGGTTTAGCCCTGGTTTAGTCCTGGTTTAGTCCTGGTTTGGTCCTGGTTTAGTCCTGGTTTAGTCCTGGTTTAGACCTGGTTTAGACCTGGTTTAGTCCTGGTTTAGTCCTGGTTTAGTCCTGGTTTAGTCCTGGTTTAGACCTGGTTTAGTCCTGGTTTAGACCTGGTTTAGTCCTGGTTTAGTCCTGGTTTAGTCCTGGTTTTGACCTGGTTTTGACCTGGTTTTGTCCTGGTTTAGTCCTGGTTTAGACCTGGTTTAGTACTGGTTTAGTCCTGGTTTAGTCCTGGTTTAGCCCTGGTTTAGTCCTGGTTTAGTCCTGGTTTAGACCTGGTTTAGTCCTGGTTTAGTCCTGGTTTAGACCTGGTTTAGTACTGGTTTAGTCCTGGTTTAGTCCTGGTTTAGCCCTGGTTTAGTCCTGGTTTAGTCCAGGTTTAGACCTGGTTTAGTCCTGGTTTAGTCCTGGTTTTAGTCCTGGTTTAGTTCTGGGTTTGTCCTGGTTTAGTCCTGGTTTAGTCCTGGTTCAGTCCTGGTTTAGTCCTGGTTTAGTCCTGGTTTAGCCCTGGTTTAGTCCTGGTTTAGACTTTGTTTAGTCCTGGTTTAGTCCTGGTTTAGTCCTGGTTTAGTCCTGGTTTAGACCTGGTTTTGACCTGGTTTAGTCCTGGTTTAGTCCTGGTTTAGTCCTGGTTTGGTCCTGGTTTAGTCCTGGTTTAGCCCTGGTTTAGTCCTGGTTTAGTCCTGGTCTAGTCCTGGTTTAGTCCTGGTTTAGCCCTGGTTTAGTCCTGGTTTAGACTTTGTTTAGTCCTGGTTTAGTCCTGGTTTAGTCCTTGTTTAGACCTGGTTTAGTCCTGGTTTAGACCTGGTTTAGTCCTGGTCTAGTCCTGGTTTAGTCCTGGTTTAGTCCTGGTTTAGACCTGATTTAGTCCTGGTTTGGACCTGGTTTTGTCCTGGTTTAGTCCTGGTTTAGTCCTGGTTTAGTCCTGGTTTAGACCTGGTTTAGTCCTGGTTTAGTCCTGGTTTAGTCCTGGTTTAGACCTGGTTTAGTCCTGGTTTAGTCCTGGTTTAGTCCTGGTTTAGACCTGGTTTAGTCCTGGTTTAGTCCTGGTTTAGACCTGGTTTAGACCTGGTTTAGTCCTGGTCTAGTCCTGGTTTAGTCCTGGTTTAGTCCTGGTTTAGTCCTGGTTTAGACCTGGTTTAGACCTGATTTAGTCCTGGTTTAGACCTGATTTAGACCTGGTTTAGTCCTGGTTTAGTCCTGGTTTAGACCTGGTTTAGTCCTGGTTTAGTCCTGGTTTAGTCCTGGTTTAGTCCTGGTTTAGACCTGGTTTAGTCCTGGTTTAGACCTGGTTTAGTCCTGGTTTAGTCCTGGTTTAGTCCTGGTTTTGACCTGGTTTTGTCCTGGTTTAGTCCTGGTTTAGTCCTGGTTTAGTCCTGGTTTAGACCTGGTTTAGACCTGGTTTAGTCCTGGTTTAGTCCTGGTTTAGACCTGGTTTAGACCTGATTTAGTCCTGGTTTAGACCTGATTTAGTCCTGGTTTAGTCCTGGTTTAGTCCTGGTTTAGACCTGGTTTAGTCCTGGTTTAGTCCTGGTTTAGACCTGGTTTAGTCCTGGTTTAGTCCTGGTTTAGTCCTGGTTTAGCCCTGGTTTAGTCCTGGTTTAGTCCTGGTTTAGTCCTGGTTTGGTCCTGGTTTAGTCCTGGTTTAGTCCTGGTTTAGTCCTGGTTTAGACCTGGTTTAGACCTGGTTTGGACCTGGTTTATTCCTGGTTTAGTCCTGGTTTTGTCCTGGTTTAGTCCTGGTTTAGACCTGGTTTAGTCCTGGTTTAGACCTGGTTATGACCTGGTTTTGTCCTGGTTTAGTCCTGGTTTAGACCTGGTTTAGTACTGGTTTAGTCCTGGATTAGTCCTGGTTTAGCCCTGGTTTAGTCCTGGTTTAGTCCAGGTTTAGACCTGGTTTAGTCCTGGTTTAGTCCTGGTTTTAGTCCTGGTTTAGACCTGGTTTAGTCCTGGTTTAGACCTAGTTTAGTCCTGGTTTAGTCCTGGTTTAGACCTGGTTTAGACCTGGTTTAGTCCTGGTTTAGTCCTGGTTTAGACCTGGTTTAGACCTGGTTTAGACCTGGTTTAGTCCTGGTTTAGTCCTGGTTTAGACCTGGTTTAGTCCTGGTTTAGTCCTGGTTTAGTCCTGGTTTAGACCTGGTTTAGACCTGGTTTAGTCCTGGTTTAGTCCTGGTTTAGACCTGGTTTAGTCCTGGTTTAGATCTGGTTTAGTCCTGGTTTAGACCTGGTTTTGACCTGGTTTAGTCCTGGTTTAGACCTGGTTTAGTCCTGGTTTAGTCCTGGTTTAGTCCTGGTTTAGTTCTGGTTTAGTCCTGGTTTAGACCTGGTTTAGTCCTGGTTTAGACCTGATTTAGACCTGGTTTAGTCCTGGTTTAGTCCTGGTTTAGACCTGGTTTAGACCTGGTTTAGACCTGGTCTAGTCCTGGTTTAGTCCTGGTTTAGTCCTGGTTTAGTACTGGTTTAGACCTGGTTTAGTCCTGATTTAGTCCTGGTTTAGTCCTGGTTTAGTCCTGGTTTAGACCTGTTTTTGACCTGATTTAGTCCTGGTTTAGTACTGGTTTAGACCTGGTTTAGACCTGGTTTAGTCCTGGTTTAGACCTGGTTTAGACCTGGTTTAGTACTGGTTTTGACCTGGTTTAGACCTGGTTTAGACCTGGTTTAGTCCTGGTTTAGACCTGGTTTAGTCCTGGTTTAGACCTGGTTTAGTCCTGGTTTAGTCCTGGTTTAGACCTGGTTTAGTCCTGGTTTAGACCTGGTTTAGACCTGGTTTAGTCCTGGTTTAGACCTGGTTTAGACCTGGTTTAGTCCTGGTTTAGTCCTGGTTTAGACCTGGTTTAGTCCTGGTTTAGTCCTGGTTTAGACCTGGTTTAGACCTGGTTTAGTCCTGGTTTAGTCCTGGTTTAGACCTGGTTTAGTCCTGGCTTAGATCTGGTTTAGTCCTGGTTTAGACCTGGTTTTGACCTGGTTTAGTCCTTGTTTAGACCTGGTTTAGTCCTGGTTTAGTCCTGGTTTAGTCCTGGTTTAGTTCTGGTTTAGTCCTGGTTTAGACCTGGTTTAGTCCTGGTTTAGACCTGGTTTAGACCTGGTTTAGACCTGGTTTAGTCCTGATTTAGTCCTGGTTTAGTCCTGGTTTAGACCTGGTTTAGACCTGGTTTTGACCTGATTTAGTCCTGGTTTAGTCCTGGTTTAGACCTGGTTTAGTCCTGGTTTAGTCCTGGTTTAGACCTGGTTTAGTCCTGGTTTAGACCTGGTTTAGACCTGGTTTAGTCCTGGTTTAGTCCTGGTTTAGTCCTGGTTTAGCCCTGGTTTAGTCCTGGTTTAGTCCTGGTTTAGTCCTGGTTTGGTCCTGGTTTAGTCCTGGTTTAGTCCTGGTTTAGACCTGGTTTAGACCTGGTTTGGACCTGGTTTATTCCTGGTTTAGTCCTGGTTTTGACCTGGTTTTGTCCTGGTTTAGTCCTGGTTTAGACCTGGTTTAGTCCTGGTTTAGACCTGGTTATGACCTGGTTTTGTCCTGGTTTAGTCCTGGTTTAGACCTGGTTTAGTACTGGTTTAGTCCTGGATTAGTCCTGGTTTAGCCCTGGTTTAGTCCTGGTTTAGTCCTGGTTTAGACCTGGTTTAGACCTGGTTTAGTCCTGGTTTAGTCCTGGTTTAGTCCTGGTTTAGACCTGGTTTAGACCTGGTTTAGTCCTGGTTTAGTCCTGGTTTAGACCTGGTTTAGTCCTGGTTTAGATCTGGTTTAGTCCTGGTTTAGACCTGGTTTTGACCTGGTTTAGTCCTGGTTTAGACCTGGTTTAGTCCTGGTTTAGTCCTGGTTTAGTCCTGGTTTAGTTCTGGTTTAGTCCTGGTTTAGACCTGGTTTAGTCCTGGTTTAGACCTGATTTAGACCTGGTTTAGTCCTGGTTTAGTCCTGGTTTAGACCTGGTTTAGACCTGGTTTAGACCTGGTCTAGTCCTGGTTTAGTCCTGGTTTAGTCCTGGTTTAGTACTGGTTTAGACCTGGTTTAGTCCTGATTTAGTCCTGGTTTAGTCCTGGTTTAGTCCTGGTTTAGACCTGTTTTTGACCTGATTTAGTCCTGGTTTAGTACTGGTTTAGACCTGGTTTAGACCTGGTTTAGTCCTGGTTTAGACCTGGTTTAGACCTGGTTTAGTCCTGGTTTAGTCCTGGTTTAGACCTGGTTTAGACCTGGTTTAGTCCTGGTTTAGACCTGGTTTAGTCCTGGTTTAGACCTGGTTTAGTCCTGGTTTAGACCTGGTTTAGTCCTGGTTTAGTCCTGGTTTAGACCTGGTTTAGTCCTGGTTTAGACCTGGTTTAGACCTGGTTTAGTCCTGGTTTAGACCTGGTTTAGACCTGGTTTAGTCCTGGTTTAGTCCTGGTTTAGACCTGGTTTAGTCCTGGTTTAGTCCTGGTTTAGACCTGGTTTAGACCTGGTTTAGTCCTGGTTTAGTCCTGGTTTAGACCTGGTTTAGTCCTGGCTTAGATCTGGTTTAGTCCTGGTTTAGACCTGGTTTTGACCTGGTTTAGTCCTTGTTTAGACCTGGTTTAGTCCTGGTTTAGTCCTGGTTTAGTCCTGGTTTAGTTCTGGTTTAGTCCTGGTTTAGACCTGGTTTAGTCCTGGTTTAGACCTGGTTTAGACCTGGTTTAGACCTGGTTTAGTCCTGATTTAGTCCTGGTTTAGTCCTGGTTTAGACCTGGTTTAGACCTGGTTTTGACCTGATTTAGTCCTGGTTTAGTCCTGGTTTAGACCTGGTTTAGTCCTGGTTTAGTCCTGGTTTAGACCTGGTTTAGTCCTGGTTTAGACCTGGTTTAGACCTGGTTTAGTCCTGGTTTAGTCCTGGTTTAGTCCTGGTTTAGCCCTGGTTTAGTCCTGGTTTAGTCCTGGTTTAGTCCTGGTTTGGTCCTGGTTTAGTCCTGGTTTAGTCCTGGTTTAGACCTGGTTTAGACCTGGTTTGGACCTGGTTTATTCCTGGTTTAGTCCTGGTTTTGACCTGGTTTTGTCCTGGTTTAGTCCTGGTTTAGACCTGGTTTAGTCCTGGTTTAGACCTGGTTATGACCTGGTTTTGTCCTGGTTTAGTCCTGGTTTAGACCTGGTTTAGTACTGGTTTAGTCCTGGATTAGTCCTGGTTTAGCCCTGGTTTAGTCCTGGTTTAGTCCAGGTTTAGACCTGGTTTAGTCCTGGTTTAGTCCTGGTTTTAGTCCTGGTTTAGACCTGGTTTAGTCCTGGTTTAGACCTAGTTTAGTCCTGGTTTAGTCCTGGTTTAGACCTGGTTTAGACCTGGTTTAGTCCTGGTTTAGTCCTGGTTTAGACCTGGTTTAGACCTGGTTTAGACCTGGTTTAGTCCTGGTTTAGTCCTGGTTTAGACCTGGTTTAGTCCTGGTTTAGTCCTGGTTTAGTCCTGGTTTAGACCTGGTTTAGACCTGGTTTAGTCCTGGTTTAGTCCTGGTTTAGACCTGGTTTAGTCCTGGTTTAGATCTGGTTTAGTCCTGGTTTAGACCTGGTTTTGACCTGGTTTAGTCCTGGTTTAGACCTGGTTTAGTCCTGGTTTAGTCCTGGTTTAGTCCTGGTTTAGTTCTGGTTTAGTCCTGGTTTAGACCTGGTTTAGTCCTGGTTTAGACCTGATTTAGACCTGGTTTAGTCCTGGTTTAGTCCTGGTTTAGACCTGGTTTAGACCTGGTTTAGACCTGGTCTAGTCCTGGTTTAGTCCTGGTTTAGTCCTGGTTTAGTACTGGTTTAGACCTGGTTTAGTCCTGATTTAGTCCTGGTTTAGTCCTGGTTTAGTCCTGGTTTAGACCTGTTTTTGACCTGATTTAGTCCTGGTTTAGTACTGGTTTAGACCTGGTTTAGACCTGGTTTAGTCATGGTTTAGACCTGGTTTAGACCTGGTTTAGTACTGGTTTTGACCTGGTTTAGACCTGGTTTAGACCTGGTTTAGTCCTGGTTTAGACCTGGTTTAGTCCTGGTTTAGACCTGGTTTAGTCCTGGTTTAGTCCTGGTTTAGACCTGGTTTAGTCCTGGTTTAGACCTGGTTTAGACCTGGTTTAGTCCTGGTTTAGACCTGGTTTAGACCTGGTTTAGTCCTGGTTTAGTCCTGGTTTAGACCTGGTTTAGTCCTGGTTTAGTCCTGGTTTAGACCTGGTTTAGACCTGGTTTAGTCCTGGTTTAGTCCTGGTTTAGACCTGGTTTAGTCCTGGCTTAGATCTGGTTTAGTCCTGGTTTAGACCTGGTTTTGACCTGGTTTAGTCCTTGTTTAGACCTGGTTTAGTCCTGGTTTAGTCCTGGTTTAGTCCTGGTTTAGTTCTGGTTTAGTCCTGGTTTAGACCTGGTTTAGTCCTGGTTTAGACCTGGTTTAGACCTGGTTTAGACCTGGTCTAGTCCTGGTTTAGTCCTGGTTTAGTCCTGGTTTAGTACTGGTTTAGACCTGGTTTAGTCCTGATTTAGTCCTGGTTTAGTCCTGGTTTAGACCTGGTTTAGACCTGGTTTTGACCTGATTTAGTCCTGGTTTAGTCCTGGTTTAGACCTGGTTTAGTCCTGGTTTAGTCATGGTTTAGACCTGGTTTAGACCTGGTTTAGTACTGGTTTAGACCTGGTTTAGACCTGGTTTAGACCTGGTTTAGTCCTGGTTTAGACCTGGTTTAGACCTGGTTTAGACCTGGTTTAGACCTGGTTTAGTCCTGGTTTAGACCTGGTTTAGTCCTGGTTTAGACCTGGTTTGGACCTGGTTTAGACCTGGTTTAGACCTGGTCTAGTCCTGGTTTAGTCCTGGTTTAGTCCTGGTTTAGTACTGGTTTAGACCTGGTTTAGTCCTGATTTAGTCCTGGTTTAGTCCTGGTTTAGTCCTGGTTTAGACCTGGTTTAGACCTGGTTTAGTCCTGGTTTAGTCCTGGTAGAGCCCTGGTTTAGTCCTGGTTTAGACCTGGTTTTGACCTGGTTTAGTCCTGGTTTAGTCCTGGTTTAGTCCTGGTTTAGACCTGGTTTAGACCTGGTTTTGACCTGGTTTAGTCCTGGTTTAGTCCTGGTTTAGACCTGGTTTAGACCTGGTTTAGTACTGGTTTAGACCTGGTTTAGACCTGGTTTAGTCCTGTTTTAGACCTGGTTTAGTCCTGGTTTAGTCCTGGTTTAGACCTGGTTTAGACCTGGTTTAGACCTGGTTTAGTCCTAGGTTTAGTCCTGGTTTAGACCTGGTTTAGTCCTGGTTTAGACCTGGTTTAGACATGGTTTAGACCTGGTTTAGTCCTGGTTTAGACCTGGTTTAGACCTGGTTTAGACCTGGTTTAGTCCTGGTTTTGTCCTGGTTTAGTCCTGGTTTAGACCTGGTTTAGTCCTGGTTTAGACCTGGTTATGACCTGGTTTTGTCCTGGTTTAGTCCTGGTTTAGACCTGGTTTAGTACTGGTTTAGTCCTGGATTAGTCCTGGTTTAGCCCTGGTTTAGTCCTGGTTTAGTCCAGGTTTAGACCTGGTTTAGTCCTGGTTTAGTCCTGGTTTTAGTCCTGGTTTAGACCTGGTTTAGTCCTGGTTTAGACCTAGTTTAGTCCTGGTTTAGTCCTGGTTTAGACCTGGTTTAGACCTGGTTTAGTCCTGGTTTAGTCCTGGTTTAGACCTGGTTTAGACCTGGTTTAGACCTGGTTTAGTCCTGGTTTAGTCCTGGTTTAGACCTGGTTTAGTCCTGGTTTAGTCCTGGTTTAGTCCTGGTTTAGACCTGGTTTAGACCTGGTTTAGTCCTGGTTTAGTCCTGGTTTAGACCTGGTTTAGTCCTGGTTTAGATCTGGTTTAGTCCTGGTTTAGACCTGGTTTTGACCTGGTTTAGTCCTGGTTTAGACCTGGTTTAGTCCTGGTTTAGTCCTGGTTTAGTCCTGGTTTAGTTCTGGTTTAGTCCTGGTTTAGACCTGGTTTAGTCCTGGTTTAGACCTGATTTAGACCTGGTTTAGTCCTGGTTTAGTCCTGGTTTAGACCTGGTTTAGACCTGGTTTAGACCTGGTCTAGTCCTGGTTTAGTCCTGGTTTAGTCCTGGTTTAGTACTGGTTTAGACCTGGTTTAGTCCTGATTTAGTCCTGGTTTAGTCCTGGTTTAGTCCTGGTTTAGACCTGTTTTTGACCTGATTTAGTCCTGGTTTAGTACTGGTTTAGACCTGGTTTAGACCTGGTTTAGTCCTGGTTTAGACCTGGTTTAGACCTGGTTTAGTACTGGTTTTGACCTGGTTTAGACCTGGTTTAGACCTGGTTTAGTCCTGGTTTAGACCTGGTTTAGTCCTGGTTTAGACCTGGTTTAGTCCTGGTTTAGTCCTGGTTTAGACCTGGTTTAGTCCTGGTTTAGACCTGGTTTAGACCTGGTTTAGTCCTGGTTTAGACCTGGTTTAGACCTGGTTTAGTCCTGGTTTAGTCCTGGTTTAGACCTGGTTTAGTCCTGGTTTAGTCCTGGTTTAGACCTGGTTTAGACCTGGTTTAGTCCTGGTTTAGTCCTGGTTTAGACCTGGTTTAGTCCTGGCTTAGATCTGGTTTAGTCCTGGTTTAGTCCTGGTTTAGACCTGGTTTAGTCCTGGTTTAGACCTGGTTTAGACCTGGTTTAGACCTGGTTTAGTCCTGATTTAGTCCTGGTTTAGTCCTGGTTTAGACCTGGTTTAGACCTGGTTTTGACCTGATTTAGTCCTGGTTTAGTCCTGGTTTAGACCTGGTTTAGTCCTGGTTTAGTCCTGGTTTAGACCTGGTTTAGTCCTGGTTTAGACCTGGTTTAGACCTGGTTTAGTCCTGGTTTAGTCCTGGTTTAGTCCTGGTTTAGCCCTGGTTTAGTCCTGGTTTAGTCCTGGTTTAGTCCTGGTTTGGACCTGGTTTATTCCTGGTTTAGTCCTGGTTTTGACCTGGTTTTGTCCTGGTTTAGTCCTGGTTTAGACCTGGTTTAGTCCTGGTTTAGACCTGGTTATGACCTGGTTTTGTCCTGGTTTAGTCCTGGTTTAGACCTGGTTTAGTACTGGTTTAGTCCTGGATTAGTCCTGGTTTAGCCCTGGTTTAGTCCTGGTTTAGTCCAGGTTTAGACCTGGTTTAGTCCTGGTTTAGTCCTGGTTTTAGTCCTGGTTTAGACCTGGTTTAGTCCTGGTTTAGACCTAGTTTAGTCCTGGTTTAGTCCTGGTTTAGACCTGGTTTAGACCTGGTTTAGTCCTGGTTTAGTCCTGGTTTAGACCTGGTTTAGACCTGGTTTAGACCTGGTTTAGTCCTGGTTTAGTCCTGGTTTAGACCTGGTTTAGTCCTGGTTTAGTCCTGGTTTAGTCCTGGTTTAGACCTGGTTTAGACCTGGTTTAGTCCTGGTTTAGTCCTGGTTTAGACCTGGTTTAGTCCTGGTTTAGATCTGGTTTAGTCCTGGTTTAGACCTGGTTTTGACCTGGTTTAGTCCTGGTTTAGACCTGGTTTAGTCCTGGTTTAGTCCTGGTTTAGTCCTGGTTTAGTTCTGGTTTAGTCCTGGTTTAGACCTGGTTTAGTCCTGGTTTAGACCTGATTTAGACCTGGTTTAGTCCTGGTTTAGTCCTGGTTTAGACCTGGTTTAGACCTGGTTTAGACCTGGTCTAGTCCTGGTTTAGTCCTGGTTTAGTCCTGGTTTAGTACTGGTTTAGACCTGGTTTAGTCCTGATTTAGTCCTGGTTTAGTCCTGGTTTAGTCCTGGTTTAGACCTGTTTTTGACCTGATTTAGTCCTGGTTTAGTACTGGTTTAGACCTGGTTTAGACCTGGTTTAGTCATGGTTTAGACCTGGTTTAGACCTGGTTTAGTACTGGTTTTGACCTGGTTTAGACCTGGTTTAGACCTGGTTTAGTCCTGGTTTAGACCTGGTTTAGTCCTGGTTTAGACCTGGTTTAGTCCTGGTTTAGTCCTGGTTTAGACCTGGTTTAGTCCTGGTTTAGACCTGGTTTAGACCTGGTTTAGTCCTGGTTTAGACCTGGTTTAGACCTGGTTTAGTCCTGGTTTAGTCCTGGTTTAGACCTGGTTTAGTCCTGGTTTAGTCCTGGTTTAGACCTGGTTTAGACCTGGTTTAGTCCTGGTTTAGTCCTGGTTTAGACCTGGTTTAGTCCTGGCTTAGATCTGGTTTAGTCCTGGTTTAGACCTGGTTTTGACCTGGTTTAGTCCTTGTTTAGACCTGGTTTAGTCCTGGTTTAGTCCTGGTTTAGTCCTGGTTTAGTTCTGGTTTAGTCCTGGTTTAGACCTGGTTTAGTCCTGGTTTAGACCTGGTTTAGACCTGGTTTAGACCTGGTCTAGTCCTGGTTTAGTCCTGGTTTAGTCCTGGTTTAGTACTGGTTTAGACCTGGTTTAGTCCTGATTTAGTCCTGGTTTAGTCCTGGTTTAGACCTGGTTTAGACCTGGTTTTGACCTGATTTAGTCCTGGTTTAGTCCTGGTTTAGACCTGGTTTAGTCCTGGTTTAGTCATGGTTTAGACCTGGTTTAGACCTGGTTTAGTACTGGTTTAGACCTGGTTTAGACCTGGTTTAGACCTGGTTTAGTCCTGGTTTAGACCTGGTTTAGACCTGGTTTAGACCTGGTTTAGACCTGGTTTAGTCCTGGTTTAGACCTGGTTTAGTCCTGGTTTAGACCTGGTTTGGACCTGGTTTAGACCTGGTTTAGACCTGGTCTAGTCCTGGTTTAGTCCTGGTTTAGTCCTGGTTTAGTACTGGTTTAGACCTGGTTTAGTCCTGATTTAGTCCTGGTTTAGTCCTGGTTTAGTCCTGGTTTAGACCTGGTTTAGACCTGGTTTAGTCCTGGTTTAGTCCTGGTAGAGCCCTGGTTTAGTCCTGGTTTAGACCTGGTTTTGACCTGGTTTAGTCCTGGTTTAGTCCTGGTTTAGTCCTGGTTTAGACCTGGTTTAGACCTGGTTTTGACCTGGTTTAGTCCTGGTTTAGTCCTGGTTTAGACCTGGTTTAGACCTGGTTTAGTACTGGTTTAGACCTGGTTTAGACCTGGTTTAGTCCTGTTTTAGACCTGGTTTAGTCCTGGTTTAGACCTGGTTTAGTCCTGGTTTAGACCTGGTTTAGACCTGGTTTAGACCTGGTTTAGTCCTAGGTTTAGTCCTGGTTTAGACCTGGTTTAGTCCTGGTTTAGACCTGGTTTAGACATGGTTTAGACCTGGTTTAGTCCTGGTTTAGTCCTGGTTTAGACCTGGTTTAGTCCTGGTTTAGTCATGGTTTAGACCTGGTTTAGACCTGGTTTAGTCCTGGTTTAGACCTGGTTTAGACCTGGTTTAGACCTGGTTTAGTCCTGGTTTAGACCTGGTTTAGTCCTGGTTTAGACCTGGTTTAGACCTGGTTTAGACCTGGTTTAGACCTGGTTTAGTCCTGGTTTAGACCTGGTTTAGTTCTGGTTTAGTCCTGGTTTAGACCTGGTTTAGTCCTGGTTTAGACCTGATTTAGACCTGGTTTAGTCCTGGTTTAGTCCTGGTTTAGTCCTGGTTTAGACCTGGTTTAGACCTGGTTTGGACCTGGTTTATTCCTGGTTTAGTCCTGGTTTAGACCTGTTTTTGACCTGGTTTAGTCCTGGTTTAGACCTGGTTTAGTCCTGGTTTAGACCTGGTTTTGACCTGGTTTTGTCCTGGTTTAGTCCTGGTTTAGACCTGGTTTAGTACTGGTTTAGTCCTGGATTAGTCCTGGTTTAGTCCTGGTTTAGTACTGGTTTAGTACTGGTTTAGACCTGGTTTAGTCCTGATTTAGTCCTGGTTTAGTCCTGGTTTAGTCCTGGTTTAGACCTGGTTTAGACCTGGTTTGGACCTGGTTTAGACCTGGTTTAGACCTGATTTAGACCTGGTTTAGTCCTGGTTTAGTCCTGGTTTAGTCCTGGTTTAGACCTGATTTAGACCTGGTTTAGTCCTGGTTTAGTCCTGGTTTAGTCCTGGTTTAGACCTGGTTTAGACCTGGTTTAGACCTGGTTTAGTTCTGGTTTAGTCCTGGTTTAGACCTGGTTTAGTCCTGGTTTAGACCTGATTTAGACCTGGTTTAGTCCTGGTTTATTCCTGGTTTAGTCCTGGTTTAGACCTGTTTTTGACCTGGTTTAGTCCTGGTTTAGACCTGGTTTAGTCCTGGTTTAGACCTGGTTTTGACCTGGTTTTGTCCTGGTTTAGTCCTGGTTTAGACCTGGTTTAGTCCTGGTTTAGTCCTGGATTAGTCCTGGTTTAGCCCTGGTTTAGTCCTGGTTTAGTCCAGGTTTAGACCTGGTTTAGTCCTGGTTTAGTCCTGGTTTTAGTCCTGGTTTAGACCTGGTTTAGTCCTGGTTTAGACCTAGTTTAGTCCTGGTTTAGTCCTGGTTTAGACCTGGTTTAGACCTGGTTTAGTCCTGGTTTAGTCCTGGTTTAGACCTGGTTTAGACCTGGTTTAGACCTGGTTTAGTCCTGGTTTAGACCTGGTTTAGTCCTGGTTTAGACCTGGTTTAGACCTGGTTTAGTGCTGGTTTAGTCCTGGTTTAGTCCTGGTTTAGACCTGGTTTAGTCCTGGTTTAGACCTGGTTTAGACCTGGTTTAGACCTGGTTTAGTCCTGGTTTAGACCTGGTTTAGTCCTGGTTTAGTCCTGGTTTTGACCTGGTTTAGTCCTGGTTTAGACCTGGTTTAGTCCTGGTTTAGTCCTGGGTTAGTCCTGGTTTAGTTCTGGTTTAGTCCTGGTTTAGACCTGGTTTAGTCCTGGTTTAGACCTGATTTAGACCTGGTTTAGTCCTGGTTTAGTCCTGGTTCAGACCTGGTTTAGACCTGGTTTAGACCTGGTCTAGTCCTGGTTTAGTCCTGGTTTAGTCCTGGTTTAGTACTGGTTTAGACCTGCTTTAGTCCTGATTTAGTCCTGGTTTAGTCCTGGTTTAGTCCTGGTTTAGACCTGGTTTAGTCATGGTTTAGACCTGGTTTAGACCTGGTTTAGTACTGGTTTAGACCTGGTTTAGTCCTGGTTTAGTACTGGTTTAGACCTGGTTTAGTCCTGGTTTAGACCTGGTTTAGTCATGGTTTAGACCTGGTTTAGACCTGGTTTAGTACTGGTTTAGACCTGGTTTAGACCTGTTTTTGACCTGATTTAGTCCTGGTTTAGTACTGGTTTAGACCTGGTTTAGACCTGGTTTAGTCATGGTTTAGACCTGGTTTAGACCTGGTTTAGTACTGGTTTAGACCTGGTTTAGACCTGGTTTAGACCTGGTTTAGTCCTGGTTTAGACCTGGTTTAGTCCTGGTTTAGACCTGGTTTAGTCCTGGTTTAGTCCTGGTTTAGACCTGGTTTAGTCCTGGTTTAGACCTGGTTTAGACCTGGTTTAGTCCTGGTTTAGACCTGGTTTAGACCTGGTTTAGTCCTGGTTTAGTCCTGGTTTAGACCTGGTTTAGTCCTGGTTTAGTCCTGGTTTAGACCTGGTTTAGACCTGGTTTAGTCCTGGTTTAGTCCTGGTTTAGACCTGGTTTAGTCCTGGTTTAGATCTGGTTTAGTCCTGGTTTAGACCTGGTTTTGACCTGGTTTAGTCCTGGTTTAGACCTGGTTTAGTCCTGGTTTAGTCCTGGTTTAGTCCTGGTTTAGTTCTGGTTTAGTCCTGGTTTAGACCTGGTTTAGTCCTGGTTTAGACCTGATTTAGACCTGGTTTAGTCCTGGTTTAGTCCTGGTTTAGACCTGGTTTAGACCTGGTTTAGACCTGGTCTAGTCCTGGTTTAGTCCTGGTTTAGTCCTGGTTTAGTACTGGTTTAGACCTGGTTTAGTCCTGGTTTAGACCTGTTTTTGACCTGATTTAGTCCTGGTTTAGTCCTGGTTTAGACCTGGTTTAGTCCTGGTTTAGTCATGGTTTAGACCTGGTTTAGACCTGGTTTAGTACTGGTTTAGACCTGGTTTAGACCTGGTTTAGACCTGGTTTAGTCCTGGTTTAGACCTGGTTTAGTCCTGGTTTAGTCCTGGTTTAGACCTGGTTTAGACCTGGTTTAGTCCTGGTTTAGACCTGGTTTTGACCTGGTTTAGTCCTGGTTTAGTCCTGGTTTAGTCCTGGTTTAGACCTGGTTTAGACCTGGTTTTGACCTGGTTTAGTCCTGGTTTAGTCTTGGTTTAGACCTGGTTTAGACCTGGTTTAGACCTGGTTTAGACCTGGTTTTGACCTGGTTTAGTCCTGGTTTAGACCTGGTTTAGTACTGGTTTAGACCTGGTTTAGACCTGGTTTAGTCCTGGTTTAGACCTGGTTTAGTCCTGGTTTAGACCTGGTTTAGTACTGGTTTAGACCTGGTTTGGACCTGGTTTAGACCTGGTTTAGTCCTGGTTTAGACCTGGTTTAGTCCTGGTTTAGACCTGGTTTAGACCTGGTTTAGTCCTGGTTTAGACCTGGTTTGGACCTGGTTTAGACCTGGTTTAGTTCTGGTTTAGTCCTGGTTTAGACCTGGTTTAGTCCTGGTTTAGACCTGATTTAGACCTGGTTTAGTCCTGGTTTAGTCCTGGTTTAGTCCTGGTTTAGACCTGGTTTAGACCTGGTTTGGACCTGGTTTATTCCTGGTTTAGTCCTGGTTTAGACCTGGTTTAGACCTGGTTTAGACCTGGTCTAGTCCTGGTTTAGACCTGGTTTGGACCTGGTTTATTCCTGGTTTAGTCCTGGTTTAGACCTGGTTTAGACCTGGTTTAGACCTGGTCTAGTCCTGGTTTAGTCCTGGTTTAGACCTGGTTTAGACCTGGTTTGGACCTGGTTTATTCCTGGTTTAGACCTGGTCTAGTCCTGGTTTAGTCCTGGTTTAGTCCTGGTTTAGTACTGGTTTAGACCTGCTTTAGTCCTGATTTAGTCCTGGTTTAGTCCTGGTTTAGTCCTGGTTTAGACCTGGTTTAGTCCTGGTTTTGACCTGGTTTAGTCCTGGTTTAGACCTGGTTTAGTACTGGTTTAGACCTGGTTTAGACCTGGTTTAGTCCTGGTTTAGACCTGGTTTAGTCCTGGTTTAGACCTGGTTTAGTCCTGGTTTAGACCTGGTTTAGACATGGTTTAGACCTGGTTTAGTCCTGGTTTAGTCCTGGTTTAGACCTGGTTTAGTCCTGGTTTAGTCATGGTTTAGACCTGGTTTAGACCTGGTTTAGTACTGGTTTAGACCTGGTTTGGACCTGGTTTAGACCTGGTTTAGTCCTGGTTTAGACCTGGTTTAGTTCTGGTTTAGTCCTGGTTTAGACCTGGTTTAGTCCTGGTTTAGACCTGGTTTAGACCTGGTTTAGTTCTGGTTTAGTCCTGGTTTGGACCTGGTTTAGACCTGGTTTAGACCTGGTTTAGACCTGGTTTAGTTCTGGTTTAGTCCTGGTTTAGACCTGGTTTAGTCCTGGTTTAGACCTGATTTAGACCTGGTTTAGTCCTGGTTTAGTCCTGGTTTAGTCCTGGTTTAGACCTGGTTTAGTCCTGGTTTAGACCTGGTTTTGACCTGGTTTTTTCCTGGTTTAGTCCTGGTTTAGACCTGGTTTAGTACTGGTTTAGTCCTGGATTAGTCCTGGTTTAGCCCTGGTTTAGTCCTGGTTTAGTCCAGGTTTAGACCTGGTTTAGTCCTGGTTTAGTCCTGGTTTTAGTCCTGGTTTAGACCTGGTTTAGTCCTGGTTTAGACCTAGTTTAGTCCTGGTTTAGTCCTGGTTTAGACCTGGTTTAGACCTGGTTTAGTCCTGGTTTAGTCCTGGTTTAGACCTGGTTTAGACCTGGTTTAGACCTGGTTTAGTCCTGGTTTAGACCTGGTTTAGTCCTGGTTTAGACCTGGTTTAGACCTGGTTTAGTGCTGGTTTAGTCCTGGTTTAGTCCTGGTTTAGACCTGGTTTAGTCCTGGTTTAGACCTGGTTTAGTCCTGGTTTAGTCCTGGTTTAGTCCTGGTTTAGACCTGGTTTAGTCCTGGTTTAGTCATGGTTTAGACCTGGTTTAGACCTGGTTTAGTACTGGTTTAGACCTGGTTTAGACCTGGTTTAGACCTGGTTTAGTCCTGGTTTAGACCTGGTTTAGTCCTGGTTTAGACCTGGTTTAGACCTGGTTTAGACCTGGTTTAGTCCTGGTTTAGACCTGGTTTAGTCCTGGTTTAGACCTGGTTTGGACCTGGTTTAGACCTGGTTTAGACCTGGTTTAGACCTGGTTTAGTACTGGTTTAGTCCTGGATTAGTCCTGGTTTAGCCCTGGTTTAGTCCTGGTTTAGTCCAGGTTTAGACCTGGTTTAGTCCTGGTTTAGACCTGGTTTAGTCCTGGTTTAGACCTGGTTTAGACCTGGTTTAGTCCTGGTTTAGTCCTGGTTTAGACCTGGTTTAGTGCTGGTTTAGTCCTGGTTTAGTCCTGGTTTAGACCTGGTTTAGTCCTGGTTTAGTCCTGGTTTAGACCTGGTTTAGTCCTGGTTTAGACCTGGTTTAGTCCTGGTTTAGTCCTGGTTTTGACCTGGTTTAGTCCTGGTTTAGACCTGGTTTAGTCCTGGTTTAGTCCTGGTTTAGTCCTGGTTTAGTTCTGGTTTAGTCCTGGTTTAGACCTGGTTTAGTCCTGGTTTGGACCTGATTTAGACCTGGTTTAGTCCTGGTTTAGTCCTGGTTTAGACATGGTTTAGACCTGGTTTAGACCTGGTCTAGTCCTGGTTTAGTCCTGGTTTAGTCCTGGTTTAGTACTGGTTTAGACCTGGTTTAGTCCTGATTTAGTCCTGGTTTAGTCCTGGTTTAGACCTGGTTTAGACCTGTTTTTGACCTGATTTAGTCCTGGTTTAGTACTGGTTTAGACCTGGTTTAGACCTGGTTTAGTCATGGTTTAGACCTGGTTTAGACCTGGTTTAGTACTGGTTTAGACCTGGTTTAGACCTGGTTTAGACCTGGTTTAGTCCTGGTTTAGACCTGGTTTAGTCCTGGTTTAGACCTGGTTTAGTCCTGGTTTAGTCCTGGTTTAGACCTGGTTTAGTCCTGGTTTAGACCTGGTTTAGTCCTGGTTTAGACCTGGTTTGGACCTGGTTTAGACCTGGTTTAGACCTGGTCTAGTCCTGGTTTAGTCCTGGTTTAGTCCTGGTTTAGTACTGGTTTAGTACTGGTTTAGACCTGGTTTAGTCCTGATTTAGTCCTGGTTTAGTCCTGGTTTAGTCCTGGTTTAGACCTGGTTTAGACCTGGTTTGGACCTGGTTTAGACCTGGTTTAGACCTGGTTTTGACCTGGTTTAGTTCTGGTTTAGTCCTGGTTTAGACCTGGTTTAGTCCTGGTTTAGACCTGGTTTTGACCTGGTTTTGTCCTGGTTTAGTCCTGGTTTAGACCTGGTTTAGTACTGGTTTAGTCCTGGATTAGTCCTGGTTTAGTCCTGGTTTAGTCCAGGTTTAGACCTGGTTTAGTCCTGGTTTAGTCCTGGTTTTAGTCCTGGTTTAGACCTGGTTTAGTCCTGGTTTAGACCTAGTTTAGTCCTGGTTTAGTCCTGGTTTAGACCTGGTTTAGACCTGGTTTAGTCCTGGTTTAGACCTGGTTTAGACCTGGTTTAGACCTGGTTTAGTCCTGGTTTAGACCTGGTTTAGTCCTGGTTTAGACCTGGTTTAGACCTGGTTTAGTCCTGGTTTAGTCCTGGTTTAGACCTGGTTTAGTGCTGGTTTAGTCCTGGTTTAGTCCTGGTTTAGACCTGGTTTAGTCCTGGTTTAGTCCTGGTTTAGACCTGGTTTAGTCCTGGTTTAGACCTGGTTTAGTCCTGGTTTAGTCCTGGTTTTGACCTGGTTTAGTCCTGGTTTAGACCTGGTTTAGTCCTGGTTTAGTCCTGGTTTAGTCCTGGTTTAGTTCTGGTTTAGTCCTGGTTTAGACCTGGTTTAGTCCTGGTTTAGACCTGATTTAGACCTGGTTTAGTCCTGGTTTAGTCCTGGTTTAGACATGGTTTAGACCTGGTTTAGACCTGGTCTAGTCCTGGTTTAGTCCTGGTTTAGTCCTGGTTTAGTACTGGTTTAGACCTGGTTTAGTCCTGATTTAGTCCTGGTTTAGTCCTGGTTTAGTCCTGGTTTAGACCTGTTTTTGACCTGATTTAGTCCTGGTTTAGTACTGGTTTAGACCTGGTTTAGACCTGGTTTAGTCATGGTTTAGACCTGGTTTAGACCTGGTTTAGTACTGGTTTAGACCTGGTTTAGACCTGGTTTAGACCTGGTTTAGTCCTGGTTTAGACCTGGTTTAGTCCTGGTTTAGACCTGGTTTAGTCCTGGTTTAGTCCTGGTTTAGACCTGGTTTAGTCCTGGTTTAGACCTGGTTTAGTCCTGGTTTAGACCTGGTTTGGACCTGGTTTAGACCTGGTTTAGACCTGGTCTAGTCCTGGTTTAGTCCTGGTTTAGTCCTGGTTTAGTACTGGTTTAGTACTGGTTTAGACCTGGTTTAGTCCTGATTTAGTCCTGGTTTAGTCCTGGTTTAGTCCTGGTTTAGACCTGGTTTAGACCTGGTTTGGACCTGGTTTAGACCTGGTTTAGACCTGGTTTTGACCTGGTTTAGTTCTGGTTTAGTCCTGGTTTAGACCTGGTTTAGTCCTGGTTTAGACCTGATTTAGACCTGGTTTAGTCCTGGTTTAGTCCTGGTTTAGTCCTGGTTTAGACCTGGTTTAGACCTGGTTTGGACCTGGTTTATTCCTGGTTTAGTCCTGGTTTAGACCTGTTTTTGACCTGGTTTAGTCCTGGTTTAGACCTGGTTTAGTCCTGGTTTAGACCTGGTTTTGACCTGGTTTTGTCCTGGTTTAGTCCTGGTTTAGACCTGGTTTAGTACTGGTTTAGTCCTGGATTAGTCCTGGTTTAGCCCTGGTTTAGTCCTGGTTTAGTCCAGGTTTAGACCTGGTTTAGTCCTGGTTTAGTCCTGGTTTTAGTCCTGGTTTAGACCTGGTTTAGTCCTGGTTTAGACCTAGTTTAGTCCTGGTTTAGTCCTGGTTTAGACCTGGTTTAGACCTGGTTTAGTCCTGGTTTAGACCTGGTTTAGACCTGGTTTAGACCTGGTTTAGTCCTGGTTTAGACCTGGTTTAGTCCTGGTTTAGACCTGGTTTTGTCCTGGTTTAGTCCTGGTTTAGACCTGGTTTAGTACTGGTTTAGTCCTGGATTAGTCCTGGTTTAGCCCTGGTTTAGTCCTGGTTTAGTCCAGGTTTAGACCTGGTTTAGTCCTGGTTTAGTCCTGGTTTTAGTCCTGGTTTAGACCTGGTTTAGACCTGGTTTAGACCTGGTTTAGTCCTGGTTTAGACCTGGTCTAGTCCTGGTTTAGTCCTGGTTTAGTCCTGGTTTAGACCTGGTTTAGACCTGGTTTAGACCTGGTTTAGTCCTGGTTTAGACCTGGTTTAGTCCTGGTTTAGTCCTGGTTTTGACCTGGTTTAGTCCTGGTTTAGACCTGGTTTAGTCCTGGTTTAGTCCTGGTTTAGTCCTGGTTTAGTTCTGGTTTAGTCCTGGTTTAGACCTGGTTTAGTCCTGGTTTAGACCTGATTTAGACCTGGTTTAGTCCTGGTTTAGTCCTGGTTCAGACCTGGTTTAGACCTGGTTTAGACCTGGTCTAGTCCTGGTTTAGTCCTGGTTTAGTCCTGGTTTAGTACTGGTTTAGACCTGCTTTAGTCCTGATTTAGTCCTGGTTTAGTCCTGGTTTAGTCCTGGTTTAGACCTGGTTTAGACCTGGTTTAGACCTGGTTTAGTACTGGTTTAGACCTGGTTTAGTCCTGGTTTAGTACTGGTTTAGACCTGGTTTAGTCCTGGTTTAGACCTGGTTTAGTCATGGTTTAGACCTGGTTTAGACCTGGTTTAGTACTGGTTTAGACCTGGTTTAGACCTGGTTTAGTCATGGTTTAGACCTGGTTTAGACCTGGTTTAGTACTGGTTTAGACCTGGTTTAGACCTGGTTTAGTCCTGGTTTAGACCTGGTTTAGTCCTGGTTTAGTCCTGGTTTAGACCTGGTTTAGTCCTGGTTTAGACCTGGTTTAGACCTGGTTTAGTCCTGGTTTAGACCTGGTTTAGACCTGGTTTAGTCCTGGTTTAGTCCTGGTTTAGACCTGGTTTAGTCCTGGTTTAGTCCTGGTTTAGACCTGGTTTAGTCCTGGTTTAGTCCTGGTTTAGACCTGGTTTAGTCCTGGTTTAGATCTGGTTTAGTCCTGGTTTAGACCTGGTTTTGACCTGGTTTAGTCCTGGTTTAGACCTGGTTTAGTCCTGGTTTAGTCCTGGTTTAGTCCTGGTTTAGTTCTGGTTTAGTCCTGGTTTAGACCTGGTTTAGTCCTGGTTTAGACCTGGTTTAGACCTGGTCTAGTCCTGGTTTAGTCCTGGTTTAGTCCTGGTTTAGTACTGGTTTAGTACTGGTTTAGACCTGGTTTAGTCCTGATTTAGTCCTGGTTTAGTCCTGGTTTAGTCCTGGTTTAGACCTGGTTTAGACCTGGTTTGGACCTGGTTTAGACCTGGTTTAGACCTGGTTTAGACCTGGTTTAGTTCTGGTTTAGTCCTGGTTTAGACCTGGTTTAGTCCTGGTTTAGACCTGATTTAGACCTGGTTTAGTCCTGGTTTAGTCCTGGTTTAGTCCTGGTTTAGACCTGTTTTTGACCTGGTTTAGTCCTGGTTTAGACCTGGTTTAGTCCTGGTTTAGACCTGGTTTTGACCTGGTTTTGTCCTGGTTTAGTCCTGGTTTAGACCTGGTTTAGTACTGGTTTAGTCCTGGATTAGTCCTGGTTTAGCCCTGGTTTAGTCCTGGTTTAGTCCAGGTTTAGACCTGGTTTAGTCCTGGTTTTAGTCCTGGTTTAGACCTGGTTTAGTCCTGGTTTAGACCTAGTTTAGTCCTGGTTTAGTCCTGGTTTAGACCTGGTTTAGACCTGGTTTAGTCCTGGTTTAGACCTGGTTTAGACCTGGTTTAGACCTGGTTTAGTCCTGGTTTAGACCTGGTTTAGTCCTGGTTTAGACCTGGTTTTGTCCTGGTTTAGTCCTGGTTTAGACCTGGTTTAGTACTGGTTTAGTCCTGGATTAGTCCTGGTTTAGCCCTGGTTTAGTCCTGGTTTAGTCCAGGTTTAGACCTGGTTTAGTCCTGGTTTAGTCCTGGTTTTAGTCCTGGTTTAGACCTGGTTTAGACCTGGTTTAGACCTGGTTTAGTCCTGGTTTAGACCTGGTCTAGTCCTGGTTTAGTCCTGGTTTAGTCCTGGTTTAGACCTGGTTTAGACCTGGTTTAGACCTGGTTTAGTCCTGGTTTAGACCTGGTTTAGTCCTGGTTTAGTCCTGGTTTTGACCTGGTTTAGTCCTGGTTTAGACCTGGTTTAGTCCTGGTTTAGTCCTGGTTTAGTCCTGGTTTAGTTCTGGTTTAGACCTGATTTAGACCTGGTTTAGTCCTGGTTTAGTCCTGGTTCAGACCTGGTTTAGACCTGGTTTAGACCTGGTCTAGTCCTGGTTTAGTCCTGGTTTAGTCCTGGTTTAGTACTGGTTTAGACCTGCTTTAGTCCTGATTTAGTCCTGGTTTAGTCCTGGTTTAGTCCTGGTTTAGACCTGGTTTAGTCATGGTTTAGACCTGGTTTAGACCTGGTTTAGTACTGGTTTAGACCTGGTTTAGTCCTGGTTTAGTACTGGTTTAGACCTGGTTTAGTCCTGGTTTAGACCTGGTTTAGTCCTGGTTTAGTACTGGTTTAGACCTGGTTTAGACCTGTTTTTGACCTGATTTAGTCCTGGTTTAGTACTGGTTTAGACCTGGTTTAGACCTGGTTTAGTCATGGTTTAGACCTGGTTTAGACCTGGTTTAGTCCTGGTTTAGACCTGGTTTAGACCTGGTTTAGTCCTGGTTTAGACCTGGTTTAGTCCTGGTTTAGACCTGGTTTAGTCCTGGTTTAGACCTGGTTTAGACCTGGTTTAGACCTGGTTTAGTCCTGGTTTAGACCTGGTTTAGTCCTGGTTTAGACCTGGTTTAGTCCTGGTTTAGTCCTGGTTTAGACCTGGTTTAGTCCTGGTTTAGACCTGGTTTAGACCTGGTTTAGACCTGGTTTAGTCCTGGTTTAGTCCTGGTTTAGACCTGGTTTAGTCCTGGTTTAGTCCTGGTTTAGACCTGGTTTAGTCCTGGTTTAGTCCTGGTTTAGACCTGGTTTAGTCCTGGTTTAGATCTGGTTTAGTCCTGGTTTAGACCTGGTTTTGACCTGGTTTAGTCCTGGTTTAGACCTGGTTTAGTCCTGGTTTAGTCCTGGTTTAGTCCTGGTTTAGTTCTGGTTTAGTCCTGGTTTAGACCTGGTTTAGTCCTGGTTTAGACCTGATTTAGACCTGGTTTAGTCCTGGTCTAGTCCTGGTTTAGTCCTGGTTTAGTCCTGGTTTAGTACTGGTTTAGACCTGGTTTAGTCCTGGTTTAGACCTGTTTTTGACCTGATTTAGTCCTGGTTTAGTCCTGGTTTAGACCTGGTTTAGTCCTGGTTTAGTCATGGTTTAGACCTGGTTTAGACCTGGTTTAGTACTGGTTTAGACCTGGTTTAGACCTGGTTTAGACCTGGTTTAGTCCTGGTTTAGACCTGGTTTAGTCCTGGTTTAGTCCTGGTTTAGACCTGGTTTAGACCTGGTTTAGTCCTGGTTTAGACCTGGTTTTGACCTGGTTTAGTCCTGGTTTAGTCCTGGTTTAGTCCTGGTTTAGACCTGGTTTAGACCTGGTTTTGACCTGGTTTAGTCCTGGTTTAGTCCTGGTTTAGACCTGGTTTAGACCTGGTTTAGACCTGGTTTAGACCTGGTTTTGACCTGGTTTAGTCCTGGTTTAGACCTGGTTTAGTACTGGTTTAGACCTGGTTTAGACCTGGTTTAGTCCTGGTTTAGACCTGGTTTAGTCCTGGTTTAGACCTGGTTTAGTCCTGGTTTAGACCTGGTTTAGACATGGTTTAGACCTGGTTTAGTCCTGGTTTAGTCCTGGTTTAGACCTGGTTTAGTCCTGGTTTAGTCATGGTTTAGACCTGGTTTAGACCTGGTTTAGTCCTGGTTTAGACCTGGTTTAGACCTGGTTTAGACCTGGTTTAGTCCTGGTTTAGACCTGGTTTAGACCTGGTTTAGTCCTGGTTTAGACCTGGTTTGGACCTGGTTTAGACCTGGTTTAGACCTGGTTTAGACCTGGTTTAGTTCTGGTTTAGTCCTGGTTTAGACCTGGTTTAGTCCTGGTTTAGACCTGATTTAGACCTGGTTTAGTCCTGGTTTAGTCCTGGTTTAGTCCTGGTTTAGACCTGGTTTAGACCTGGTTTGGACCTGGTTTATTCCTGGTTTAGTCCTGGTTTAGACCTGGTTTAGTCCTGGTTTAGACCTGGTTTTGACCTGGTTTTGTCCTGGTTTAGTCCTGGTTTAGCCCTGGTTTAGTCCTGGTTTAGTCCAGGTTTAGACCTGGTTTAGTCCTGGTTTAGTCCTGGATTAGTCCTGGTTTAGCCCTGGTTTAGTCCTGGTTTAGTCCAGGTTTAGACCTGGTTTAGTCCTGGTTTAGTCCTGGTTTTAGTCCTGGTTTAGACCTGGTTTAGTCCTGGTTTAGACCTAGTTTAGTCCTGGTTTAGTCCTGGTTTAGACCTGGTTTAGACCTGGTTTAGTCCTGGTTTAGTCCTGGTTTAGACCTGGTTTAGACCTGGTTTAGACCTGGTTTAGTCCTGGTTTAGACCTGGTTTAGACCTGGTTTAGTGCTGGTTTAGTCCTGGTTTAGTCCTGGTTTAGACCTGGTTTAGTCCTGGTTTAGACCTGGTTTAGTCCTGGTTTAGACCTGTTTTTGACCTGATTTAGTCCTGGTTTAGTCCTGGTTTAGACCTGGTTTAGTCCTGGTTTAGTCATGGTTTAGACCTGGTTTAGACCTGGTTTAGTCCTGGTTTAGACCTGGTTTAGTCCTGGTTTAGACCTGGTTTAGACCTGGTTTAGTCCTGGTTTAGACCTGGTTTAGTCCTGGTTTAGACCTGGTTTGGACCTGGTTTAGACCTGGTTTAGACCTGGTTTAGTCCTGGTTTAGTCCTGGTTTAGACCTGGTTTAGACCTGGTTTAGTCCTGGTTTAGTCCTGGTAGAGCCCTGGTTTAGTCCTGGTTTAGACCTGGTTTAGACCTGGTTTAGACCTGGTTTTGACCTGGTTTAGTCCTGGTTTAGTCCTGGTTTAGACCTGGTTTTGACCTGGTTTAGTACTGGTTTAGACCTGGTTTAGACCTGGTTTAGTCCTGGTTTAGTACTGGTTTAGACCTGGTTTAGTCCTGATTTAGTCCTGGTTTAGTCCTGGTTTAGACCTGGTTTAGTCCTGGTTTAAACCTGGTTTAGACCTGGTTTAGACCTGGTTTAGACCTGGTTTAGACCTGGTTTAGTCCTGGTTTAGACCTGGTTTAGTCCTGGTTTAGTCCTGGTTTAGACCTGGTTTAGTCCTGGTTTAGACCTGGTTTAGACCTGGTTTAGACCTGGTTTAGTCCTAGGTTTAGTCCTGGTTTAGACCTGGTTTAGTCCTGGTTTAGACCTGGTTTAGACATGGTTTAGTCCTGGTTTAGACCTGGTTTAGTCCTGGTTTAGTCCTGGTTTAGACCTGGTTTAGACCTGGTTTAGTCCTGGTTTAGTCCTGGTTTAGCCCTGGTTTAGTCCTGGTTTAGTCCTGGTTTAGTCCTGGTTTGGTCCTGATTTAGTCCTGGTTTAGTCCTGGTTTAGACCTGGTTTAGACCTGGTTTGGACCTGGTTTATTCCTGGTTTAGTCCTGGTTTAGACCTGGTTTAGTCCTGGTTTAGACCTGGTTTTGACCTGGTTTTGTCCTGGTTTAGTCCTGGTTTAGACCTGGTTTAGTCCAGGTTTAGACCTGGTTTAGTCCTGGTTTAGTCCTGGTTTTAGTCCTGGTTTAGACCTGTTTTAGTCCTGGTTTAGACCTGGTTTAGACCTGGTTTAGTCCTAGGTTTAGTCCTGGTTTAGACCTGGTTTAGACCTGGTTTAGACCTGGTTTAGTCCTGGTTTAGACCTGGTTTAGTCCTGGTTTAGTCCTGGTTTAGACCTGGTTTAGACCTGGTTTAGACCTGGTCTAGTCCTGGTTTAGTCCTGGTTTAGTCCTGGTTTAGTACTGGTTTAGACCTGGTTTAGTCCTGATTTAGTCCTGGTTTAGTCCTGGTTTAGTCCTGGTTTAGACCTGTTTTTGACCTGATTTAGTCCTGGTTTAGTACTGGTTTAGACCTGGTTTAGACCTGGTTTAGTCATGGTTTAGACCTGGTTTAGACCTGGTTTAGTACTGGTTTAGACCTGGTTTAGACCTGGTTTAGACCTGGTTTAGTCCTGGTTTAGACCTGGTTTAGTCCTGGTTTAGTCCTGGTTTAGACCTGGTTTAGTCCTGGTTTAGACCTGGTTTAGACCTGGTTTAGTCCTGGTTTAGACCTGGTTTAGACCTGGTTTAGTCCTGGTTTAGTCCTGGTTTAGACCTGGTTTAGACCTGGTTTAGTACTGGTTTAGTCCTGGTTTAGACCTGGTTTAGTCCTGGTTTAGACCTGGTTTAGACCTGGTTTAGTCCTGGTTTAGACCTGGTTTAGACCTGGTTTAGTCCTGGTTTAGTCCTGGTTTAGACCTGGTTTAGACCTGGTTTAGTCCTGGTTTAGTCCTGGTTTAGACCTGGTTTAGTCCTGGTTTAGACCTGGTTTAGTCCTGATTTAGTCCTGGTTTAGTCCTGGTTTAGTCCTGGTTTAGACCTGTTTTTGACCTGGTTTAGTCATGGTTTAGACCTGGTTTAGACCTGGTTTAGTACTGGTTTAGACCTGGTTTAGACCTGGTTTAGACCTGGTTTAGTCCTGGTTTAGACCTGGTTTAGTCCTGGTTTAGACCTGGTTTAGACCTGGTTTAGACCTGGTTTAGACCTGGTTTAGTCCTGGTTTAGACCTGGTTTAGTCCTGGTTTAGACCTGGTTTGGACCTGGTTTAGACCTGGTTTAGACCTGGTCTAGTCCTGGTTTAGTCCTGGTTTAGTCCTGGTTTAGTACTGGTTTAGACCTGGTTTAGTCCTGATTTAGTCCTGGTTTAGTCCTGGTTTAGTCCTGGTTTAGACCTGGTTTAGACCTGGTTTAGTCCTGGTTTAGTCCTGGTAGAGCCCTGATTTAGTCCTGGTTTAGTCCTGGTTTAGACCTGGTTTAGACCTGGTTTTGACCTGGTTTAGTCCTGGTTTAGTACTGGTTTAGACCTGGTTTAGTCCTGATTTAGTCCTGGTTTAGTCCTGGTTTAGTCCTGGTTTAGACCTGGTTTAGACCTGGTTTAGTCCTGGTTTAGTCCTGGTAGAGCCCTGGTTTAGTCCTGGTTTAGACCTGGTTTAGACCTGGTTTAGACCTGGTTTTGACCTGGTTTAGTCCTGGTTTAGTCCTGGTTTAGACCTGGTTTTGACCTGGTTTAGTACTGGTTTAGACCTGGTTTAGACCTGGTTTAGTCCTGGTTTAGTACTGGTTTAGACCTGGTTTAGTCCTGATTTAGTCCTGGTTTAGTCCTGGTTTAGACCTGGTTTAGTCCTGGTTTAAACCTGGTTTAGACCTGGTTTAGACCTGGTTTAGACCTGGTTTAGACCTGGTTTAGTCCTGGTTTAGACCTGGTTTAGTCCTGGTTTAGACCTGGTTTAGACCTGGTTTAGTCCTGGTTTAGTCCTGGTTTAGTCCTGGTTTAGCCCTGGTTTAGTCCTGGTTTAGTCCTGGTTTAGTCCTGGTTTGGTCCTGGTTTAGTCCTGGTTTAGTCCTGGTTTAGACCTGGTTTAGACCTGGTTTGGACCTGGTTTATTCCTGGTTTAGTCCTGGTTTAGACCTGTTTTTGACCTGGTTTAGTCCTGGTTTAGACCTGGTTTAGTCCTGGTTTAGACCTGGTTTTGACCTGGTTTTGTCCTGGTTTAGTCCTGGTTTAGACCTGGTTTAGTACTGATTTAGTCCTGGATTAGTCCTGGTTTAGCCCTGGTTTAGTCCTGGTTTAGTCCAGGTTTAGACCTGGTTTAGTCCTGGTTTAGTCCTGGTTTTAGTCCTGGTTTAGACCTGGTTTAGTCCTGGTTTAGACCTGGTTTAGACCTGGTTTAGTCCTAGGTTTAGTCCTGGTTTAGACCTGGTTTAGACCTGGTTTAGACCTGGTTTAGTCCTGGTTTAGACCTGGTTTAGTCCTGGTTTAGTCCTGGTTTAGTCCTGGTTTAGACCTGGTTTAGACCTGGTTTAGACCTGGTCTAGTCCTGGTTTAGTCCTGGTTTAGTCCTGGTTTAGTACTGGTTTAGACCTGGTTTAGTCCTGATTTAGTCCTGGTTTAGTCCTGGTTTAGTCCTGGTTTAGACCTGTTTTTGACCTGATTTAGTCCTGGTTTAGTACTGGTTTAGACCTGGTTTAGACCTGGTTTAGTCATGGTTTAGACCTGGTTTAGACCTGGTTTAGTACTGGTTTAGACCTGGTTTAGACCTGGTTTAGACCTGGTTTAGTCCTGGTTTAGACCTGGTTTAGTCCTGGTTTAGTCCTGGTTTAGACCTGGTTTAGTCCTGGTTTAGACCTGGTTTAGACCTGGTTTAGTCCTGGTTTAGACCTGGTTTAGACCTGGTTTAGTCCTGGTTTAGTCCTGGTTTAGACCTGGTTTAGACCTGGTTTAGTCCTGGTTTAGTCCTGGTTTAGACCTGGTTTAGTCCTGGTTTAGACCTGGTTTTGACCTGGTTTAGTCCTGGTTTAGACCTGGTTTTGACCTGGTTTAGTCCTGGTTTAGTCCTGGTTTAGCCCTGGTTTAGTCCTGGTTTAGACCTGGTTTAGTCCTGGTTTAGACCTAGTTTAGACATGGTTTAGTCCTGGTTTAGACCTGGTTTAGTCCTGGTTTAGACCTGGTTTAGACCTTGTTTAGTCCTGGTTTAGTCCTGGTTTAGTCCTGGTTTAGCCCTGGTTTAGTCCTGGTTTAGTCCTGGTTTAGTCCTGGTTTGGTCCTGGTTTAGTCCTGGTTTAGTCCTGGTTTAGACCTGGTTTAGACCTGGTTTGGACCTGGTTTATTCCTGGTTTAGTCCTGGTTTAGACCTGTTTTTGACCTGGTTTAGTCCTGGTTTAGACCTGGTTTAGTCCTGGTTTAGACCTGGTTTTGACCTGGTTTTGTCCTGGTTTAGTCCTGGTTTAGACCTGGTTTAGTACTGATTTAGTCCTGGATTAGTCCTGGTTTAGCCCTGGTTTAGTCCTGGTTTAGTCCAGGTTTAGACCTGGTTTAGTCCTGGTTTAGTCCTGGTTTTAGTCCTGGTTTAGACCTGGTTTAGTCCTGGTTTAGACCTGGTTTAGACCTGGTTTAGTCCTAGGTTTAGTCCTGGTTTAGACCTGGTTTAGACCTGGTTTAGACCTGGTTTAGTCCTGGTTTAGACCTGGTTTAGACCTGGTTTAGTCCTAGGTTTAGTCCTAGTTTAGACCTGGTTTAGACCTGGTTTAGACCTGGTTTAGTCCTGGTTTAGACCTGGTTTAGACCTGGTTTAGACCTGGTTTAGTCCTGGTTTAGACCTGGTTTAGTCCTGGTTTAGACCTGGTTTAGACCTGGTTTAGTCCTAGGTTTAGTCCTGGTTTAGACCTGGTTTAGACCTGGTTTAGACCTGGTTTAGTCCTGGTTTAGACCTGGTTTAGACCTGGTTTAGACCTGGTTTAGTCCTGGTTTAGACCTGGTTTAGGCCTGGTTTAGTCCTGGTTTAGTCCTGGTTTAGACCTGGTTTAGTCCTAGGTTTAGTCCTGGTTTAGACCTGGTTTAGACCTGGTTTAGACCTGGTTTAGTCCTGGTTTAGACCTGGTTTAGACCTGGTTTAGACCTGGTTTAGTCCTGGTTTAGACCTGGTTTAGACCTGGTTTAGTCCTGGTTTAGTCCTGGTTTAGACCTGGTTTAGTCCTGGTTTAGACCTGGTTTAGTCCTGGTTTAGACCTGGTTTAGACCTAGGTTTAGTCCTGGTTTAGTCCTGGTCCTGGACCTGGTCCTGGTCCTGGTCCTGGTCAAAGTGATTTATTTTTTAAATTAGAAAAATACAGTAGGAGGCGCTAAACCAGCTCTAACATGACTCCTTTAGAGCTAAACCAGCTCTAACATGACTCCTTTAGAGCTAAACCAGCTCTAACATGACTCCTTTAGAGCTAAACCAGCTCTAACATGACTCCTTTAGAGCTAAACCAGCTCTAACATGACTCTTTTAGAGCTAAACCAGCTCTAACATGACTCCCTTAGAGTTAAACCAGGTCTAACATGACTCCTTTAGAGCTAAACCAGCTCTAACATGACTCCTTTAGAGCTAAACCAGGTCTAACATGACTCTTTTAGAGCTAAACCAACTCTAACATGACTCCTTTAGAGCTAAACCAGGTCTAACATGACTCCTTTAGAGCTAAACCAGCTCTAACATGACTCCTTTAGAGCTAAACCAGGTCTAACATGACTCCTTTAGAGCTAAACCAGCTCTAACATGACTCCTTTAGAGCTAAACCAGCTCTAACATGACTCTTTTAGAGCTAAACCAGCTCTAACATGACTCCTTTAGAGCTAAACCAGCTCTAACATGACTCTTTTCGAGCTAAACCAGCTCTAACATGACTCCTTTAGAGTTAAACCAGGTCTAACATGACTCCTTTAGAGCTAAACCAGCTCTAACATGACTCCTTTAGAGTTAAACCAGGTCTAACATGACTCCTTTAGAGCTAAACCAGCTCTAACATGACTCCTTTAGAGCTAAACCAGGTCTAACATGACTCTTTTAGAGCTAAACCAGGTCTAACATGACTCCTTTAGAGCTAAACCAGGTCTAACATGACTCTTTTAGAGCTAAACCAACTCTAACATGACTCCTTTAGAGCTAAACCAGCTCTAACATGACTCCTTTAGAGCTAAACCAGGTCTAACATGACTCTTTTAGAGCTAAACCAGCTCTAACATGACTCTTTTAGAGCTAAACCAGGTCTAACATGACTCCTTTAGAGCTAAACCAGCTCTAACATGACTCTTTTAGAGCTAAACCAGCTCTAACATGACTCCTTTAGAGCTAAACCAGCTCTAACATGACTCCTTTAGAGCTAAACCAGCTCTAACATGACTCCTTTAGAGCTAAACCAGCTCTAACATGACTCCTTTAGAGTTAAACCAGGTCTAACATGACTCCTTTAGAGCTAAACCAGGTCTAACATGACTCCTTTAGAGCTAAACCAGGTCTAACATGACTCCTTTAGAGCTAAACCAGGTCTAACATGACTCCTTTAGAGCTAAACCAGCTCTAACATGACTCTTTTAGAGCTAAACCAGGTCTAACATGACTCTTTTAGAGCTAAACCAGCTCTAACATGACTCCTTTAGAGCTAAACCAGGTCTAACATGACTCTTTTAGAGCTAAACCAGGTCTAACATGACTCTTTTAGAGCTAAACCAGCTCTAACATGAGTCTTTTAGAGCTAAACCAGGTCTAACATGACTCCTTTAGAGCTAAACCAGCTCTAACATGACTCTTTTAGAGCTAAACCAGCTCTAACATGACTCCTTTAGAGCTAAACCAGGTCTAACATGACTCTTTTAGAGCTAAACCAGCTCTAACATGACTCCTTTAGAGTTAAACCAGGTCTAACATGACTCCTTTAGAGCTAAACCAGCTCTAACATGACTCCTTTAGAGCTAAACCAGGTCTAACATGACTCTTTTAGAGCTAAACCAGGTCTAACATGACTCTTTTAGAGCTAAACCAGGTCTAACATGACTCCTTTAGAGCTAAACCAGCTCTAACATGACTCCTTTAGAGCTAAACCAGGTCTAACATGACTCTTTTAGAGCTAAACCAGGTCTAACATGACTCTTTTAGAGCTAAACCAGCTCTAACATGAGTCTTTTAGAGCTAAACCAGGTCTAACATGACTCCTTTAGAGCTAAACCAGCTCTAACATGACTCTTTTAGAGCTAAACCAGCTCTAACATGACTCCTTTAGAGCTAAACCAGCTCTCACATGACTCCTTTAGAGCTAAACCAGGTCTAACATGACTCTTTTAGAGCTAAACCAGGTCTAACATGACTCCTTTAGAGCTAAACCAGCTCTAACATGACTCCTTTAGAGCTAAACCAGGTCTAACATGACTCTTTTAGAGCTAAACCAGCTCTAACATGACTCCTTTAGAGCTAAACCAGCTCTAACATGAGTCTTTTAGAGCTAAACCAGCTCTAACATGACTCTTTTAGAGCTAAACCAGCTCTAACATGACTCTTTTAGAGCTAAACCAGCTCTAACATGAGTCTTTTAGAGCTAAACCAGCTCTAACATGACTCTTTTAGAGTTAAACCAGGTCTAACATGAGTCTTTTAGAGCTAAACCAGCTCTAACATGACTCCTTTAGAGCTAAACCAGGTCTAACATGACTCTTTTAGAGCTAAACCAGGTCTAACATGACTCTTTTAGAGCTAAACCAGGTCTAACATGACTCTTTTAGAGCTAAACCAGCTCTAACATGACTCTTTTAGAGCTAAACCAGGTCTAACATGACTCCTTTAGAGCTAAACCAGGTCTAACATGACTCTTTTAGAGCTAAACCAGGTCTAACATGACTCCTTTAGAGCTAAACCAGGTCTAACATGACTCTTTTAGAGCTAAACCAGGTCTAACATGACTCTTTTAGAGTTAAACCAGCTCTAACATGACTCCTTTAGAGCTAAACCAGGTCTAACATGAGTCTTTTAGAGCTAAACCAGGTCTAACATGACTCTTTTAGAGCTAAACCAGCTCTAACATGACTCCTTTAGAGCTAAACCAGGTCTAACATGACTCTTTTAGAGCTAAACCAGGTCTAACATGACTCCTTTAGAGCTAAACCAGCTCTAACATGACTCTTTTAGAGCTAAACCAGGTCTAACATGACTCCTTTAGAGCTAAACCAGGTCTAACATGACTCTTTTAGAGCTAAACCAGGTCTAACATGACTCTTTTAGAGTTAAACCAGGTCTAACATGACTCTTTTAGAGCTAAACCAGCTCTAACATGACTCTTTTAGAGCTAAACCAGGTCTAACATGACTCCTTTAGAGCTAAACCAGGTCTAACATGACTCTTTTAGAGCTAAACCAGGTCTAACATGACTCCTTTAGAGCTAAACCAGGTCTAACATGACTCTTTTAGAGCTAAACCAGGTCTAACATGACTCTTTTAAAGTTAAACCAGCTCTAACATGACTCCTTTAGAGCTAAACCAGGTCTAACATGAGTCTTTTAGAGCTAAACCAGGTCTAACATGACTCTTTTAGAGCTAAACCAGCTCTAACATGACTCCTTTAGAGCTAAACCAGGTCTAACATGACTCTTTTAGAGCTAAACCAGGTCTAACATGACTCCTTTAGAGCTAAACCAGCTCTAACATGACTCTTTTAGAGCTAAACCAGGTCTAACATGACTCCTTTAGAGCTAAACCAGGTCTAACATGACTCCTTTAGAGCTAAACCAGGTCTAACATGACTCTTTTAGAGCTAAACCAGGTCTAACATGACTCCTTTAGAGCTAAACCAGGTCTAACATGACTCTTTTAGAGCTAAACCAGGTCTAACATGACTCCTTTAGAGCTAAACCAGGTCTAACATGACTCCTTTAGAGCTAAACCAGGTCTAACATGACTCCTTTAGAGCTAAACCAGCTCTAACATGACTCTTTTAGAGCTAAACCAGGTCTAACATGACTCTTTTAGAGCTAAACCAGGTCTAACATGACTCCTTTAGAGCTAAACCAGCTCTAACATGACTCTTTTAGAGCTAAACCAGGTCTAACATGACTCCTTTAGAGCTAAACCAGCTCTAACATGAGTCTTTTAGAGCTAAACCAGGTCTAACATGACTCCTTTAGAGCTAAACCAGCTCTAACATGACTCTTTTAGAGCTAAACCAGGTCTAACATGACTCTTTTAGAGCTAAACCAGGTCTAACATGACTCCTTTAGAGCTAAACCAGGTCTAACATGACTCCTTTAGAGCTAAACCAGGTCTAACATGACTCTTTTAGAGCTAAACCAGGTCTAACATGACTCTTTTAGAGCTAAACCAGGTCTAACATGACTCCTTTAGAGCTAAACCAGCTCTAACATGACTCTTTTAGAGCTAAACCAGCTCTAACATGACTCCTTTAGAGCTAAACCAGGTCTAATATGAGTCTTTAGAGCTAAACCAGCTCTAACATGACTCTTTTAGAGCTAAACAGGCTCTAACATGAGTCTTTTAGAGCTAAACCAGGTCTAACATGACTCTTTTAGAGCTAAACCAGGTCTAACATGACTCTTTTAGAGCTAAACCAGGTCTAACATGACTCTTTTAGAGCTAAACCAGGTCTAACATGACTCCTTTAGAGCTAAACCAGGTCTAACATGACTCTTTTAGAGCTAAACCAGGTCTAACATGACTCCTTTAGAGCTAAACCAGCTCTAACATGAGTCTTTTAGAGCTAAACCAGCTCTAACATGACTCTTTTAGAGCTAAACCAGGTCTAACATGACTCCTTTAGAGCTAAACCAGGTCTAACATGAGTCTTTTAGAGCTAAACCAGCTCTAACATGACTCTTTTAGAGCTAAACCAGCTCTAACATGACTCCTTTAGAGCTAAACCAGGTCTAACATGACTCTTTTAGAGCTAAACCAGGTCTAACATGACTCCTTTAGAGCTAAACCAGCTCTAACATGACTCTTTTAGAGCTAAACCAGGTCTAACATGACTCCTTTAGAGCTAAACCAGGTCTAACATGACTCTTTTAGAGCTAAACCAGGTCTAACATGACTCTTTTAGAGTTAAACCAGGTCTAACATGACTCTTTTAGAGCTAAACCAGCTCTAACATGACTCTTTTAGAGCTAAACCAGGTCTAACATGACTCCTTTAGAGCTAAACCAGGTCTAACATGACTCCTTTAGAGCTAAACCAGGTCTAACATGACTCTTTTAGAGCTAAACCAGGTCTAACATGACTCCTTTAGAGCTAAACCAGGTCTAACATGACTCCTTTAGAGCTAAACCAGGTCTAACATGACTCTTTTAGAGCTAAACCAGCTCTAACATGACTCCTTTAGAGCTAAACCAGGTCTAACATGACTCTTTTAGAGCTAAACCAGGTCTAACATGACTCTTTTAGAGCTAAACCAGCTCTAACATGACTCCTTTAGAGCTAAACCAGGTCTAACATGACTCTTTTAGAGCTAAACCAGGTCTAACATGACTCCTTTAGAGCTAAACCAGCTCTAACATGACTCTTTTAGAGCTAAACCAGGTCTAACATGACTCTTTTAGAGCTAAACCAGGTCTAACATGACTCCTTTAGAGCTAAACCAGGTCTAACATGACTCTTTTAGAGCTAAACCAGGTCTAACATGACTCTTTTAGAGCTAAACCAGCTCTAACATGACTCTTTTGAGCTAAACCAGCTCTAACATGACTCTTTTGAGCTAAACCAGGTCTAACATGACTCCTTTAGAGCTAAACCAGCTCTAACATGACTCTTTTAGAGCTAAACCAGCTCTAACATGACTCTTTAAGAGCTAAACCAGCTCTAACATGACTCCTTTAGAGCTAAACCAGCTCTAACATGACTCTTTTAGAGCTAAACCAGGTCTAACATGACTCTTTTAGAGCTAAACCAGCTCTAACATGACTCTTTTAGAGCTAAACCAGCCCTAACATGACTCTTTTAGAGCTAAACCAGGTCTAACATGACTCCTTTAGAGCTAAACCAGGTCTAACATGACTCCTTTAGAGCTAAACCAGCTCTAACATGACTCTTTTAGAGCTAAACCAGCTCTAACATGACTCCTTTAGAGCTAAACCAGCTCTAACATGACTCCTTTAGAGCTAAACCAGGTCTAACATGACTCTTTTAGAGCTAAACCAGGTCTAACATGACTCTTTTAGAGCTAAACCAGCTCTAACATGACTCTTTTAGAGCTAAACCAGCCCTAACATGACTCTTTTAGAGCTAAACCAGGTCTAACATGACTCCTTTAGAGCTAAACCAGGTCTAACATGACTCTTTTAGAGCTAAACCAGGTCTAACATGACTCCTTTAGAGCTAAACCAGCTCTAACATGAGTCTTTTAGAGCTAAACCAGCTCTAACATGACTCTTTTAGAGCTAAACCAGGTCTAACATGACTCCTTTAGAGCTAAACCAGGTCTAACATGACTCCTTTAGAGCTAAACCAGCTCTAACATGACTCTTTTAGAGCTAAACCAGCTCTAACATGACTCCTTTAGAGCTAAACCAGGTCTAACATGACTCTTTTAGAGCTAAACCAGGTCTAACATGACTCCTTTAGAGCTAAACCAGGTCTAACATGACTCCTTTAGAGCTAAACCAGCTCTAACATGACTCTTTTAGAGCTAAACCAGCTCTAACATGACTCCTTTAGAGCTAAACCAGGTCTAACATGACTCTTTTAGAGCTAAACAAGGTCTAACATGACTCTTTTAGAGCTAAACCAGCTCTAACATGACTCCCTTAGAGCTAAACCAGGTCTAACATGACTCCTTTAGAGCTAAACCAGCTCTAACATGACTCTTTTAGAAATAAACCAGGTCTAACATGACTCTTTTAGAGCTAAACCAGGTCTAACATGACTCCTTTAGAGCTAAACCAGGTCTAACATGACTCTTTTAGAGCTAAACCAGGTCTAACATGACTCTTTTAGAGCTAAACCAGCTCTAACATGACTCTTTTGAGCTAAACCAGGTCTAACATGACTCCTTTAGAGCTAAACCAGCTCTAACATGACTCTTTTAGAGCTAAACCAGCTCTAACATGACTCCTTTAGAGCTAAACCAGCTCTAACATGACTCCTTTAGAGCTAAACCAGGTCTAACATGACTCTTTTAGAGCTAAACCAGGTCTAACATGACTCTTTTAGAGCTAAACCAGCTCTAACATGACTCTTTTAGAGCTAAACCAGCCCTAACATGACTCTTTTAGAGCTAAACCAGGTCTAACATGAGTCTTTTAGAGCTAAACCAGCTCTAACATGACTCCTTTAGATCTAAACCAGGTCTAACATGACTCTTTTAGAGTTAAAACAGCTCTAACATGACTCTTTTAGAGCTAAACCAGGTCTAACATGACTCCTTTAGAGCTAAACCAGGTTTAACATGACTCTTTTAGAGCTAAACCAGGTCTAACATGACTCTTTTAGAGCTAAACCAGGTCTAACATGACTCTTTTAGAGCTAAACCAGGTCTAACATGACTCCTTTAGAGCTAAACCAGCTCTAACATGACTCCTTTAGAGCTAAACCAGCTCTAACATGACTCCTTTAGAGCTAAACCAGCTCTAACATGACTCCTTTAGAGCTAAACCAGGTCTAACATGACTCTTTTAGAGCTAAACCAGGTCTAACATGACTCTTTTAGAGCTAAACCAGGTCTAACATGACTCTTTTAGAGCTAAACCAGGTCTAACATGACTCTTTTAGAGCTAAACCAGCTCTAACATGAGTCTTTTAGAGCTAAACCAGCTCTAACATGACTCTTTTAGAGCTAAACCAGCGCTAACATGACTCTTTTAGAGCTAAACCAGGTCTAACATGAGTCTTTTAGAGCTAAACCAGCTCTAACATGACTCTTTTAGTGCTAAACCAGGTCTAACATGACTCTTTTAGAGCTAAACCAGCTCTAACATGACTCTTTTAGAGTTAAACCAGCTCTAACATGACTCTTTTAGAGCTAAACCAGCTCTAACATGACTCTTTTAGAGCTAAACCAGGTCTAACATGACTCCTTTAGAGCTAAACCAGGTCTAACATGACTCTTTTAGAGCTAAACCAGGTCTAACATGACTCCTTTAGAGCTAAACCAGCTCTAACATGACTCTTAGAGCTAAACCAGCTCTAACATGACTCTTTTAGAGTTAAACCAGCTCTAACATGACTCTTTTAGAGCTAAACCAGCTCTAACATGACTCTTTTAGAGCTAAACCAGCTCTAACATGACTCCTTTAGAGCTAAACCAGGTCTAACATGACTCTTTTAGAGCTAAACCAGCTCTAACATGACTCTTTTAGAGCTAAACCAGGTCTAACATGAGTCTTTTAGAGCTAAACCAGCTCTAACATGACTCCTTTAGAGCTAAACCAGGTCTAACATGACTCTTTTAGAGCTAAACCAGCTCTAACATGACTCTTTTGGAGCTAAACCAGCTCTAACATGAGTCTTTTAGAGCTAAACTAGGTCTAAACTGATTCCAGGCGCTTGCGTTTCACAGATTTATACTTTTATCTGATGATGAATCCATTTAAAAAAGCTCAATGTCATAAAGGTGAAATGCAGAGGTCAGTGCTTCATGTCCAAGATGGTGGCCAGCGTGTGCAGTTTACGATTCAGGACAGGAATTTCCCGATTCAGGACAGGAAGTGCCCGATTCAGGACAGGAAGTGCCCGATTCAGGACAGGAAGTGCCCGACGATTCAGGACAGGAAGTGCACGATTCAGGACAGGAAGTGCCCGATTCAGGACAGGAAGTGCACGGTTCAGGACAGGAAGTGCACGATTCAGGACAGGAAGTGCACGATTCAGGACAGGAAGTGCCCGATTCAGGACAGGAAGTGCCCGATTCAGGACAGGAAGTGCCCGACGATTCAGGACAGGAAGTGCACGATTCAGGACAGGAAGTGCCCGATTCAGGACAGGAAGTGCACGGTTCAGGACAGGAAGTGCACGATTCAGGACAGGAAGTGCCCGATTCAGGACAGGAAGTGCCCGATTCAGGACAGGAAGTGCCCGACGATTCAGGACAGGAAGTGCCCGACGATTCAGGACAGGAAGTGCCCGATTCAGGACAGGAAGTGCACGGTTCAGGACAGGAAGTGCACGATTCAGGACAGGAAGTGCACGATTCAGGACAGGAAGTGCCCGATTCAGGACAGGAAGTGCCCGATTCAGGACAGGAAGTGCCCGACGATTCAGGACAGGAAGTGCACGATTCAGGACAGGAAGTGCCCGATTCAGGACAGGAAGTGCACGGTTCAGGACAGGAAGTGCACGATTCAGGACAGGAAGTGCACGATTCAGGACAGGAAGTGCCCGATTCAGGACAGGAAGTGCCCGATTCAGGACAGGAAGTGCCCGACGATTCAGGACAGGAAGTGCCCGACGATTCAGGACAGGAAGTGCCCGATTCAGGACAGGAAGTGCACGGTTCAGGACAGGAAGTGCACGATTCAGGACAGGAAGTGCACAATTCAGGACAGGAAGTGCACGATTCAGGACAGGAAGTGCACGATTCAGGACAGGAAGTGCCCGACGATTCAGGACAGGAAGTGCACGATTCAGGACAGGAAGTGCCCGATTCAGGACAGGAAGTGCACGGTTCAGGACAGGAAGTGCACGATTCAGGACAGGAAGTGCACGATTCAGGACAGGAAGTGCACAATTCAGGACAGGAAGTGCCCGATTCAGGACAGGAAGTGAGCCTGGACATTAATCCTGAGTGTTTGTTTTTGGAAGTCGTCCCAAAGACAGAAGCAGAGGAAATGTGGACATTTATCAGGGTCAGACGAGACGAGACCAACTGTTGCCGTGGCGATTACTATTTGAAAACACACAGATCTGTAAAGAAAGTCTCTGTGGTTCAAATGAAATACATTTCCACATTTAACCGACACAAAAGCTTTTCATCAGTATTATTTTTATGACATAAATGAGTAAGTTTGTGTTTCATCTAAAGCAAAAGGACTCATTCGGTTTAAAGTGTGTCATAAATCTGTAAATAAAAGTAAAAACTCAACATTTTGGAGTATTTGTCCATCAAAAATAATGTGCTCTCAAATATTCAGAAAATACTGTCAAATATCCAGAAAATACTGTCAAATATCCAGAAAATACTGTCAAATATTCAGAAAATACTGTCAAATATTCAGAAAATACTGTCAAATATCCAGAAAATACTGTCAAATATCCAGAAAATACTGTCAAATATCTAGAAAATACTGTCAAATATTCAGAAAATACTGTCAAATATCCAGAAAATACTGTCAAATATTCAGAAAATACTGTCAAATATCCAGAAAATACTGTCAAATATCCAGAAAATACTGTCAAATATTCAGAAAATACTGTCAAATATCCAGAAAATACTGTCAAATATTCAGAAAATACTGTCAAATATCCAGAAAATACTGTCAAATATCCAGAAAATACTGTCAAATATTCAGAAAATACTGTCAAATATCCAGAAAATACTGTCAAATATTCAGAAAATACTGTCAAATATCCAGAAAATACTGTCAAATATCCAGAAAATACTGTCAAATATCCAGAAAATACTGTCAAATATCCAGAAAATACTGTCAAATATCCAGAAAATACTGTCAAATATCCAGAAAATACTGTCAAATATCTAGAAAATACTGTCAAATATTCGGAAAATACTGTCAAATATCCAGAAAATACTGTCAAATATTCAGAAAATACTGTCAAATATTCAGAAAATACTGTCAAATATCCAGAAAATACTGTCAAATATTCAGAAAATACTGTCAAATATTCAGAAAATACTGTCAAATATTCAGAAAATACTGTCAAATATTCAGAAAATACTGTCAAATCACAGTATTTTCTCAAAGGAGTGTGTCAGGGCTGTACTTGGTCCCCGCTCTTATTCCCTTTTTACTCTTCATGTTTCTAATGAAGGACAAAACCTCTTTGTGTACGATAAAACCAAATCTGTTATTCCTGACCAGTCCAGACATTTCCAGGTCCGATGCTTTTCCCTGATTCTATCGGCACTTCTTTCTTACTGACCTTTGACCTTGAGAAAGACATTTCAATGACAAAGTATCAAATATATTTGTCTTGCATGTTCGCTGAAGTTGTTGTAGTATTTGGCGTATTTGCACTAGTATTTGCAGTATTTGCACTAGTATTTGCGGTAATATTTGCAGTATTTGCGGTAATATTTGCAGTAATATTTATGGTCCATTTCTTTCTTTCTGTTGTTGTGTTTTGGGGTTAAACCTGAGCTCTGAGAGAAGCCACAGGAATGTGATGAGTTTAACAGCTCTGGATCCAGACCTGGTTTAGACCTGGTTTAGACCTGGTTTAGACCTGGTTTAGACCTGGTTTAGTCCTGGTTCAGACCTGGTTTAGACCTGGTTTAGACCTGGTTTAGACCTGGTTTAGTCCTGGTTCAGACCTGGTTTAGACCTGGTTTAGACCTGGTTTAGTCCTGGTTTAGACCTGGTTTAGACCTGGTTTAGACCTGGTTTAGACCTGGTTTAGTCCTGGTTTAGTCCTGGTTTAGTCCTGGTTTAGTCCTGGTTTAGTCCTGGTTTAGACCTGGTTTAGACCTGGTTTAGACCTGGTTTAGTCCTGGTTTAGACCTGGTTTAGTCCTGGTTTAGTCCTGGTTTAGTCCTGGTTTAGACCTGGTTTAGACCTGGTTTAGACCTGGTTTAGACCTGGTTTAGACCTGGTTTAGTCCTGGTTTAGACCTGGTTTAGTCCTGGTTTAGACCTGGTTTAGTCCTGGTTCAGCACAAACACAGACTCAGATGTTTCCCTCAGTGTCGCCCACAAACCAGAAGCTTCACAGTTTAAATGGTTCTGTCCCGGGTTTGACCTGGACTCAAGTGTTTTCTCAGACCTCTGAGGAATGTGCTTCTGTTCACTCCATCGTGTGGGGCTGGACTAAACCAGGACTAAACCAGGACTAAACCAGGACTAAACCAGGACTAAACACGGACTAAACCAGGACTAAACCAGGACTAAACCAGGACTAAACACGGACTAAACCAGGACTAAACCAGGACTAAACCAGGACTAAACCAGGACTAAACACGGACTAAACCAGGACTAAACCAGGACTAAACCAGGACTAAACCAGGACTAAACACGGACTAAACCAGGACTAAACCAGGACTAAACCAGGACTAAACCAGGACTAAACCAGGACTAAACCAGGACTAAACACGGACTAAACCAGGACTAAACCAGGACTAAACCAGGACTAAACACGGACTAAACCAGGACTAAACCAGGACTAAACCAGGACTAAACCAGGACTAAACACGGACTAAACCAGGACTAAACCAGGACTAAACCAGGACTAAACCAGGACTAAACACGGACTAAACCAGGACTAAACCAGGACTAAACCAGGACTAAACCAGGACTAAACACGGACTAAACCAGGACTAAACCAGGACTAAACCAGGACTAAACCAGGACTAAACACGGACTAAACCAGGACTAAACCAGGACTAAACCAGGACTAAACACGGACTAAACCAGGACTAAACCAGGACTAAACCAGGACTAAACCAGGACTAAACACGGACTAAACCAGGACTAAACCAGGACTAAACCAGGACTAAACCAGGACTAAACACGGACTAAACCAGGACTAAACCAGGACTAAACCAGGACTAAACCAGGACTAAACACGGACTAAACCAGGACTAAACCAGGACTAAACCAGGACTAAACCAGGACTAAACACGGACTAAACACGGACTAAACCAGGACTAAACCAGGACTAAACCAGGACTAAACCAGGACTAAACACGGACTAAACACGGACTAAACCAGGACTAAACCAGGACTAAACACGGACTAAACCAGGACTAAACCAGGACTAAACCAGGACTAAACCAGGACTAAACACGGACTAAACCAGGACTAAACCAGGACTAAACCAGGACTAAACCAGGACTAAACACGGACTAAACCAGGACTAAACCAGGACTAAACCAGGACTAAACCAGGACTAAACACGGACTAAACCAGGACTAAACCAGGACTAAACCAGGACTAAACCAGGACTAAACACGGACTAAACACGGACTAAACCAGGACTAAACCAGGACTAAACCAGGACTAAACCAGGACTAAACACGGACTAAACACGGACTAAACCAGGACTAAACCAGGACTAAACCAGGACTAAACCAGGACTAAACACGGACTAAACCAGGACTAAACCAGGACTAAACCAGGACTAAAGCAGGACTAAACACGGACTAAACCAGGACTAAACACGGACTAAACCAGGACTAAACCACGACTAAACCAGGACTAAACCAGGACTAAACACGGACTAAACCAGGACTAAACCAGGACTAAACCAGGACTAAACACGGACTAAACCAGGACTAAACCAGGACTAAACCAGGACTAAACCAGGACTAAACACGGACTAAACCAGGACTAAACCAGGACTAAACCAGGACTAAACACGGACTAAACCAGGACTAAACCAGGACTAAACCAGGACTAAACCAGGACTAAACACGGACTAAACCAGGACTAAACCAGGACTAAACCAGGACTAAACCAGGACTAAACACGGACTAAACCAGGACTAAACCAGGACTAAACCAGGACTAAACCAGGACTAAACACGGACTAAACACGGACTAAACCAGGACTAAACCAGGACTAAACCAGGACTAAACCAGGACTAAACACGGACTAAACACGGACTAAACCAGGACTAAACCAGGACTAAACCAGGACTAAACCAGGACTAAACACGGACTAAACCAGGACTAAACCAGGACTAAACCAGGACTAAAGCAGGACTAAACACGGACTAAACCAGGACTAAACACGGACTAAACCAGGACTAAACCACGACTAAACCAGGACTAAACCAGGACTAAACACGGACTAAACCAGGACTAAACCAGGACTAAACCAGGACTAAACACGGACTAAACCAGGACTAAACCAGGACTAAAGCAGGTCTAAACCAGGTCTAAACCAGGACTAAACCAGGACTAAACCAGGACTAAACCAGGACTAAAGCAGGTCTAAACCAGGTCTAAACCAGGACTAAACCAGGTCTAAACCAGGACTAAACCAGGACTAAAGCAGGTCTAAACCAGGTCTAAACCAGGACTAAACCAGGACTAAACCAGGTCTAAACACGGACTAAACCAGGACTAAACCAGGACTAAAGCAGGACTAAACACGGACTAAACCAGGACTAAACCAGGACTAAACCAGGACTAAACCAGGACTAAAGCAGGACTAAACACGGACTAAACCAGGACTAAACACGGACTA
>NW_027316500.1:35675346-35677846 GCF_026437365.1 Eucyclogobius newberryi | reverse complement strand
TGAAAGTGTAAAAAGTGTGAAAAGTGTAAAAGTGTAAAAAGTGTAAAAAGTGTAAAAAGTGTGAAAGTGTAAACGTGTAAAGTGTAAAAAGTATGAAAAGTGTGAAAAGTGTGAAAGTGTAAAAGTGTAAAAGTGTCAAACGTGTAAAAAGTGTGAAAGTGTGAAAGTGTGAAAGTGTAAAAAGTGTGAAAGTGTGAAAGTGTAAAAAGTGTAAAAAGTTTGAAAGTGTAAAAAATGTGAAAGTATAAAAAGTGTATTAAGTGTGAAAGTGTAAAAAGTGTAAAAGTGTAAAAAGTGTAAAAAGTGTAAAAATTGTGAAAGTGTAAAAATTGTGAAAGTGTAAAAAGTGTAAAAAGTGTGAAAGTGTAAAAATTGTTAAAGTGTAAAAAGTGTTAAAGTGTAAAAAGTGTGAAAGTGTAAAAAGTTTAAGTGTGAAAGTGTAAAAAGTGTGAAAAGTGTAAAAGTGTAAAAAGTGTAAAAAGTGTGAAAAGTGTGAAAAGTGTGAAATTGTAAAAGTGTAAAAGTGTCAAACGTGTAAAAAGTGTGAAAGTGTGGAAGTGTAAAAAGTATAAAAAGTGTGAAAGTGTAAAAAGTGTGAAAGTGTGAAAGTGTAAAAAGTGTAAAAAGTCTGAAAGTGTAAAAAGTGTAAAACATGTGAAAGTGTAAAATGTGTATTAAGTGTGAAAGTGTAAAAAGTGTAAAAGTGTAAAAAGTGTAAAAAGTGTAAAAATTGTGAAAGTGTAAAAAGTGTAAAAATTGTGAAAGTGTAAAAAGTGTAAAAAGTGTGAAAGTGTAAAAAGTGTGAAAGTGTAAAAAAGTGTGAAAGTGTGAAAGTGTAAAAAGTTTAAAAGTGTGAAAGTGTAAAAAGTGTAAAAAGTGTAACAATTGTGAAAGTGTAAAAAGTGTAAAAATTGTGAAAGTGTAAAAAGTGTAAAAGTGTGAAAGTGTAAAAAGTGTAAAAAATGTAAAAATTGTGAAAGTGTAAAAAGTGTAAAAATTGTGAAAGTGTAAAAAGTGTAAAAAGTGTGAATGTGTAAAAAGTGTGAAAGTGTAAAAAGTGTAAAAAGTGTAAAAAGTGTAAAAAGTGTAAAAAGTGTAAAAAGTGTGAAAGTGTGAAAGTGTAAAAAGTGTGAAAGTGTGAAAGTGTAAAAAGTGTAAAAGTGTAAAAAGTGTAAAAAGTGTAAAAATTGTGAAAGTGTAAAAAGTTTAAGTGTGAAAGTGTAAAAAGTGTAAAAAATGTAAAAATTGTGAAAGTGTAAAAAGTGTAAAAGTGTGAAAGTGTAAAAAGTGTGAAAAGTGTAAAAGTGTAAAAGTGTAAAAAGTGTAAAAAGTGTAAAAAGTGCAAAAAGTGTAAAAAGTGTGAAAGTGTAAAAAGTGTAAAAAGTGTAAAAAGTGTGAAAAGTGTGAAAGTGTAAAAGTGTAAAAGTGTCAAACGTGTAAAAAGTGTGAAAGTGTGGAAGTGTAAAAAGTGTAAAAAGTGTGAAAGTGTAAAAAGTTTGAAAGTGTAAAAAGTGTGAAAGTGTAAAAAGTGTAAAAAATGTGAAAGTGTAAAAAGTGTATTAAGTGTGAAAGTGTAAAAAGTATAAAAGTTTAAAAAGTGTAAAAAGTGTAAAAATTGTGAAAGTGTAAAAAGTGTAAAAAGTGTGAAAGTGTAAAAAGTGTGAAAGTGTAAAAAGTGTAAAAGTGTAAAAAGTGTAAAAAGTGTAAAAAGTGTGAAAGTGTAAAAAGTGTAAAAAGTGTAAAAAGTGTAAAAAGTGTAAAAAGTGTAAAAAGTGTGAAAGTATAAAAAGTGTAAAAAGTGTGAAAAGTGTGAAAAGTGTGAAAGTGTAAAAGTGTAAAAGTGTCAAACATGTAAAAAGTGTAAAAAGTGTGAAAGTGTAAAAAGTGTGAAAGTGTAAAAAGTGTAAAAAGTGTAAAAAGTGTGAAAGTGTAAAAAGTGTAAAAAATGTGAAAGTGTAAAAAGTGTATTAAGTGTGAAAGTGTAAAAAGTGTAAAAGTGTAAAAAGTGTAAAAAGTGTAAAAATTGTGAAAGTGTAAAAAGTGTGAAAATTGTGAAAGTGTAAAAAGTGTAAAAAGTGTGAAAGTGTAAAAAGTGTGAAAGTGTAAAAAGTGTAAAAGTGTAAAAAGTGTAAAAGTGTAAAAAGTGTGAAAGTGTAAAAAGTGTGAAAGTGTGAAAGTGTAAAAAGTTTAAAAGTGTGAAAGTGTAAAAAGTGTAAAAATTGTGAAAGTGTAAAAAGTGTAAAAGTGTAAAAAGTGTGAAAGTGTAAAAAGTTTAAGTGTGAAAGTGTAAAAAGTGTAAAAAATGTAAAAATTGTGAAAGTGTAAAAAGTGTAAAAATTGTGAAAGTGTAAAAAGTGTAAAAAGTGTGAAAGTGTAAAAAGTGTGAAAGTGTAAAAAGTGTAAAAAGTGTAAAAAGTGTAAAAAGTGTGAAAGTGTAAAAAGTGTAAAAAGTGTAAAAGTTTGAAAGTGTAAAACGTGTAAAAGTGTAAAAAGTGTAAAA
>NW_027316500.1:35577846-35670346 GCF_026437365.1 Eucyclogobius newberryi | reverse complement strand
CCCTACAGATTTTATATGGAGGTTAAATGTTTAGTTTTGTGAAATTATATGAAATTTGACACACAACTCAATTTTAGCATCCCCATCAAAAAAGTCAATGACTCATGTCATAATTGTTATGGCGTTGCCGTAACGATGACCGAAACCTTTCATGTTATTCCAATGGGGAAATCGCCAGAACATGTTTACACTTTAGACTTTCACAAACTCCTCCCAGGGCGTCAGCCCTATTAACCTGAAATTTGGTGAGACTCATCTTCAAGACCATCAAAAGTTATCCACATTTTCATTCAAAGAGTCACGGTGTCTGTGCGGCAAAGCCGCACATTTTGCCAAGAATTCAAAATAAAATTGCTTTTTGATGGTAAAACAAAGGGGAGAAGATGTGACAGCGTCACAGATTCAGCAGTAGGCGTAATAAAAGGACAATTGGGGCGCGTTAGCGCCCCCTCCTCTTGCGGCGTGGCGGCGGCGTGGCGGCGGCGTGGCGAGGGCCGATCATTGCCGCTTGCGGCTATATTTAAATCCTTTTATTTTTGTAACAAAATCACAGCAGCAGTTTCAGTCCAGTGTCCCGTGTCCTCAGACAATGTCCTAGTGTCCCGTGTCCTCAGACAATGTCCCAGTGTCCCGTGTCCTCAGACAATGTCCTAGTGTCCCGTGTCCTCAGACAATGTCCCAGTGTCCCGTGTCCTCAGACAATGTCCTAGTGTCCCGTGTCCTCAGACAATGTCCCAGTGTCCCGTGTCCTCAGACAATGTCCTAGTGTCCCGTGTCCTCAGACAATGTCCCAGTGTCCCGTGTCCTCAGACAATGTCCTAGTGTCCCGTGTCCTCAGACAATGTCCCAGTGTCCCGTGTCCTCAGACAATGTCCTAGTGTCCCGTGTCCTCAGACAATGTCCCAGTGTCCCGTGTCCTCAGACAATGTCCTAGTGTCCCGTGTCCTCAGACAATGTCCCAGTGTCCCGTGTCCTCAGACAATGTCCCAGTGTCCCGTGTCTTCAGACAATGTCCCAGTGTCCCATGTCCTCAGACAATGTCCCAGTGTCCCGTGTCCTCAGACAATGTCCCAGTGTCCCATGTCCTCAGACAAATGTCCCAGTGTCCCGTGTCCTCAGACAATGTCCCATGTCCTCAGACAATGTCCCAGTGTCCCGTGTCCTCAGACAAATGTCCTAGTGTCCCGTGTCCTCAGACAATGTCCCAGTGTCCCGTGTCCTCAGACAATGTCCCAGTGTCCCGTATCCTCAGACAAATGTCCTAGTGTCCCGTGTCCTCAGACAATGTCCCAGTGTCCCGTGTCCTCAGACAATGTCCCAGTGTCCCATGTCCTCAGACAATGTCCCAGTGTCCCGTGTCCTCAGACAAATGTCCCAGTGTCCTGTGTCCTCAGACAATGTCCCAGTGTCCCATGTCCTCAGACAATGTCCCAGTGTCCCGTGTCCTCAGACAAATGTCCTAGTGTCCCGTGTCCTCAGACAATGTCCCAGTGTCCCATGTCCTCAGACAAATGTCCCAGTGTCCCGTGTCCTCAGACAAATGTCCCAGTGTCCCGTGTCCTCAGACAATGTGCCAGTGTCCCGTGTCCTCAGACAAATGTCCTAGTGTCCCGTGTCCTCAGACAATGTCCCAGTGTCCCGTGTCCTCAGACAAATGTCCTAGTGTCCCGTGTCCTCAGACAAATGTCCCAGTGTCCCGTGTCCTCAGACAAATGTCCCAGTGTCCCGTGTCCTCAGACAAATGTCCCAGTGTCCCGTGTCCTCAGACAAATGTCCCGGCTTTGTTCAGGAGGTTTTGACCACACCCTCTGACCCCTGACCACACCCTCTGACCCCTGACCACACCCTCTGACCCCTGACCACACCTAGAAATTCTGTCCATAAAAACTATGAACAGAAGCGGTGACAAAGCGCAGCCCTGAGGAGTCCCTCACTGAGAACAGGTCTGACTCACTGCAGTGACCACAGCTCCTGCTCCGGTCAGACAGGGACCGGACAGCCCTGAGCAAAGGGCCCCGGACCCCGTACTCCCGGAGCACCCCCCAAAGGACACCCCGAGGGACACGGTCCAAAGCCTTCTCCAGATCCACAAAGCACATGTGACTGTGCAAACTCCCAGGAGTCCACTGATGGACCTTGTGCTTGAACATGGTGTTCGTTCTGGACGATCCGTGGCACAGAAGTCCAATAACTGACCACTCGGGTTCAGATCGGGGCTCCGCCCGTCTCCAGGAGTCACTGTCATTGTCCACGTGGGCGTTGAAGTCCCCCAGTAGAACAGCAGAGTCCCCGGTCAGTGCACTGTCCAGTACCCCTCCCAAGGACTCAGAGAAGGCCGGGTCCTCTGCACTGGCCCCTCACAGAGGCTCCTGCAGGTGCAGGGTCCACAGGAGAACGGCCCCAAGTTGCTCCTTTGGGTTGTGCCTGGCCACGCCCCGCGGGGAAAGACCCGGCCACCAGACTAATAATAATAGTGATACTAATAATAATAATAATGATAATGATAATGATAATGATAACAATAATAATAATAATGATAAAAATATAGCCGCAAGTGGCAATGATCGGCCCTCGCCACACCGCCGCCGCGCCGCAAGAGGAGGGGGCGTGGCTAATGCGCCCCAATGGTCGTTCTATGACGCCTACTGCTGAATCTGTGACGCTGTCACATCTTCTCCCCTTTGTTTTACATCAAAAAGACATTTTATTTTGAATTCTTGGCAAAATGTGCGGCTTTGCCGCACAGACACCGTGACTCTTTGAATAAAAATGTGGATAACTTTTGATGGTCCTGAAGATGAGTCTCACCAAATTTCAGGTTAATAGGGCTGACGCCCTGAGGGGGAGGAGTTTGTGAAAGTCTAGGGTGTAAACATGTTCTGGCGATTTCCCCATTGGAATAACGTGGGAGGTTTCGGTCATCGCTACGGCAACGACATAACAATTATGACATGAGTCTCATTGACTTTTTTGATGGGGCCATCAAAAAAAAAAGTTTTGTGTCAAATTTCATAGAATTTCGCAAAACTAAACATTTAACCTCCATATAAAATCTGTAGGGGGCGCTGTGGCGCCAAATTAATTTATTTCACTTCAAGTAGGTTTAGGGCAAAGAGTTTAACAACTGATTCTAATTTGACGCAATTCGGACTTTATCTGCGCAAACGGCAGAAATGTTAAATTTGGGAGATTTCTGAAATTCTTGCTACAGTTTGCGGCTTCGCCGCTCAGAGACCGTGACAGGGTCAATGTCATTTGAATAACTTTTGATGTCCCACTCCTCAGTAGCATTTTCACACAATTTCAGCTTTTTAGAGCCAACGCCCTGGGAGGAGTTCGTAAAAGTACGATGTTTGGAAAAACTCCTGAGTCATGCTTAGCCATTTTTGAAGCAATATGGCCGACATTTGGTTGGGCGGACGGCGTTGCCGTAATAATATTTTTTACTTCTCTTGTCACCATCTACCTCTGCGCCAAATTTCATGATTCTACGATCAGATTTTTTTTGGGTCATTTCCCATCTCTCAATGCATTTTTGGTACATTTGGGGGCGCTGACGCGCCAATTCTTTTTTTTATTTTAGAAAAGGGAAATAGCCAGAATGTAGAGAGGCACGATTTTTAGAGGTGTGAACATTTTTGTGACTTTTCCTCAATGTCACTGGGTGAAAAATAGGGGGCGTGTCCCGAGAAGAAAGAAAGAATAATATTCCGATACGAAAACAATGTTTCCCATTTTTCAAATATCATAAACTATACATTTTCTTTCCTACCTCATGGTGTGGGTCCCTGGTCACTGACGGGTACTTTCCTTAATTTTGAGTGGGCTCCGCCCACTTTGTGTTTTTGGCCCTCTATACAATAATAATGTTCAATTTTGCATTACATGTTTATATGAACTGAACATGCAAGAGATGGAACGTATTCGTGAGATACTTAGCGCAAATGAGTGCTTTATATGGGGATGACCTACTACTAGTTAGTCTGCACGGGGCGCACTTTCGCAGCCGTGCTTCGCACGGCCTTACGAGATTAATAGGCCTCTCGCAGCTTGTGGCGCTCGGGCCTAATAATAATAATAATGATAATCATAATAATAATAAATTATATTTGCTTGTTTTTCTGTCCCAGGGAGACCCGGGGCCCAAAGGAGAAAAGGTGAGTGCTTTCATGGAGCTTTGCTGGGTTTGCAGGGCAGAAAATACATTTGGACTTAATTTCATCTTTAAAACGTCAGGTTCTGAGCAGAAAACAGAATGTGAATGTTTTTTTTACCATAAATAAAACATTTCAAGTGTAAAAACGGCCAAAATGTTTGTCACATATAAATCTGAAAAATGTGCTTCTTTTTGTCGACACGTTAAACACAAATAAACCATGAGAAAAATGACCTTGTTTTAGGTTAAAATGGACTCAAACAGAGTGAAACGCTCAGCAGAAAGAGTCATGAATGTCTTAAAATAACTGAAAACAACGTCCTGTAAAGTGCCTGTGGCTCCCTCATCACTGATTACCCTGGAGTCTTTCTCTGTCTCATGTTTGTCCCTCACACCGGCATATCAACCACACATGTGTAACCATGGAAACGTGCTGCTATGGGAACCAGGCTGCAGGTGTGCAGCAGCACGCAGGGAATGATTGACATGTGGGAGAACTACTGTCCACCAGGAAATGAGACTCTGATTGAGCGCCAAAAATCCTCTATTATTCCTTTAAACCCCCATTTCTGTTCAAAGAAGGATTAGCACAGCTAGCAGCTGATGCTAATCAGGCCCTCAGTGATGAGGGAGCCGAAGTCAGGTTACACCAGGATGTAGAGCGCCCTCTACAGGTCTGTAACAGAGAGACAGAGAGGGGCGTGTCAAGTGAAACCAAAAACATGTTTCTTCTTCTTCTTCTTCTTCTTCTTCTTCTTCTTCTTCTTCTTCTTCTTCTTCTTCTTCTTCTTCTTCTTGTGTTTGACGTGTCTCTTCTTCTTCTTGCAGGGCGCTTGTGGAGACTTCCCTCATCGGGTAAAACGATTTTTATTTAAAATGTGTTTCAGACTTTAAAGCGTTTGTACAGGATTTGATCAGCTCAGACTTAAAGGAGGAAGAGGAGGAGGAGTAAAGGAGCAGAGGAGGAGGAGGAGGAGTAAAGGAGCAGAGGAGGAGAAGGAGGAGTAAAGGAGCAGAGGAGGAGGAGGAGGAGTAAAGGAGCAGAGGAGGAGGAGGAGTAAAGGAGCAGAGGAGGAGGAGGAGGAGTAAAGGAGCAGAGGAGGAGGAGGAGGAGTAAAGGAGCAGAGGAGGAGAAGGAGGAGTAAAGGAGCAGAGGAGGAGGAGGAGGAGTAAAGGAGCAGAGGAGGAGAAGGAGGAGTAAAGGAGCAGAGGAGGAGGAGGAGGAGTAAAGGAGCAGAGGAGGAGGAGGAGTAAAGGAGCAGAGGAGGAGGAGGAGGAGTAAAGGAGCAGAGGAGGAGGAGGAGGAGTAAAGGAGCAGAGGAGGAGAAGGAGGAGTAAAGGAGCAGAGGAGGAGGAGGAGGAGTAAAGGAGCAGAGGAGGAGAAGGAGGAGTAAAGGAGCAGAGGAGGAGGAGGAGGAGTAAAGGAGCAGAGGAGGAGAAGGAGGAGTAAAGGAGCAGAGGAGGAGGAGGAGGAGTAAAGGAGCAGAGGAGGAGGAGGAGTAAAGGAGCAGAGGAGGAGGAGGAGGAGTAAAGGAGCAGAGGAGGAAGTAGTGAGTGATTTTCAGACTGAAGCAGAAGCAGAAATAACAGTTTAAATGGAGGTAATTGAGAGAAGCTGCGGCTAATCGCTAACACATGTCTGATCCAAGTCCAGATTTAGACTTAGTTTAGACCTGGTTTAGTCCTGGTTTAGACCTGGTTTAGTCCTGGTTTAGTCCTGGTTTAGTCCTGGTTTAGACCTGGTTTAGTCCTGGTTTAGACCTGGTTTAGTCCTGGTTTAGTCCTGGTTTAGTCCTGGTTTAGTCCTGGTTTAGACCTGGTTTAGTCCTGGTTTAGTCCTGGTTTAGTCCTGGTTTAGACCCGCTTTAGACCTGCTTTAGACCTGGTTTAGACCTGCTTTAGACCTGCTTTAGACCTGGTTTACACCTGGTTTAGACCTGCTTTAGACCTGGTTTAGACCTGCTTTAGACCTGGTTTAGACCTGCTTTAGACCTGCTTTAGACCTGCTTTAGTCCTGGTTTAGACCTGCTTTAGTCCTGGTTTAGTCTTGCTTTAGACCTGGTTTAGTCCTGCTTTAGACCTGGTTTAGACCTGCTTTAGACCTGGTTTAGTCCTGCTTTAGTCCTGGTTTAGTCCTGGTTTAGACCTGGTTTAGTCCTGGTTTAGACCTGGTTTAGTCCTGGTTTAGTCCTGGTTTAGTCCTGGTTTAGTCCTGGTTTAGACCTGGTTTAGTCCTGGTTTAGTCCTGGTTTAGTCCTGGTTTAGACCTGGTTTAGACCCGCTTTAGACCTGCTTTAGACCTGGTTTAGACCTGCTTTAGACCTGCTTTAGACCTGGTTTACACCTGGTTTAGACCTGCTTTAGACCTGGTTTAGACCTGCTTTAGACCTGGTTTAGACCTGCTTTAGACCTGGTTTAGTCCTGCTTTAGTCCTGGTTTAGACCTGCTTTAGTCCTGGTTTAGTCTTGCTTTAGACCTGGTTTAGTCCTGCTTTAGTCCTGCTTTAGACCTGCTTTAGACCTGCTTTAGTCCTGGTTTAGTCTTGCTTTAGACCTGGTTTAGTCCTGCTTTAGTCCTGCTTTAGTCCTGCTTTAGTCCTGGTTTAGACCTGCTTTAGTCCTGCTTTAGTCCTGCTTTAGACCTGGTTTAGTCCTGCTTTAGTCCTGCTTTAGTCCTGCTTTAGTCCTGGTTTAGACCTGCTTTAGTCCTGCTTTAGTCCTGCTTTAGTCCTGCTTTAGTCCTGCTTTAGACCTGCTTTAGTCCTGGTTTAGACCTGCTTTAGACCTGGTTTAGTCCTGGTTTAGTCTTGCTTTAGTCCTGGTTTAGACCTGCTTTAGTCCTGGTTTAGTCTTGCTTTAGACCTGGTTTAGTCCTGCTTTAGTCCTGGTTTAGGCCTTCTTTAGTCCTGCTTTAGTCCTGGTTTAGACCTGGTCTTTAACCCTTCTGTGCTGCGTTCAGGGACTGTTCGTGAACCGCGGCGCTGTGAAAACTCTGGCCGCGCTGCGTTCAAGTTCAGCTCTGACTCTGAAGGTTTGTGCGCCGCCGCGCGCAGCAGGGGGCGCCACTGACCAATCACAGAGCAGAGAGGCCAGAGCCAATCAGAGCTCAGGGTTTTAATGGAACTGGAAACAGGAACAATGAGACAGAGTCTGTGACTGGAGCAGTTTTAAAGCAGATGCCCTTCCTGAGGTGTCCCACCAGTGCTGCTCGCTGACACATTTGGACCGGTGAGCCCCTGGTTGGAGGGCACAGCCACTATGGAGTCTTATAACCACATTTGTCATGATATAATCATCTAGTTATTTTAAATGGAGGAAATCATGACAAAATATGTGTTTGTAAAAGAGTAAAAACATATTTCACATATTTCATATATTTCACATATTTCACATATTTCACATATTTCATATATTTCACATATTTCACATATTTCATATATTTCACATATTTCATATATTTCACATATTTCACATATTTCACATATTTCACATATTTCACATATTTCACATATTTCATATATTTCATATATTTCACATATTTCACATATTTCATATATTTCATATATTTCACATATTTCATATATTTCATATATTTCACATATTTCACATATTTCACATATTTCACATATTTCATATATTTCACATATTTCACATATTTCACATATTTCACATATTTCATATATTTCATATATTTCATATATTTCACATATTTCACATATTTCACATATTTCATATATTTCATATATTTCACATATTTCATATATTTCACATATTTCATATATTTCATATATTTCACATATTTCACATATTTCACATATTTCACATATTTCATATATTTCATATATTTCACATATTTCACATATTTCATATATTTCATATATTTCACATATTTCATATATTTCACATATTTCACATATTTCACATATTTCATATATTTCATATATTTCATATATTTCACATATTTCATATATTTCACATATTTCACATATTTCACATATTTCATATATTTCATATATTTCACATATTTCATATATTTCATATATTTCACATATTTCATATATTTCATATATTTCATATATTTCACATATTTCACATATTTCATATATTTCATATATTTCACATATTTCACATATTTCATATATTTCATATATTTCACATATTTCACATATTTCATATATTTCACATATTTCACATATTTCACATATTTCACATATTTCATATATTTCATATATTTCACATATTTCATATATTTCATATATTTCATATATTTCATATATTTCACATATTTCATATATTTCATATATTTCATATATTTCACATATTTCACATATTTCATATATTTCATATATTTCACATATTTCACATATTTCACATATTTCATATATTTCATATATTTCATATACTTCACATATTTCATATATTTCATATATTTCACATATTTCATATATTTCATATATTTCATATATTTCATATATTTCACATATTTCATATATTTCATATATTTCATATATTTCACATATTTCACATATTTCATATATTTCATATATTTCACATATTTCACATATTTCATATATTTCATATATTTCACATATTTCATATATTTCATATATTTCATATATTTCATATATTTCACATATTTCACATATTTCACATATTTCATATATTTCATATATTTCATATATTTCACATATTTCACATATTTCACATATTTCATATATTTCATATATTTCACTTCAGACTCTGAACTTTAAATGTTTAAAAAGGTATTTTTATTTTGCTTTTGTCAAGATTTGAACAACAATAACTGAGCAACGGCCTTGATTGACAGCTAGCATGGCTCGTCTCTAGGGGAGGGGCTTGTTCCTGATTGGCTTTGTGGTTGCCATGAAACACACTCTGGGCTCCACATTAGCCCCGCCCCTCTGAGGAGGGACCACGTGCAGCCTCCATCTTGTCCTTTGGGTCATTAAAGCTCCTGAGCAACAGTCCATCCTCCCTCAGTCTGACCAAGACCTGAGACTGTCCCCTACCTGGAGGAGGCAAGACACCCTCTGACCACACCCTCTGACCCCTGACCACACCCTCTGACCCCTGACCACACCCTCTGACCCCTGACCACACCTAGAAATTCTGTCCATAAAAACTATGAACAGAAGCGGTGACAAAGCGCAGCCCTGAGGAGTCCCTCACTGAGAACAGGTCTGACTCACTGCAGTGACCACAGCTCCTGCTCCGGTCAGACAGGGACCGGACAGCCCTGACGAAAGGGCCCCGTACTCCTGGAGCACCCCCCAAAGGACACCCTGAGGGACACGGTGGAAAGCCTTCTCCAGATCCACAAAGCACAGGTGATTGTGCAAACTCCCATGAGCCCTGGCGCCCCCTGGTGGAGAGTCTAGAGCTGGTCCAGTGTTCCACCACCAGGACCTAAACCTGCTCCTCCTGAATCTGAGGTTCTATGGGTCAGATTCTCCTCCAGGACCTGGAATAGACCTTATGGGAGGCTGAGGAGTGTGATCCCTCTGTAGGTGGGACACACCCTCCGGTCCCTCTTCTTGAACAGAGGGACCACCACCCCGGTCTGCCAGAGACACTGTCCCCGACCGCCACGCCCTGTTTAGTCCTGACTCTGGCACCAGCAGGAGGCTGCTTCATGTTTAGTCCTGCCTCTGGCACCAGCAGGAGGCCGGCCCATGTTTAGTCCTGACTTTGGCACCAGCAGGAGGCCGGTCCATGTTTAGTCCTGACTCTGGCACCAGCAGGAGGCCGCTCCATGTTTAGTCCTGACTCTGGCACCAGCAGGAGGCCGGTCCATGTTTAGTCCTGACTCTGGCACCAGCAGGAGGCCGCTCCATGTTTAGTCCTGACTCTGGCACCAGCAGGAGGCCGGTCCATGTTTAGTCCTGACTCTGGCACCAGCAGGAGGCCGCTCCATGTTTAGTCCTGACTCTGGCACCAGCAGGAGGCCGCTCCATGTTTAGTCCTGACTCTGGCACCAGCAGGAGGCCGGTCCATGTTTAGTCCTGACTCTGGCACCAGCAGGAGGCCGGTCCATGTTTAGTCCTGACTCTGGCACCAGCAGGAGGCCGCTCCATGTTTAGTCCTGACTCTGGCACCAGCAGGAGGCCGGTCCATGTTTAGTCCTGACTCTGGCACCAGCAGGAGGCCGCTCCATGTTTAGTCCTGACTCTGGCACCAGCAGGAGGCCGCTCCATGTTTAGTCCTGACTCTGGCACCAGCAGGAGGCCGGTCCATGTTTAGTCCTGACTCTGGCACCAGCAGGAGGCCGCTCCATGTTTAGTCCTGACTCTGGCACCAGCAGGAGGCCGCTCCATGTTTAGTCCTGACTCTGGCACCAGCAGGAGGCCGGTCCATGTTTAGTCCTGACTCTGGCACCAGCAGGAGGCCGCTCCATGTTTAGTCCTGACTCTGGCACCAGCAGGAGGCCGGTCCATGTTTAGTCTTGACTCTGGCACCAGCAGGAGGCCGGTCCATGTTTAGTCCTGACTCTGGCACCAGCAGGAGGCCGCTCCATGTTTAGTCCTGACTCTGGCACCAGCAGGAGGCCGCTCCATGTTTAGTCCTGACTCTGGCACCAGCAGGAGGCCGGTCCATGTTTAGTCCTGACTCTGGCACCAGCAGGAGGCCGCTCCATGTTTAGTCCTGACTCTGGCACCAGCAGGAGGCCGCTCCATGTTTAGTCCTGACTCTGGCACCAGCAGGAGGCCGGTCCATGTTCAGTCCTGACTCTGGCACCAGCAGGAGGCCGGTCCATGTTTAGTCCTGACTCTGGCACCAGCAGGAGGCCGCTCCATGTTTAGTCCTGACTCTGGCACCAGCAGGAGGCCGGTCCATGTTTAGTCCTGACTCTGGCACCAGCAGGAGGCCGCTCCATGTTTAGTCCTGACTCTGGCACCAGCAGGAGGCCGGTCCATGTTTAGTCCTGACTCTGGCACCAGCAGGAGGCCGGTCCATGTTTAGTCTTGACTCTGGCACCAGCAGGAGGCCGGTCCATGTTTAGTCCTGACTCTGGCACCAGCAGGAGGCCGGTCCATGTTTAGTCCTGACTCTGGCACCAGCAGGAGGCCGGTCCATGTTTAGTCCTGACTCTGGCACCAGCAGGAGGCCGGTCCATGTTTAGTCCTGACTCTGGCACCAGCAGGAGGCCGGTCCACCGCTCAGATCGCTCTGTACATTATATTCATGTCCTGTAATGACGATGCTGTTCCCATGACAACACTGGGCTCTTGTTTAAAGTCAAAAGTCTCACCTCTAAACCTCATGGTGAGTGGGCATAAAAGCTCTACCACTAAACCGCTGCTATTATCATTGTCAACATTTTATTACAACTTGAAGTGACATTGTAGTGTCTGTGACATGAAGCGGTGAGCCGCTGGTTAGAGGGCGCTGAACCCTGTGGCACAGTGTCCTGTGTAACACTTGTTCTGATGTTGTAGAAGCGGAGGATCGTTCAGCCGCCGGCCGCTCGCCTCATGGCAGTAAGTTTACTACGTCTAGTACTGCAGTATTCAGAAGTACTTCAGACTACTGCAGTATTCAGAAGTACTTCAGACTACTGCAGTATTCAGAAGTACTTCAGACTACTGGAGTATTCAGAAGTACTTCAGACTACTGCAGTATTCAGAAGTACTTCAGACTACTGCAGTATTCAGAAGTACTTCAGACTACTGCAGTATTCAGAAGTACTTCAGACTACTGCAGTATTCAGAAGTACTTCAGACTACTGGAGTATTCAGAAGTACTTCAGACTACTGCAGTATTCAGAAGTACTTCAGACTACTGCAGTATTCAGAAGTACTTCAGACTACTGCAGTATTCAGAAGTACTTCAGACTACTGCAGTATTCAGAAGTACTTCAGACTACTGCAGTATTCAGAAGTACTTCAGACTACTGCAGTATTCAGAAGTACTTCAGACTACTGGAGTATTCAGAAGTACTTCAGACTACTGCAGTATTCAGAAGTACTTCAGACTACTGCAGTATTCAGAAGTACTTCACACTTTAAACTCTCCTTGGCAGTACTTCTTTCTCGTGTTTGTCATCGGCTCTTGTGCTTTTCTATAACACTTCCGTTTCCGTGAAGATTGAATCATTTCAATATTCTGCCTAAAACTTTATGCTTCAGCTTGATTTTTTAAACGAAAAACTGAAAAAAATCTGTCAAAGATGAAGAATTTTGTGTTTTTAAATCTAGAATCATTTCTAACACTTATAAGTTATAAGTCTATGGCGCCTCCTGGTGGTGCATGGGTTAGTCCTGGTCTAGTCCTGGTCTAGTCCAGATTTAGTCCTGGTCTAGTCCTGGTCTAGTCCAGATTTAGTCCTGGTTTAGTCCTGGTTTAGACCTGGTTTAGTCCTGGTTTAGTCCTGGTTAGAGCAGCTCTTCTTTGCAGTCACACTCTGCTTCTGTTCTGTGGATGTGGCGGCCCCTGGTGGAGGCTCTTGGTCATGTTCTCCTTTTGGGTCAGAGCTTTACTGTTGTGGCTTTTTTCGTTTTTTTCGCTTTTTTTGCTCTTTTCGCTTTTTTCGCTCTGGTTTAGCGCCGTTCCTGTTGCACATCCAGGGTCTTCTCTCACCTCTCTTCCTGTTTCCTGTTTCCACTTCCTGTTTCTTGTTTCTGCGGTGACCTTTTACCTTTGCGGCTCTGCTCTGTGGCGCCCCCTGCTGTGGTAGATGTTGCCCATCACCGTGCGCAACATGCCTTCCATAAGCCCACTCATTCTGAGGCGCCTCAAGGTACTACAGTGGCCCGCGAATGATGCTAATGATGCTAATGATGCGAATGATGCGAATGGTGCTAATGATGCTAATGATGCGAATGATGCGAATGATGCGAATGATGCTAATGATGCGAATGATGCGAATGGTGCTAATGATGCTAATGATGCGAATGATGCGAATGGTGCTAATGATGCTAATGATGCGAATGATGCTAATGATGCTAATGATGCGAATGATGCTAATGATGCTAATGATGCGAATGATGCGAATGGTGCTAATGATGCTAATGATGCGAATGATGCGAATGATGCGAATGATGCGAATGATGCGAATGATGCGAATGATGCTAATGATGCGAATGATGCGAATGATGCGAATGGTGCTAATGATGCTAATGATGCGAATGATGCGAATGATGCGAATGGTGCTAATGATGCTAATGATGCGAATGATGCGGATGATGCGAATGATGCTAATGATGCGAATGATGCGAATGGTGCTAATGATGCTAATGATGCGAATGATGCTAATGATGCTAATGATGCGAATGATGCTAATGATGCTAATGATGCGAATGATGCGAATGGTGCTAATGATGCTAATGATGCGAATGATGCGAATGATGCGAATGATGCGAATGATGCGAATGATGCTAATGATGCGAATGATGCGAATGGTGCTAATGATGCTAATGATGCGAATGGTGCTAATGATGCTAATGATGCGAATGATGCGAATGATGCGAATGATGCGAATGATGCGAATGGTGCTAATGATGCTAATGATGCGAATGATGCTAATGATGCTAATGATGCGAATGATGCTAATGATGCGAATGATGCGAATGGTGCTAATGATGCTAATGATGCGAATGATGCGAATGATGCGAATGATGCGAATGATGCGAATGATGCGAATGATGCTAATGATGCGAATGATGCGAATGGTGCTAATGATGCGAATGATGCGAATGGTGCTAATGATGCTAATGATGCGAATGATGCGAATGATGCGAATGATGCTAACGATGCGAATGATGCGAATGATGCGAATGATGCTAATGATGCGAATGATGCGAATGATGCTAATGATGCGAATGATGCGAATGATGCTAATGATGCTAATGATGCTAATGATGCTAATGATGCGAATGATGCGAATGATGCTAATGATGCGAATGATGCTAATGATGCGAATGGTGCTAATGATGCGAATGATGCGAATGATGCTAATGATGCTAATGATGCTAATGATGCTAATGATGCTAATGATGCTAATGATGCTAATGATACTAATGATGCTAATGATGCTAATGATGCTAATGATACTAATGATGCTAATGATGCTAATGATGCTAATGATGCTAATGATGCTACTTCATTATTTGCTACTTCAAATACTCTGATACTTTTCCATCGGCTGCTCGGGTGAAACGCTCTAAACGACGTCTTTGAGCTCCAACACGTAAAGTCAAAGCTTTTATTTTTCAAAATATCCATAAACTGAAACATTAATGAAACTGAAAAAGAAACTGAAATCAACTGGGAAATCAAGTTTTAATGTTTAACTAAATATTTCACAGATTTTCAACAAAATATATATTTATTTTTAGGTTTATACCTTTTTTTTACAAGTTTGGCCCAGATTTTGTCTGGACCTGGACCAGGTCTGGACCCGGTCTGGACCTGGACCTGGACCTGGTCTGGACCTGGACCCGGTCTGGACCCGGTCTGGACCTGGACCTGGACCTGGTCTGGACCTGGACCCGGTCTGGACCCGGTCTGGACCTGGACCTGGTCTGGACCTGGACCCGGTCTGGACCTGGACCTGGACCTGGTCTGGACCTGGACCCGGTCTGGACCCGGTCTGGACCTGGACCTGGTCTGGACCTGGACCCGGTCTGGACCTGGACCTGGACCTGGTCTGGACCTGGACCCGGTCTGGACCTAGACCTGGTCTGGACCCGGTCTGGACCTGGACCTGGACCTGGACCCGGTCTGGACCTGGACCCGGTCTGGACCTGGTCTGGACCTGGACCTGGTCTGGAACCGTTCTCAATGTTTAATCAAGAAAAATAAATCAAAAATAAATAAAGAAATCTGAACTCTGAAAACGAATTAGAAATTTAAAAATGTATCGTTCACTTCTCGTCTCCATGGAGACTGGAGAATGTTACGTGGTGGAGCTTTAAAGTCTGAGACACTTCGTCTGCTTCACCGGAGACAAACAGAGACGCTTCAGGACCAAACTCTGGACACGCCCCCTCCTGGACACACGCCCCCTCCTGGACACACGCCCCCTCCTGGACACGCCCCTCCTGGACACGCCCCTCCTGGACACACGCCCCCTCCTGGACACGCCCCTCCTGGACACGCCCCTCCTGGACACGCCCCCTCCTGGACTTGTGGGGAGGACAAATGTGACTCCAGAGTTTTGTCCTGAATCTGTCTCTGCTCAGACTCTGTAACAGCAGCTTCTGCCCCATGTCTCCTCCCCTTCTCCCCTGTCCCCCCCTTCTCCCCTGTCTCCTCCCCCTCTCCCCTGTCCCCCCCTTCTCCCCTGTCTCCTCCCCTTCTCCCCCCCTCTCCCCTTCTCCCCCCCTCTCCCCTGTCTCCTCCCCTTCTCCCCTGCCCCCCCCTTCTCCCCTGTCTCCTCCCTTCTCCCCTGTCTCCTCCCCTTCTCCCCTGTCCCCCCCTTCTCCCCTGTCTCCTCCCTTCTCCCCTGTCCCCCCCCTTCTCCCCTGTCTCCTCCCCTTCTCCCCTGTCTCCTCCCCTTCTCCCCTGTCTCCTCCCCTTCTCCCCTGTCCCCCCCCTTCTCCTCTGTCTCCTCCCCTTCTCCCCTGTCTCCTCCCCTTCTCCCCTGTCCCCCCCCTTCTCCCCTGTCTCCTCCCCTTCTCCCCTGTCCCCCCCCTTCTCCCCTGTCTCCTCCCCTTCTCCCCTGTCCCCCCCCTTCTCCCCTGTCTCCTCCCCTTCTCCCCTGTCCCCCCCCTTCTCCCCTGTCTCCTCCCCTTCTCCCCTGTCCCCCCCCTTCTCCCCTGTCTCCTCCCCTTCTCCCCTGTCCCCCCCCTTCTCCCCTGTCTCCTCCCCTTCTCCCCTGTCTCCTCCCCTTCTCCCCTGTCCCCCCCCTTCTCCCCTGTCTCCTCCCCTTCTCCCCTGCCCCCCCCCTTCTCCCCTGTCTCCTCCCCTTCTCCCCTGTCCCCCCCCTTCTCCCCTGTCTCCTCCCCTTCTCCCCTGTCCCCCCCCTTCTCCCCTGTCTCCTCCCCTTCTCCCCTGCCCCCCCCCCCTTCTCTACAAGTAAAACCATTGCACACAATCAATAAACCTCAGACTCTAACCTCAGTCTCTCTTTCAGCAGGGTGAACCTGGAGCTCAGGGCCCCCCTGGCCCCCCGGGACCCCCAGGGCCGCCTGGCACGGGCGGAGTCAGCGGCCCCCCAGTAAGACACATTTTACACATCCATCCATCCATCCATCTTCTGCCGCTTTATCCGGGGCCGGGTCGCGGGGGCAGCAGTCTGAGCAGGGACTCCCAGACTTCCTTCTCCCCAGACACTTCCTCTAACTCCTCCGGGGGGATCCCGAGGCGTTCCCAGGCCAGCCGAGAGACATAGTCTCTCCAGCGTGTCCTGGGTCTTCCCCGGGGCCTCTTCCCGGTGGGACATGCCTGAAACACCTCCCGAGGGAGGCGCCCAGGAGGCATCCGGAACAGATGCCCGAGCCACCTCAGCTGGCTCCTCTCAACGTGGAGGAGCAGCGGCTCTACTCCGAGCTCCCCCCGTGTGGCCGAGCTCCTCACCTTATCTCTAAGGGAGCGCCCAGCCACACGGCGGAGGAAACTCATTTCGACCGCTTGTATCCGCGATCTTGTTCTTTCGGTCACTACCCAAAGCTCATGACCATAGGTGAGGGTAGGAACGTAGACCGACCGGTAAATAGAGAGCTTTGCCTTTCGGCTCAGCTCCCTCTTTACCACAACGGTCCGATGCAGCGACTGCATCACTGCAGCCGCTGCACCGATCCGCCTGTCGATCTCACGCTCCATCCTTCCCTCACTCGTGAACAAGACCCCGAGATACTTGAACTCCTCCACTTGGGGCAAGGACACCCCACCCACCTGGAGAGGGCAAGCCACCTTTTTCCGGTCGAGAACCATGGCCTCGGATTTGGAGGTGCTGATTCTCATCCCAGCCGCTTCACACTCGGCTGCAAACCGTCCCAGTGCATGTTGCAGGTCCGGGTTTGATGGAGCCATCAGGACAACATCGTCTGCAAACAGCAGAGATGAGACCCTGTGGTCCCCAAACCGGACCCCCTCCAACCCCTGACTGCGCCTAGAAATTCTGTCCATAAAAATTATGAACAGAACCGGTGACACAGGGCAGCCCTGGCGGAGTCCAACATGCACTGGGAACAGGTCTGACTTACTGCCGGCAATGCGAACACAGCTCCTGCTCCGGTCATACAGGGACCGGACAGCCCTGAGCAAAGGGCCCCGGACCCCGTACTCCCGGAGCACCCCCCAAAGGACACCCCGAGGGACACGGTCGAAAGCCTTCTCCAGATCCACAAAGCACATGTGGACTGGTTGGGCAAACTCCCATGAACCCTCGAGCACCCGATGGAGGGTATAGAGCTGGTCCAGTGTTCCACGACCGGGACGAAAACCACTCTGCTCCTCCTGAATCCGAGGTTCGACTATCGGTCGGATTCTCCTCTCCAGTACCTTGGAATAGACCTTACCCGGGAGGCTGAGGAGTGTGATCCCTCTGTAGTTGGAACACACCCTCCGGTCCCCCTTCTTAAATAGAGGGACCACCACCCCGGTCTGCCAGTCCAGAGGCACGGTCCCCGAACGCCACGCGATGTTGCAGAGACGTGTCAACCAAGACAGTCCTACAACATCCAGATACTTTAGGTACTCAGGGCGGATCTCATCCACCCCCGGAGCCCTGCCACCGAGGAGTTTGCGAACAACCTCAGTGACTTCAGCTTGGGTGATGGATGAGCCAGCCTCCGAGTCCCCGGTCTCTACTTCCTCTTCGGAAGACGTGACTGAGGGATTAAGGAGATCCTCAAAGTATTCCTTCCACCGTCCGACGACATCCCCAGTCGAGGTCAGCAGGCCTCCACCCGCACCGTAAACGGTGTTTGTGAGACACTGCTTCCCCTTCCTGAGGCGCCGGACGGTTTGCCAGAATTTCTTTGGTGCCGACCGATAGTCCTCCTCCATGGCCTCCCCGAACTCCTCCCAGGCCCGGGTTTTTGCCTCTGCGACAGCACGAGCCGCGGCTCGCTTGGCCTGCCGATACCCGTCGATGACCTCCGGAGACCTACAAGCCAGAGTGGCCTGATAGGCCTCCTTCTTCAGTCTGACGGCATCCCTTACTTCCGGTGTCCACCACCGGGTTCGGGGGTTGCCGCCACGACAGGCACCGGAGACCTTGCGACCACAGCTCCGAGCAGCCGCATCAACAATGGAGGCGGAGAACATGGTCCACTCGGACTCAATGTCCCCAGCCTCCCCCGGGACATGGGAGAAGCTCTCCCGGAGGTGCGAGTTGAATACCCTACTGACAGAGGGCTCCACTAGACGTTCCCAACAGACCCTCACAATGCGCTTGGGTCTGCCAAGTCTGTCCGGCTTCCTCCTCCGCCAGCGGATCCAACTCACCACCAGGTGGTGATCGGTTGACAACTCTGCCCCTCTCTTCACCCGAGTGTCCAAGACACGCGGCCGGAGGTCTGATGACACGACAACAAAGTCGATCATTGACCTCCGGCCTAGGGTGTCCTGGTGCCACGTGCACTGATGGACACCCTTGTGCTTGAACATGGTGTTCGTTATGGACAATCCGTGGCTAGCACAGAAGTCCAATAACTGAACACCGCTCGGGTTCAGATCGGGGAAGCCGTTCTTCCCGATCACCCCTCTCCAGGTGTCACTGTCATTGCCCACGTGGGCGTTGAAGTCCCCCAGTAGAACAACGGAGTCCCCGGTCGGTGCACTGTCCAGTACCCCTCCCAAGGACTCCAAGAAGGCCGGGTACTCTGCACTGCTGTTCGGCCCGTAGGCCGCCACAACAGTGAGAGACCTGTCCCCCACCCGAAGGCGGAGGGACGCGACCCTCTCGTTCACCGGGGTAAACTCCAACACGTGGCGGCTGAGCTGAGGGGCTATCAGCAAGCCCACACCAGCCCGCCGCCTCTCCCCGCGGGCAACACCAGAGAAGTGGAGCGTCCAGCCCCTCTCGAGGAGATGGGTTCCAGAGCCCAAACTGTGCGTGGAGGTGAGGCCGACTATATCTAGTCGGTATCGCTCAACCTCCCGCACAAGCTCAGGCTCTTTCCCCCCCAGCGAGGTGACATTCCATGTCCCCAGAGTTAGTCTCTGTGTCTGGAGATCTGGTCGCCGAGGCCCCTGCCATCGACTGCCGCCCAGATCTCTCTGCACCGGCCCCTTATGGATCCTCCTGCGGGTGGTGGGCCCACGGGAGGGCGGCCCCACGTCGCTCTTTCGGGCTGTGCCCGGCCGGGCCCCGTGGGGTAAGACCCGGCCACCAGGCGCTCGCCATGGAGCACCCATCCCAGGCCTGGCTCCAGGATGGGGCCCCGGTGACGCCGATCCGGGCGACGTGAACTGCCTTGATTGTGTCGTCGTCATAAGAGGCTTCTGAACCGATCTTTGTCTGACCCGTCACCTAGGACCTGTTTGCCTTGGGAGACCCTACCAGGGGCATGAAGCCCCCGACAACATAGCTCCCGGGATCATTCGGGCACTCAAACCCCTCCACCACGTTAAGGTGTCGGTTCAAGGAGTTTACACAGTTTAAGTCAAATCCATGAGTACAAAGTTCACCAGAGCTCATGGAAAGTACTACAACTTCATGTAGCGAGTACTTTTACAAATACAGTGGAGACCAGGATCAGACTGTCTTCAGCAGGGGGCGTCTCTCACACCGTGACACTACTGTGCGTGTTTGGAGTCTCCAGCAGGGGGCGTCTCTCACACCGCGTTAGGGCCACTTGGGCGTCCTCTGCTGGTCATTTACTAGAATGGCGCTTGGGACGCAGAGCTATGAAAATGGAGCACAAATGAGCCTTCTCTCTCTGACCAATCACGTGGTCACAGGGAAGATTCAGATCATGAAGTGATGATTGAGGAGGAGGAGCTGAAGTGTTGGCCCCGCCCTTTGTAGACCAGGTCTGAAGTTTGTTCTGTTTCAGGGAAAACCTGGAGAACCCGGCAAACCAGGGAAAGACCTGAAGGTGAGTTACTGAGTTTAGCTGTTTATTTATCAGGATAAGGCACCGTAAGGTCAAGCCTCACCAGCATCAGGGCCCTGGGGCCCAGGGCCCTGCCATGGGTGTGGCACTCTACATGACCTCTCTACATGACCTCTCCACATGACCTCTCTACATGACCTCTCCACATGACCTCTCTACATGACCTCTCTACATGACCTCTCTACATGACCTCTCTCTTCTCTCTACATGACCTCTCTCTTCTTTACATGACCTCTCCACATGACCTCTCTACATGAACTCTCTCTTCTTTACATGACCTCTCCACATGACCTCTCTACATGACCTCTCTACATGACCTCTCTACATGACCTCGCTACATGACCACTCTCTTCTCTCTACATGACCTCTCTCTTCTCTCCACATGACCTCTCTACATGACCTCTCTCTTCTCTCCACATGACCTCTCTACATGACCTCTCTACATGACCTCTCCACATGACCTCTCTACATGACCTCTCCACATGACCTCTCTCTTTTCTCCACATGACCTCTATACATGACCTCTCTTCTCCGCATGACCTCTCTACATGACCTCTCTCTTCTCTCTACATGACCTCTCTACATGACCTCTCCACATGACCTCTCTCTTCTCTCTACATGACCTCTCTCTTCTCCACATAAACTCTCTACATGACCTCTCTCTTCTCTCCACATGACCTCTCCACATGACCTCTCTACATGACCTCCCTCTTCTCTAAATGACCTCTCTACATGACCTCTCTACATGACCTCTCTCTTCTCTACATGACCTCTCCACATGACCTCTCTACATGACCTCTCTCTTCTCTACATGACCTCTCTACATGACCTCTCTCTTCTCTCTACATGACCTCTTTACATGACCTCTCTACATGACCTCTCTACATGACCTCTCTACATGACCTCTCTACATGACCTCTCTCTTCACTACATGACCTCTCTACATGACCTCTCTCTTCTCTCTACATGACCTCTCTACATGACCTCTCTTCTCTGCATGACCTCTCTACATGATCTCTCTCTTCTCTCTACATGACCTCTTTACATGACCTCTGTCTTCTCTCTACATGACCTCTCTACATGACCTCTCTACATGACCTCTCTCTTCTCTACATAACATCTCTACATGACCTCTCTTTTCTCTCTATGACCTCTCTACATGACCTCTCTCTTCTCTCTACATGACCTCTCTACATGACCTCTCTCTTCTCTGCATGACCTCTCTACATGACCTCTCTCTTCTCTCTACATGACCTCTTTACATGACCTCTCTCTTCTCTCTACATGACCTCTCTACATGACCTCTCTACATTACCTCTCTCTTCTCTACATAACATCTTTACATTACCTCTTTTTTCTTTCTACATGACCTCTCTACATGACCTCTCTCATCTCTACATGACCTGTCTACATGACCTCTCTCTTCTCTCTACATGACCTCTCTCTTCTCTCTACTTGACCTCTCTACATGACCTCTCTCTTCTCTCTACATGACCTCTCTCTTCTCTCTACTTGACCTCTCTACATGACCTCTCTCTTCTCTCTACATGACCTCTCTACATGACCTCTCTCTTCTCTACATGACCTCTCTACATGACCTCTCTCTTCTCTCTACATGACCTCTCTCTTTTCTACATGACCTCTCTACATGACCTCTCTCTTCTCTACATGACTTCTCTACATGACCTCTCTACATGACCTCTCTCTTCTCTAAATGACCTCTCTACAAGACCTCTCTACATGACCTCTCTACATGACCTCTCTCTTCTCTACATGACCTCTCTACATGACCTCTCTACATGACCTCTCTCTTCTCTACATTACCTCTCTACATGACCTCTCTCTTCTCTCTACATGACCTCTCCACATGACCTCTCTACATGACCTCTCTCTTCTCTGCATGACCTCTCTACATGATCTCTCTCTTCTCTCTACATGACCTCTTTACATGACCTCTGTCTTCTCTCTACATGACCTCTCTACATGACCTCTCTACATGACCTCTCTACATGACCTCTCTCTTCTCTACATAACATCTCTACATGACCTCTCTTTTCTCTCTACATGACCTCTCTACATGACCTCTCTCATCTCTACATGACCTCTCTACATGACCTCTCTCTTCTCTACATGACCTCTCTACATGACCTCTCTTCTCTCTACATGACCTCTCCACATGACCTCTCTACATGACCTCTCTCTTCTCTGCATGACCTCTCTACATGACCTCTCTCTTCTCTCTACATGACCTCTCTACATGACTTCTCTCTTCTCTCTACATGACCTCTCTACATGACCTCTCTCTTCTCTACATAACATCTCTCTTTTCTCTCCACATGACCTCTCTACATGACCTCTCTCATCTCTACATGACCTCTCTACATGACCTCTCTCTTCTCTCTACATGACCTCTCTACATGACTTCTCTCTTCTCTCTACATGACCTCTCTACATGACCTCTCTCTTCTCTAAATGACCTCTCTACATGACCTCTCTCTTCTCTCTACATGACCTCTCTACATGACCTCTCTACATGACCTCTCTCTTCTCTACATGACCTCTCTACATGACCTCTCTCTTCTCTACATGACTTCTCTACATGACCTCTCTACATGACCTCTCTCTTCTCTTAATGACCTCTCTACAAGACCTCTCTACATGACCTCTCTACATGACCTCTCTCTTCTCTACATGACCTCTCCACATGACCTCTCTACATGACCTCTCTCTGCTCTACATGACCTCTCTACATGACCTCTCTCTTCTCTACATGACCTCTCTACATGACCTCTCTACATGACCTCTCTCTCTTCTCTACATGACCTCTCTACATGACCTCTCTCTTCTCTCTACATGACCTCTCCACATGACCTCTCTACATGACCTCTCTTCTCTACATGACCTCTCTACATGACCTCTCTCTTCTCTACATGACCTCTCTACATGACCTCTCTCTTCTCTCTACATGACCCCTCTACATGACCTCTCTCTTCTCTCTACATGACCTCTCTACATGACCTCTCTCTTCTCTCTACCTGACATCTCTACATGACCTCTCTTCTCTCTACATGACCCCTCTACATGACCTCTCTCTTCTCTCTACATGACCCCTCTACATGACCTCTCTCTTCTCTCTACATGACCCCTCTACATGACCTCTCTTCTCTCTAGATGACCTCTCTACATGACATCTCTCTTCTCTACATGACCTCTCTACATGACTTCTCTACATGACCTCTCTACATGACCTCTCTCTTCTCTAAATGACCTCTCTACATGACCGCTCTCTTCTCTAAATGACCTCTCTACATGACCTCTCTCTTCTCTAAATGACCTCTCTACATGACCTCTCTCTTCTCTAAATGACCTCTCTACATGACCGCTCTCTTCTCTAAATGACCTCTCTACATGACCTCTCTCTTCTCTAAATGACCTCTCTACATGACCTCTCTCTTCTCTAAATGACCTCTCTACATGACCTCTCTCTTCTCTAAATGACCTCTCTACATGACCGCTCTCTTCTCTAAATGACCTCTCTACATGACCTCTCTCTTCTCTAAATGACCTCTCTACATGACCTCTCTCTTCTCTAAATGACCTCTCTACATGACCTCTCTCTTCTCTAAATGACCTCTCTACATGACCTCTCTCTTCTCTAAATGACCTCTCTACATGACCTCTCTCTTCTCTAAATGACCTCTCTACATGACATCTCTCTTCTCTAAATGACCTCTCTACATGACCTCTCTACATGACCCCTCTACGTGACCTCTCTTCTCTTTAGATGACCTCTCTACATGACATCTCTCTTCTCTACATGACCTCTCTACATGACTTCTCTACATGACCTCTCTACATGACCTCTCTCTTCTCTAAATGACCTCTCTACATGACCGCTCTCTTCTCTAAATGACCTCTCTACATGACCTCTCTCTTCTCTAATTGACCTCTCTACATGACCTCTCTCTTCTCTAAATGACCTCTCTACATGACCTCTCTCTTCTCTAAATGACCTCTCTACATGACCGCTCTCTTCTCTAAATGACCTCTCTACATGACCTCTCTCTTCTCTAAATGACCTCTCTACATGACCTCTCTCTTCTCCAAATGACCTCTCTACATGACCTCTCTCTTCTCTAAATGACCTCTCTACATGACCGTTCTCTTCTCTAAATGACCTCTCTACATGACCTCTCTCTTCTCTAAATGACCTCTCTACATGACCTCTCTCTTCTCTACATGACCTCTCTACATGACCTCTCTCTTCTCTACATGACCTCTCTACATGACCGCTCTCTTCTCTAAATGACCTCTCTACATGACCTCTCTCTTCTCTACATGACCTCTCTACATGACCGCTCTCTTCTCTAAATGACCTCTCTACATGACCTCTCTCTTCTCTAAATGACCTCTCTACATGACCTCTCTCTTCTCTAAATGACCTCTCTACATGACCGCTCTCTTCTCTAAATGACCTCTCTACATGACCTCTCTCTTCTCTAAATGACCTCTCTACATGACCTCTCTCTTCTCTAAATGACCTCTCTACATGACCTCTCTCTTCTCTAAATGACCTCTCTACATGACCTCTCTCTTCTCTAAATGACCTCTCTACATGACCTCTCTCTTCTCTAAATGACCTCTCTACATGACCTCTCTCTTCTCTAAATGACCTCTCTACATGACCTCTCTCTTCTCTAAATGACCTCTCTACATGACCGCTCTCTTCTCTAAATGACCTCTCTACATGACCTCTCTCTTCTCTAAATGACCTCTCTACATGACCGCTCTCTTCTCTAAATGACCTCTCTACATGACCTCTCTCTTCTCTAAATGACCTCTCTACATGACCTCTCTCTTCTCTAAATGACCTCTCTACATGACCGCTCTCTTCTCTAAATGACCTCTCTACATGACCTCTCTCTTCTCTAAATGACCTCTCTACATGACCTCTCTCTTCTCTAAATGACCTCTCTACATGACCTCTCTCTTCTCTAAATGACCTCTCTACATGACCTCTCTCTTCTCTAAATGACCTCTCTACATGACCGCTCTCTTCTCTAAATGACCTCTCTACATGACCGCTCTCTTCTCTAAATGACCTCTCTACATGACCGCTCTCTTCTCTAAATGACCTCTCTACATGACCTCTCTCTTCTCTACATGACCTCTCTACATGACCTCTCTCTTCTCTACATGACCTCTCTACATGACCGCTCTCTTCTCTAAATGACCTCTCTACATGACCTCTCTCTTCTCTACATGACCTCTCTACATGACCGCTCTCTTCTCTAAATGACCTCTCTACATGACCTCTCTCTTCTCTAAATGACCTCTCTACATGACCTCTCTCTTCTCTAAATGACCTCTCTACATGACCTCTCTCTTCTCTAAATGACCTCTCTACATGACCTCTCTCTTCTCTAAATGACCTCTCTACATGACCTCTCTCTTCTCTAAATGACCTCTCTACATGACCTCTCTCTTCTCTAAATGACCTCTCTACATGACCTCTCTCTTCTCTAAATGACCTCTCTACATGACCGTTCTCTTCTCTAAATGACCTCTCTACATGACCTCTCTCTTCTCTAAATGACCTCTCTACATGACCTCTCTCTTCTCTAAATGACCTCTCTACATGACCTCTCTCTTCTCTAAATGACCTCTCTACATGACCTCTCTCTTCTCTAAATGACCTCTCTACATGACCTCTCTCTTCTCTAAATGACCTCTCTACATGACCTCTCTCTTCTCTAAATGACCTCTCTACATGACCTCTCTCTTCTCTAAATGACCTCTCTACATGACCTCTCTCTTCTCTAAATGACCTCTCTACATGACCTCTCTCTTCTCTAAATGACCTCTCTACATGACCGCTCTCTTCTCTAAATGACCTCTCTACATGACCTCTCTCTTCTCTAAATGACCTCTCTACATGACCTCTCTCTTCTCTAAATGACCTCTCTACATGACCTCTCTCTTCTCTAAATGACCTCTCTACATGACCGTTCTCTTCTCTAAATGACCTCTCTACATGACCTCTCTCTTCTCTAAATGACCTCTCTACATGACCTCTCTCTTCTCTAAATGACCTCTCTACATGACCGTTCTCTTCTCTAAATGACCTCTCTACATGACCGCTCTCTTCTCTAAATGACCTCTCTACATGACCTCTCTCTTCTCTACATGACCTCTCTACATGACCTCTCTCTTCTCTACATGACCTCTCTACATGACCGCTCTCTTCTCTAAATGACCTCTCTACATGACCTCTCTCTTCTCTACATGACCTCTCTACATGACCTCTCTCTTCTCTACATGACCTCTCTACATGACCGCTCTCTTCTCTAAATGACCTCTCTACATGACCTCTCTCTTCTCTAAATGACCTCTCTACATGACCGTTCTCTTCTCTAAATGACCTCTCTACATGACCGCTCTCTTCTCTAAATGACCTCTCTACATGACCTCTCTCTTCTCTAAATGACCTCTCTACATGACCGCTCTCTTCTCTAAATGACCTCTCTACATGACCTCTCTCTTCTCTACATGACCTCTCTACATGACCTCTCTCTTCTCTACATGACCTCTCTACATGACCTCTCTCTTCTCTAAATGACCTCTCTACATGACCTCTCTCTTCTCTACATGACCTCTCTACATGACCTCTCTCTTCTCTAAATGACCTCTCTACATGACCTCTCTCTTCTCTAAATGACCTCTCTACATGACCTCTCTCTTCTCTAAATGACCTCTCTACATGACCTCTCTCTTCTCTAAATGACCTCTCTACATGACCGTTCTCTTCTCTAAATGACCTCTCTACATGACCGCTCTCTTCTCTAAATGACCTCTCTACATGACCTCTCTCTTCTCTACATGACCTCTCTACATGACCTCTCTCTTCTCTACATGACCTCTCTACATGACCGCTCTCTTCTCTAAATGACCTCTCTACATGACCTCTCTCTTCTCTACATGACCTCTCTACATGACCTCTCTCTTCTCTACATGACCTCTCTACATGACCGCTCTCTTCTCTAAATGACCTCTCTACATGACCTCTCTCTTCTCTAAATGACCTCTCTACATGACCGTTCTCTTCTCTAAATGACCTCTCTACATGACCGCTCTCTTCTCTAAATGACCTCTCTACATGACCTCTCTCTTCTCTAAATGACCTCTCTACATGACCGCTCTCTTCTCTAAATGACCTCTCTACATGACCTCTCTCTTCTCTACATGACCTCTCTACATGACCTCTCTCTTCTCTACATGACCTCTCTACATGACCTCTCTCTTCTCTACATGACCTCTCTACATGACCTCTCTCTTCTCTCTGCAGCTTCTGTCTGGACTGAAGGTACAAACTCGTCACGTCTCATTGAGCCACAGGAATCTGCACTTTTCTCACTGTGATTCAGTGAAATGTGGTAAAATATGATTTATTTGTGCTCAGGGAGAACCAGGAACTCCAGGACCCAAGGTGAGGACCCAGTCATTATAGAACCATGTTATGAGCCATGAGCCATGAACCATGAACCATGAACCATGAACCATGAACCAGGTCGAACATCTGCGTTTTGAAGGTTTTCCTGATCTAAATCCTCCTGATACTTTCTAACCCTGATGTCGATCTGAGCCAGTCACAAAAACATGTTGGGGCGTGGCTAAAGCTAGTGTATGTGAGGGGCGTGGCTAAAGCTAGTGTATGTGGGGGGCGTGGCTAAAGCTAGTGTATGTGGGGGGCGTGGCTAAAGCTAGTGTATGTGGGGGGCGTGGCTAAAGCTAGTGTATGTGGGGGGCGTGGCTAAAGCTAGTGTGTGTGAGGGGCGTGGCTTAAGCTAGTGTATGTGAGGGGCGTGGCTAAAGCTAGTGTATGTGGGGGGCGTGGCTAAAGCTAGTGTATGTGGGGGGCGTGGCTAAAGCTAGTGTATGTGGGGGGCGTGGCTAAAGCTAGTGTGTATGAGGGGCTTGGCTAAAGCTAGTGTGTGTGAGGGGCGTGGCTAAAGCTAGTGTGTGTGAGGGGCGTGGCTAGAGCTAGTGTATGTGAGGGGCGTGGCTAAAGCTAGTGTGTGTGAGGGGCTTGGCTAAAGCTAGTGTGTGTGAGGGGCGTGGCTAAAGCTAGTGTATTTGAGGGGCGTGGCTAAAGCTAGTGTGTGTGAGGGGCGTGGCTAAAGCTAGTGTATTTGAGGGGCGTGGCTAAAGCTAGTGTGTGTGAGGGGCGTGGCTAAAGCTAGTGTGTGTGAGGGGCTTGGCTAAAGCTAGTGTGTGTGAGGGGCGTGGCTAAAGCTAGTGTGTGTGAGAGGCGTGGCTAAAGCAAGTGTATGTGAGGGGCGTGGCTAAAGCTAGTGTGTGTGAGGGGCGTGGCTAAAGCTAGTGTGTATGAGGGGCGTGGCTAAAGCTAGTGTGTGTGGGGGGCGTGGCTAAAGCTAGTGTGTGTGAGGGGCGTGGCTAAAGCTAGTGTATGTGAGGGGCGTGGCTAAAGCTAGTGTGTGTGAGGGGCGTGGCTAGAGCTAGTGTGTATGAGGGGCTTGGCTAAAGCTAGTGTGTGTGAGGGGCGTGGCTAAAGCTAGTGTGTGTGAGAGGCGTGGCTAAAGCAAGTGTATGTGAGGGGCGTGGCTAAAGCTAGTGTGTGTGAGGGGCGTGGCTAAAGCTAGTGTGTATGAGGGGCGTGGCTAAAGCTAGTGTGTGTGGGGGGCGTGGCTAAAGCTAGCGTGTGTGAGGGGCGTGGCTAAAGCTAGTTTGTGTGAGGGGCTTGGCTAAAACTAGCGTGTGTGAGGGGCGTGGCTAAAGCTAGTGTGTGAGGGGCTTGGCTAAAGCTAGTTTGTGTGAGGGGCATGGCTAAAGCTAGTGTGTGAGGGGCGTGGCTAAAGCTAGAGTGTGTGAGGGGCGTGGCTAAAGCTAGTGTGTGTGAGGGGCGTGGCTAAAGCTAGTTTGTGAGGGGCGTGGCTAAAGCTAGTGTGTGTGAGGGGCGTGGCTAAAGCTAGTGTGTGAGGGGCGTGGCTAAAGCTAGCGTGTGTGATGGGCGTGGCTAAAGCTAGCGTGTGTGAGGGGCGTGGCTAAAGCTAGTGTGTGAGGGGCGTGGCTAAAGCTAGTGTGTGTGAGGGGCGTGGCTAAAACTAGCATTTGTGAGGGGCGTGGCTAAAGCTAGTGTGTGTGAGGAGCGTGGCTAAAGCTAGTGTGTGTGAGGGGCGCGGCTAAATCTAGTGTGTGTGAGGGGCGTGGCTAAAGCTAGTGTGTTTGAGGGGCGTAGCTAAAGCTAGTGTGTGTGAGGGGCGTGGCTAAAGCTAGTGTGTGTGAGGGGCTTGGCTAAAGCTAGTGTGTGTGAGGGGCGTGGCTAAAGCTAGTGTGTGAGGGGCGTGGCTAAAGCTAGTGTGTGTGATGGGCGTGGCTAAAGCTAGCGTGTGTGAGGGGCGTGGCTAAAGCTAGTGTGTGAGGGGCGTGGCTAAAGCTAGTGTGTGTGAGGGGCGTGGCTAAAACTAGCATTTGTGAGGGGCGTGGCTAAAGCTAGTGTGTGTGAGGGGCGTGGCTAAAGCTAGTGTGTGTGAGGGGCGCGGCTAAATCTAGTGTGTGTGAGGGGCGTGGCTAAAGCTAGTGTGTTTGAGGGGCGCGGCTAAAGCTAGTGTGTGTGAGGGGCGTGGCTAAAGCTAGTGTGTGTGAGGGGCGTGGCTAAAGCTAGTGTGTGTGAGGGGCGTGGCTAAAGCTAGCATGTGTGAGGGGCGTGGCTAAAACTAGCGTGTGTGAGGGGCGTGGCTAAAGCTAGTGTGTGAGGGGCGTGGCTAAAGCTAGAATGTGTGAGGGGCGTGGCTAAAGCTAGTGTGTGTGAGGGGCGTGGCTAAAGCTAGTGTGTGTGAGGGGCGTGGCTAAAGCTAGTGTGTGTGAAGGGCGTGGCTAAAGCTAGCGTGTGTGAGGGGCATGGCTAAAGCTAGTGTGTGTGAGGGGCGTGGCTAAAGCTAGCGTGTGTGAGGGGCGTGGCTAACGCTAGTGTGTGAGGGGCGTGGCTAAAGCTAGCGTGTGTGAGGGGCGTGGCTAAAGCTAGTGTGTGAGGGGGGTGGCTAAAGCTAGCGTGTGTGAGGGGCGTGGCTAAAGCTAGTGTGTGTGAGGGGCGTGGCTAAAACTAGCGTTTGTGAGGGGCGTGGCTAAAGCTAGTGTGTGTGAGGGGCGTGGCTAAAGCTAGTGTGTGTGAGGGGCGTGGCTTAAGCTAGTGTGTGTGAGGGGCGTGGCTAAAGCTGGTGTGTGTGAGGGGCTTGGCTAAAGCTAGCGTGTGTGAGGGGCGTGGCTAAAGCTAGTGTGTGTGAGGGGCGTGGCTAAAGCTAGCGTGTGTGAGGGGCGTGGCTAAAGCTAGTGTGTGAGGGGTGTGGCTAAAGCTAGTGTGTGTGAGGGGCGTGGCTAAAGCTTAAGGTCATATAGGGAATAGGAAAGGAAGTGACGAAATCCAAGATGGCGGCGCTCTCGCGGCCCAAATCACTTGCGGTTCACCATTTTGCAACATGGTTTTGGTACAGCTGGTGGTGAGAGAAATGAAGTTAATGTCTCGCAGGTATGATTAAGAAGACTTTAGGCCCGATGGTTAGAGACACAGCTCTGCGCAAAGCGTTTGAGGGTTCGATTCCAGCGCGGAGCTTTATTATCTCAAGTTTAAAAAAACTTTTTTCAGTCTAGTTTGTTTTGGGATGCGTTAGCTTCACTTTTGCTAATACAAAGTCATGGTAGAAACTAGTTTTAGCGAAACGAAGTAAACCTAAAACTTAGGGTTAGGTTTAGGGGTAAAGGGTAAAGGGTAAAGGGTTAATGTTAATGTTAATGTTAATGTTAATGTTAATGTTAAGGTTAATGTTAATGTTAATGTTAATGTTAATGTTAAGGTTAAGGTTAAGGTTAAGGTTAAGGTTAAGGTTAGGGTTAGGGTTAGGGTTAGGGTTAGGGTTAGGGTTAAGGTTAAGGTTAGGGTTAAGGTTAGGATAGGATTAGGGTTAAGGTTAGGGTTAGGGTTAGGGTTAGGGTTAAGGTTAAGGTTAAGGTTAAGGTTATGGTTATGGTTATGGTTAGGGTTAGGGTTAGGGTTAGGGTTAGGGTTAAGGTTAAGGTTAAGGTTAAGGTTAAGGTTAAGGTTAAGGTTAAGGTTAAGGTTAGGATAGGGTTAAAGTTAAGGTTAGGGTTAAGGTTAGGGTTAGGGTTAAGGATAGGATTATGATAGGGTTAGGGTTAGGGTTAAGGTTAGGGTTAAGGATAGGATTATGATAGGGTTAGGGTTAGGGTTAAGGTTAAGGATAGGATTAGGATAGGGTTGGGTTAAGGTTAGGGTTAGGGTTAGGGTTAGGGTTAGGGTTAGGGTTAGGGTTAGGGTTAAGGTTAAGGTTAAGGTTAGGGTTAAGGATAGGATTAGGATAGGGTTAGGGTTAAAGTTAAGGTTAGGGTTAGGGTTAGGGTTAGGGTTAAGGTTAAGGTTAGGGTTAGGGTTAAGGATAGGATTAGGATAGGGTTAAGGTTAAGGTTAGGGTTATGGTTAGGGTTATGGTTAGGGTTAAGGTTAAGGTTAGGGTTAGGGTTAAGGATAGGATTAGGATAGGGTTAGGGTTAGGGTTAAGGTTAAGGTTTGGGTTAGGGTTAGCGTTAGCGTTAGCGTTAGCGTTAGCGTTAGGGTTAGGGTTAAGGTTAAGGTTAAGGTTAAGGTTAAGGTTAAGGTTAAGGTTAAGGTTAGGGTTAGGGTTAGGGTTAGGGTTAGGGTTAAGGTTAGGGTTAGGGTTAGGGTTAGGGTTAGGGTTAAGGTTAGGGTTAGGGTTAGGGTTAAGGTTAGGGTTAGAGTGGGTTAGGGGTTAGGGTTAGGGTTAGGGTTAGGGTTAAGGTTAAGGTTAGGGTTAGGGTTAGGGTTAGGGTTAGGGTTAGGGTTAGGGTTAGGGTCAGGGTTAAACCCAGACCCATGTGATTTACATTTTCACAATTCTTTGTTTTACATTCAATTCACGCCCATTTAAATTGTTTCTCAGTGAGACAACACCAGGAACTCATTGTTTGGTCCTTGTTCACATCAAATGCATCGTAAACTTCAGGTTTGGACCCAAGAGTGAACATTATTGATGGATCAGCAGAATTAGCGGGACCGTTCGCCATGTTTACTAAGGTCGACCACCTGTTTACTTCCGTCCGGCTCCCGCCATGTCGTCCTCGCCATGTTGTCACGGGCATTGTCGTCACTTTCTCCTTTCCAATTCCCTATATGACCTAGTGCCAACCGTGCTAACGTGCTTTGCTAGCTTTGTGTTGCTAACGTGCTTTGCTAGCATTGTGTTGCTAACGTGCTTTGCTAGCTTTGTGTTGCTAACGTGCTTTGCTAGCTTTGTGTTGCTAAGGCTCCACATAGTCGTTAGCATCAGACGCTTTGGGAGCCAGAACCTCTCAGGACAGAGACTTAAGACACAAACAGAACCAGAGGGTTCGTGGTTGTAAACTCAGTTTAGGACGTGTCGCTTAAAACATATCAAGTCCTGTAGGTTGTGTAAACTCAGAGTTAAACTTTGATTGTGTTTCCAGGGCGACAGAGGAGAGATTGGAGCGGCCGGTCCTCAGGTGAGAGTATTTACAACAGTGCCCCCTGTGGCCCCGCTGCAGGGCCCCGCTGCGGGGCCCCGCTGCAGGACCCCGCTGCAGGGCCCTGATGGTGTCTCTGCTTTCGTACTCAGGGAGTCAAAGGAGACACAGGAACCAAGGTGAGCACTTCCTCCAGCAAGATCTTCCAAACAGGATCCAGGGTCAGGTCTGGAGTAGGATCCAGCGAGATCCTCCAAACAGGATCCAGGATCAGGTCTGGGGAAGGATCCAGCGAGATCCTCCAAACAGGATCCAGGGTCAGGTCTGGAGAAGGATCCAGCGAGATCCTCCAAACAGGATCCAGGGTCAGATCTGGAGAAGGATCCAGCGAGATCCTCAAAACAGGATCCAGGGTCAGGTCTGGAAAAGGATAAAGCGAGATCCCCCAAACAGGATCCAGGGTCAGGTCTGAAAAAGGATCCAGCGAGATCCTCCAAATGGATCCAGGGTCAGGTCTGGAGAAGGATCCGATCCAGGGTCAGGTCTGGAGAAGGATCCAGCGAGATCCTCCAAACAGGATCCAGGGTCAGGTCTGGAGAAGGATACAGCGAGATCCTCCAAACAGGATCCAGTGTCAGGTCTGGAGAAGGATCCGATCCAGGATCAGGTCTGGAGAAGGATCTAGCGAGATCCTCCAAACAGGATCCAGGGTCAGGTCTGGAGAATCCAGCGAGATCCTCCAAACAGGATCCAGGTTCAGATCTGGAGAAGGATACAGCGAGATTCTCCAAACAGGTCCAGGGTCATGTCTGGAGAAGGATCCAGCGAGATCCTCCAAACAGGATCCAGGATCAGGTCTGGAGAAGGATCCAGCGAGATCCTCCAAACAGGATCCAGGGTCAGGTCTGGAGAAGGATCCAGCGAGATCCTGCGAACAGGATCCAGGGTCAGGTCTGGAGACGGATCCGATCCAGGGTCAGGTCTGGAGAAAGGATCCAGCGAGATCCTCCAAACAGGATCCAGGGTCAGGTCTGGCGAAGGATCCAGCGAGATCCTCCAAACAGGATCCAGGGTCAGATCTGGAGAAGGATCCAGCGAGATCCTCCAAACGGGTCCAGGGTCATGTCTGGAGAAGGATCCACCGAGATCCTCCAAACAGGATCCAGGATCAGGTCTGGATAAGGATCCAGCGAGATCCTCCAAACAGGATCAAGGGTCAGGTCTGGAGAAGGATCCGATCCAGGGTCAGGTCTGGAGAAGGATCCAGCGAGATCCTCAAAACAGGATCCAGGGTCAGGTCTCGAGAAGGATCCAGCGAGATCCTCCAAACAGGATCCAGGGTCAGGTCTGGAGAGGGATCCGATCCAGGGTCAGGTCTGGAAAAGGATCCAGCGAGATCCTCCAAACAGGATCCAGGGTCAGGTCTGGAGAAGGATCCAGCGAGATCCACCAAAAAGGATCCAGGGTCAGGTCTGGAGAAGGATCCAGCGAGATCCACCAAACAGGATCCAGGATCAGATCTGGAGAAGGATCCAGTGAGATCCTCCAAACAGGATCCAAGGTCAGGTCTGGAAAAGGATCTAGCGAGATCCTCCAAACAGGATCCAGGATCAGGTCTGGAGAAGGATACAGCGAGATCCTCCAAAATGGATCCAGGGTCAGGTCTGGAGAAGGATCCAGTGAGATCCTCCAAAAAGGATCCAGGGTCAGGTCTGGAGAAGGATCCAGCGAGATCCTCCAAACAGGATCCAGGATCAGGTCTGGGGAAGGATCTAGCAAGATCCTCCAAACAGGATGCAGGGTCAGATCTGGAGAAGGATCCAGCGAGATCTTCCAAACAAGATCCAGTTTCAGATCTGGAGAAGGATCCAGCGAGATCCTTAAAACAGGATCCAGGGTCAGATCTGGGGAAGGATCCAGCGAGATCCTCCAAACAGAATCCAGGGTCAGGTCTGGAGAAGGATCCGATCCAGGGTCAGGTCTGGAAAAGGATCCAGCGAGATCCTCCAAAAAGGATCCAGGTTCAGGTCTGGAGAAGGATCCAGTGAGATCCTCCAAACAAGATCCAGGATCAGGTCTGGGGAAGGATCGAGCAAGATCCTCCAAACGGGATCCAGGGTCAAATTTGGAGAAGGATCCAATCCAGGGTCAGGTCTGGAGAAGGATCCAGCGAGATCCACCAAACAGGATCCAGGGTCAGATCTGGAGAAGGATCCAGCGAGATCCTCCAAACAAGATCCAGGATCAGGTCTGGAGAAGGATCCAGCAAGATCCTGCAAACAGGATCCAGGGTCAGGTCTGGAGAAGGAGCCGATCCAGGGTCAGGTCTGGAGAAGGATCCAGCGAGATCATCCAAACAGGATCCAGGGTCAGGTCTGGAGAAGGATCCAGCAAGATCTACCAAACCGGATACAGGGTCAGATCTGGAGAAGGATCCAGCAAGATCCTCCAAACAGGATCCAGGTTCAGATCTGGAGAAGGATCCAGCGAGATCCTTAAAACAGGATCCAGGGTCAGATCTGGAGAAGGATCAGATCCAGGGTCAGGTCTGGAAAAGGATCCAGCGAGATCCTCCAAACAGGATCCAGGGTCAGGTCTGGAGAAGGATCCATCGAGATCCACCAAACAGGATCCAGGGTCAGATCTGGAGAAGGATCCAGTGAAATCCTCCAAACAGGATCCAGGGTCAGATCTGGAGAAGGATCCATCGAGATCCTCCAAACAGGATCCAGGGTCAGGTCTGGAGAAGGATCCGATCCAGGGTCATTTCTTGAGAAGGATCCAGCGAGATCCACCAAACAGGATCCAGGGTCAGGTCTGGAGAAGGATCCAGCGAGATCCTCCAAACAGGATCCAGGGTTAAATCTGGAGAAGGATCCGATCCAGGGTCAGGTCTGGAGAAGGATCCAGCGAGATCATCCTAACAGGATCCAGGGTCAGGTCTGGAGAAGGATCCAGCGAGATCCACCAAACAGGATCCAGGATCAGATCTGGAGAAGGATCCAGTGAGATCCTCCAAACAGGATCCAGGGTCAGGTCTGGAGAAGGATACAGCGAGATCCTCCAAAATGGATCCAGGGTCAGGTCTGGAGAAGGATCCAGTGAGATCCTCCAAAAAGGATCCAGGGTCAGGTCTGGAGAAGGATCCAGCGAGATCCTCCAAACAGGATCCAGGATCAGGTCTGGAGAAGGATACAGCGAGATCCTCCAAAATGGATCCAGGGTCAGGTCTGGAGAAGGATCCAGTGAGATCCTCCAAAAAGGATCCAGGGTCAGGTCTGGAGAAGGATCCAGCGAGATCCTCCAAACAGGATCCAGGATCAGGTCTGGGGAAGGATCGAGCAAGATCCTCCAAACAGGATGCAGGGTCAGATCTGGAGAAGGATCCAGCGAGATCTTCCAAACAAGATCCAGTTTCAGATCTGGAGAAGGATCCAGCGAGATCCTCCAAACAGGATCCAGGGTCAGGTCTGGAGAAGGATCCAGCGAGATCCTGCGAACAGGATCCAGGGTCAGGTCTGGAGACGGATCCGATCCAGGGTCAGGTCTAGAGAAAGGATCCAGCGAGATCCTCCAAACAGGATCCAGGGTCAGGTCTGGCGAAGGATCCAGCGAGATCCTCCAAACAGGATCCAGGGTCAGATCTGGAGAAGGATCCAGCGAGATCCTCCAAACGGGTCCAGGGTCATGTCTGGAGAAGGATCCACCGAGATCCTGCAAACAGGATCCAGGATCAGGTCTGGATAAGGATCCAGCGAGATCCTCCAAACAGGATCAAGGGTCAGGTCTGGAGAAGGATCCGATCCAGGGTCAGGTCTGGAGAAGGATCCAGCGAGATCCTCAAAACAGGATCCAGGGTCAGGTCTCGAGAAGGATCCAGCGAGATCCTCCAAACAGGATCCAGGGTCAGGTCTGGAGAGGGATCCGATCCAGGGTCAGGTCTGGAAAAGGATCCAGCGAGATCCTCCAAACAGGATCCAGGGTCAGGTCTGGAGAAGGATCCAGCGAGATCATCCTAACAGGATCCAGGGTCAGGTCTGGAGAAGGATCCAGCGAGATCCACCAAACAGGATCCAGGATCAGATCTGGAGAAGGATCCAGTGAGATCCTCCAAACAGGATCCAGGGTCAGGTCTGGAAAAGGATCCAGCGAGATCCTCCAAACAGGATCCAGGATCAGGTCTGGAGAAGGATACAGCGAGATCCTCCAAAATGGATCCAGGGTCAGGTCTGGAGAAGGATCCAGTGAGATCCTCCAAAAAGGATCCAGGGTCAGGTCTGGAGAAGGATCCAGCGAGATCCTCCAAACAGGATCCAGGATCAGGTCTGGGGAAGGATCGAGCAAGATCCTCCAAACAGGATGCAGGGTCAGATCTGGAGAAGGATCCAGCGAGATCTTCCAAACAAGATCCAGTTTCAGATCTGGAGAAGGATCCAGCGAGATCCTTAAAACAGGATCCAGGGTCAGATCTGGGGAAGGATCCAGCGAGATCCTCCAAAAAGGATCCAGGGTCAGGTCTGGAAAAGGATCCAGCGAGATCCTCCAAAAAGGATCCAGGGTCAGGTCTGGAGAAGGATACAGCGAGATCCTCAAAAATGGATCCAGGGTCAGGTCTGGAGAAGGATCCAGTGAGATCCTCCAAAAAGGATCTAGGGTCAGGTCTGGAGAAGGATCCAGTGAGATCCACCAAAAAGGATCCAGGGTCAGGTCTGGAGAAGGATCCAGCGAGATCCTCCAAACAGGATCCAGGATCAGGTCTGGGGAAGGATCGAGCAAGATCCTCCAAACAGGATGCAGGGTCAGATCTGGAGAAGGATCCAGCGAGATCTTCCAAACAAGATCCAGTTTCAGATCTGGAGAAGGATCCAGCGAGATCCTTAAAACAGGATCCAGGGTCAGATCAAGGGAAGGATCCAGCGAGATCCTCCAAAAAGGATCCAGGGTCAGGTCTGGAAAAGGATCCAGCGAGATCCTCCAAAAAGGATCCAGGGTCAGGTCTGGAGAAGGATCCAGCGAGATCCTCCAAACAAGATCCAGGATCAGGTCTGGGGAAGGATCGAGCAAGATCCTCCAAACGGGATCCAGGGTCAAATCTGGAGAAGGATCCAATCCAGGGTCAGGTCTGGAGAAGGATCCAGCGAGATCCACCAAACAGGATCCAGGGTCAGATCTGGAGAAGGATACAGCGAGATCCTCCAAACAGGATCCAGGGTCAGATCTGGAGAAGGATCCAGCGAGATCCTCCAAACAGGTCCAGGCTCAAATCTGGAGAAGGATCCTATTCAGGGTCAGCTCTGGAGAAGGATCCAGCGAGATCCTCCAAACAGGATCCAGGGTCAGATCTGGAGAAGGATCCAGCGAGATCCTCCAAACATGATCCAGGGTCAGGTCTGGAGAAGGATCCAGTGAGATCCTCCAAACAGGATCCAGGGTCAGGTCTGGAGAAGGATCCAGTGAGATCCTCCAAACAGGATCCAGGATCAGGTCTGGAGAAGGATCCAGCGAGATCCTCCAAACAGGATGCAGGGTCAGATCTTGAGAAGGATCCAGCGAGATCTTCCAAACAGGATCCAGGGTCAGGTCTGGAGAAGGATCCGATCCAGGGTCAGGTCTGGAGAAGGATCCAGCGAGATCCTCCAAACAGGATCCAGGGTCAGGTCTGGAGAAGGATCCGATCCAGGGTCAAGTCTGGAAAAGGATCCAGCGAGATCCTCCAAACAGGATCCAGGGTCAGGTCTGGAGAAGGATCCAGCGAGATCCACCCAACAGGATGCAGGGTCAGATCTGGAGAAGGATCCAGCGAGATCCTCCAAACAGCATCCAGGGTCAGGTCTGGAGAAGGATCCAGCGAGATCCTCCAAACAGGATCCAGGGTAAGGTCTGGAGAAGGATCCGATCCAGGGTCAGGTCTGGAAAAGGATCAAGCGAGATCCTCCAAACAGGATCCATGGTCAGATCTGGAGAAGGATCCAGTGAAATCCTCCAAACAGGATCCAGGGTCAGGTCTGGAGAAGGATCCATCGAGATCCACCAAACACGATCCAGGGTCAGATCTGGAGAAGGATCCAGTGAAATCCTCCAAACAGGATCCAGGGTCAGGTCTGGAGAAGGATCCGATCCGGGGTCATTTCGTGAGAAGGATCCAGCGAGATTCACCTAACATGATCCAGGGTCAGGTCTGGAGAAGGATCCAGCGAGATCCTCCAAACAGGATCCAGGGTCAAATCTGGAGAAGGATCCGATCCAGGGTCAGGTCTGGAGAAGGATCCAGCGAGATCCTCCAAAAAGGATCCAGGGTCAGGTCTGGAGAAGGATCCGGCGAGATCCTTAAAACAGGATCCAGGGTCAGATCTGGAGAAGGATCCAGCGAGATCCTCCAAACAGGATCCAGGGTCAGGTCTGGAGAAGGATCCAGTGAGATCCTCCAAACAGGATCCAGGGTCAGGTCTGGAGAAGGATCCAGCGAGATCCTCCAAACAGGATCCAGGATCAGGTCTGGAGAGGGATCCAGCGAGATCCTCCAAACAGGATGCAGGGTCAGATCTTGAGAAGGATCCAGCGAGATCTTCCAAACAGGATCCAGGGTCAGGTCTGGAGAAGGATCCGATCCAGGGTCAGGTCTGGAGAAGGATCCAGCGAGATCCTCAAAACAGGATCCAGGGTCAGGTCTTGAGAAGGATCCAGCGAGATCCTCCAAACAGGATCCAGGGTCAGGTCTGGAGAAGGATCCAGCGAGATCCACCCAACAGGATGCAGGGTCAGATCTGGAGAAGGATCCAGCGAGATCCTCCAAACAGGATCCAGGGTCAGGTCTGGAGAAGGATCCGATCCAGGGTCAGGTCTGGAAAAGGATCCAGCGAGATCCTCCAAACAGGATCCAGGGTCAGGTCTGGAGAAGGATCCAGCGAGATCCACCCAACAGGATGCAGGGTCAGATCTGGAGAAGGATCCAGCGAGATCCTCCAAACAGGATCCAGGGTCAGGTCTGGAGAAGGATCCAATCTAGGGTCAGTTCTGGAGAAGGATCCAGCGAGATCCTCAAAACAGGATCCAGGGTCAGGTCTCGAGAAGGATCCAGCGAGATCCTCCAAACAGGATCCAGGGTCAGGTCTGGAGAAGGATCCGATCCAGGGTCAGGTCTGGAAAAGGATCAAGCGAGATCCTCCAAACAGGATCCAGGGTCAGGTCTGGAGAAGGATCCATCGAGATCCACCAAACAGGATCCAGGGTCAGATCTGGAGAAGGATCCAGTGAAATCCTCCAAACAGGATCCAGGGTCAGATCTGGAGAAGGATCCAGCGAGATCCTCCAAACAGGATCCAGGGTCAGGTCTGGAGAAGGATTCGATCCGGGGTCATTTCTTGAGAAGGATCCAGCGAGATTCACCAAACAGGATCCAGGGTCAGGTCTGGAGAAGGATCCAGTGAGATCCTCCAAACAGGATCCAAGGTCAGATCTGGAGAATGATCCAGCGAGATCCTTGAAACAGGATCCAGGGTGAGATCAGGAGAAGGATCCAGCGAGATCCTCCAAACAGGATCCAGGGTCAGGTCTGGAAAAGTATCCAGCGAGATCCTCCAAACAGGATCCAGGATCAGGTCTGGAGAAGGATACAGCGAGATCCTCCAAAATGGATCCAGGGTCAGGTCTGGAGAAGGATCCAGCGAGATCCTCCAAAAAGGATCCAGGGTCAGGTCTGGAGAAGGATCCAGCGAGATCCTCCAAACAGGATCCAGGATCAGGTCTGGGGAAGGATCGAGCAAGATCCTCCAAACAGGATGCAGGGTCAGATCTGGAGAAGGATCCAGCGAGATCCTCCAAACAGGATCCAGGGTCAGGTCTGGAGAAGGATCCAGCGAGATCCTCCAAACAGGATCCAGGATCAGGTCTGGGGAAGGATCCAGCGAGATCCTTAAAACAGGATCCAGGGTCAGATCTGGAGAAGGATCCAGCGAGATCCTCCAAACAGGATCCAGGGTCAGGTCTGGAGAAGGATCCAGTGAGATCCTTCAAACAGGATCCAGGGTCAGGTCTGGAGACGGATCCGATCCAGGGTCAGGTTTTGAGAAAGGATCCAGCGAGATCCTCCAAACAGGATCCAGGGTCAGGTCTGGAGAAGGATACAGCGAGATCCTCCAAACAGGATCCAGTGTCAGGTCTGGAGAAGGATCCGATCCAGGATCAGGTCTGGAGAAGGATCCAGCGAGATCATCCTAACAGGATCCAGGGTCAGGTCTGGAGAAGGATCCAGCGAGATCCACCAAACAGGATCCAGGATCAGATCTGGAGAAGGATCCAGTGAGATCCTCCAAACAGGATCCAGGGTCAGGTCTGGAAAAGGATCCAGCGAGATCCTCCAAACAGGATCCAGGATCAGGTCTGGAGAAGGATACAGCGAGATCCTCCAAAATGGATCCAGGGTCAGGTCTGGAGAAGGATCCAGTGAGATCCTCCAAAAAGGATCCAGGGTCAGGTCTGGAGAAGGATCCAGCGAGATCCTCCAAACAGGATCCAGAATCAGGTCTGGGGAAGGATCGAGCAAGATCCTCCAAACAGGATGCAGGGTCAGATCTGGAGAAGGATCCAGCGAGATCTTCCAAACAAGATCCAGTTTCAGATCTGGAGAAGGATCCAGCGAGATCCTTAAAACAGGATCCAGGGTCAGATCTGGGGAAGGATCCAGCGAGATCCTCCAAAAAGGACCCAGGGTCAGGTCTGGAAAAGGATCCAGCGAGATCCTCCAAAAAGGATCCAGGGTCTGGTCTGGAGAAGGATACAGCGAGATCCTCAAAAATGGATCCAGGGTCAGGTCTGGAGAAGGATCCAGTGAGATCCTCCAAAAAGGATCTAGGGTCAGGTCTGGAGAAGGATCCAGTGAGATCCACCAAAAAGGATCCAGGGTCAGGTCTGGAGAAGGATCCAGCGAGATCCTCCAAACAGGATCCAGGATCAGGTCTGGGGAAGGATCGAGCAAGATCCTCCAAACAGGATGCAGGGTCAGATCTGGAGAAGGATCCAGCGAGATCTTCCAAACAAGATCCAGTTTCAGATCTGGAGAAGGATCCAGCGAGATCCTTAAAACAGGATCCAGGGTCAGATCTGGGGAAGGATCCAGCGAGATCCTCCAAAAAGGATCCAGGGTCAGGTCTGGAAAAGGATCCAGCGAGATCCTCCAAAAAGGATCCAGGGTCAGGTCTGGAGAAGGATCCAGCGAGATCCTCCAAACAAGATCCAGGATCAGGTCTGGGGAAGGATCGAGCAAGATCCTCCAAACGGGATCCAGGGTCAAATCTGGAGAAGGATCCAATCCAGGGTCAGGTCTGGAGAAGGATCCAGCGAGATCCACCAAAGAGGATCCAGGGTCAGATCTGGAGAAGGATACAGCGAGATCCTCCAAACAGGATCCAGGGTCAGATCTGGAGAAGGATCCAGCGAGATCCTCCAAACAGGTCCAGGCTCAAATCTGGAGAAGGATCCTATCCAGGGTCAGCTCTGGAGAAGGATCCAGCGAGATCCTCCAAACAGGATCCAGGGTCAGATCTGGAGAAGGATCCAGCGAGATCCTCCAAACAGGATCCAGGGTCAGGTCTGGAGAAGGATCCAGCGAGATCCTCCAAACAGGATCCAGGGTCAGGTCTGGAGAAGGATTCGATCCGGGGTCATTTCTTGAGAAGGATCCAGCGAGATTCACCAAACAGGATCCAGGGTCAGGTCTGGAGAAGGATCCAGCGAGATCCTCCAAACAGGATCCAGGGTCAAATCTGGAGAAGGATCCGATCCAGGGTCAGGTCTGGAGAAGGATCCAGCGAGATCATCCTAACAGGATCCAGGGTCAGGTCTGGAGAAGGATCCTGCGAGATCCACCAAACAGGATCCAGGATCAGATCTGGAGAAGGATCCAGTGAGATCCTCCAAACAGGATCCAAGGTCAGATCTGGAGAATGATCCAGCGAGATCCTTGAAACAGGATCCAGGGTGAGATCAGGAGAAGGATCCAGCGAGATCTTCCAAACAGGATCCAGGGTCAGGTCTGGAAAAGTATCCAGCGAGATCCTCCAAACAGGATCCAGGATCAGGTCTGGAGAAGGATACAGCGAGATCCTCCAAAATGGATCCAGGGTCAGGTCTGGAGAAGGATCCAGCGAGATCCTCCAAAAAGGATCCAGGGTCAGGTCTGGAGAAGGATCCAGCGAGATCCTCCAAACAGGATCCAGGATCAGGTCTGGGGAAGGATCGAGCAAGATCCTCCAAACAGGATGCAGGGTCAGATCTGGAGAAGGATCCAGCGAGATCCTCCAAACAGGATCCAGGGTCAGGTCTGGAGAAGGATCCAGCGAGATCCTCCAAACAGGATCCAGGATCAGGTCTGGGGAAGGATCCAGCGAGATCCTTAAAACAGGATCCAGGGTCAGATCTGGAGAAGGATCCAGCGAGATCCTCCAAACAGGATCCAGGGTCAGGTCTGGAGAAGGATCCAGTGAGATCCTTCAAACAGGATCCAGGGTCAGGTCTGGAGACGGATCCGATCCAGGGTCAGGTTTTGAGAAAGGATCCAGCGAGATCCTCCAAACAGGATCCAGGGTCAGGTCTGGAGAAGGATACAGCGAGATCCTCCAAACAGGATCCAGTGTCAGGTCTGGAGAAGGATCCGATCCAGGATCAGGTCTGGAGAAGGATCCAGCGAGATCATCCTAACAGGATCCAGGGTCAGGTCTGGAGAAGGATCCAGCGAGATCCACCAAACAGGATCCAGGATCAGATCTGGAGAAGGATCCAGTGAGATCCTCCAAACAGGATCCAGGGTCAGGTCTGGAAAAGGATCCAGCGAGATCCTCCAAACAGGATCCAGGATCAGGTCTGGAGAAGGATACAGCGAGATCCTCCAAAATGGATCCAGGGTCAGGTCTGGAGAAGGATCCAGTGAGATCCTCCAAAAAGGATCCAGGGTCAGGTCTGGAGAAGGATCCAGCGAGATCCTCCAAACAGGATCCAGGATCAGGTCTGGGGAAGGATCGAGCAAGATCCTCCAAACAGGATGCAGGGTCAGATCTGGAGAAGGATCCAGCGAGATCTTCCAAACAAGATCCAGTTTCAGATCTGGAGAAGGATCCAGCGAGATCCTTAAAACAGGATCCAGGGTCAGATCTGGGGAAGGATCCAGCGAGATCCTCCAAAAAGGACCCAGGGTCAGGTCTGGAAAAGGATCCAGCGAGATCCTCCAAAAAGGATCCAGGGTCAGGTCTGGAGAAGGATACAGCGAGATCCTCAAAAATGGATCCAGGGTCAGGTCTGGAGAAGGATCCAGTGAGATCCTCCAAAAAGGATCTAGGGTCAGGTCTGGAGAAGGATCCAGTGAGATCCACCAAAAAGGATCCAGGGTCAGGTCTGGAGAAGGATCCAGCGAGATCCTCCAAACAGGATCCAGGATCAGGTCTGGGGAAGGATCGAGCAAGATCCTCCAAACAGGATGCAGGGTCAGATCTGGAGAAGGATCCAGCGAGATCTTCCAAACAAGATCCAGTTTCAGATCTGGAGAAGGATCCAGCGAGATCCTTAAAACAGGATCCAGGGTCAGATCTGGGGAAGGATCCAGCGAGATCCTCCAAAAAGGATCCAGGGTCAGGTCTTGAAAAGGATCCAGCGAGATCTTCCAAAAAGGATCCAGGGTCAGGTCTGGAGAAGGATCCAGCGAGATCCTCCAAACAAGATCCAGGATCAGGTCTGGGGAAGGATCGAGCAAGATCCTCCAAACGGGATCCAGGGTCAAATCTGGAGAAGGATCCAATCCAGGGTCAGGTCTGGAGAAGGATCCAGCGAGATCCACCAAACAGGATCCAGGGTCAGATCTGGAGAAGGATCCAGCGAGATCCTCCAAACAGGATCCAGGGTCAGGTCTGGAGAAGGATCCGATCCAGGGTCAGGTCTGGAAAAGGATCCAGCGAGATCCTCCAAAAAGGATCCAGGGTCAGGTCTGGAGAAGGATCCAGCGAGATCCTCCAAACAAGATCCAGGATCAGGTCTGGGGAAGGATCGAGCAAGATCCTCCAAACGGGATCCAGGGTCAAATCTGGAGAAGGATCCAATCCAGGGTCAGGTCTGGAGAAGGATCCAGCGAGATCCACCAAACAGGATCCAGGGTCAGATCTGGAGAAGGATACAGCGAGATCCTCCAAACAGGATCCAGGGTCAGATCTGGAGAAGGATCCAGCGAGATCCTCCAAACAGGTCCAGGCTCAAATCTGGAGAAGGATCCTATCCAGGGTCAGCTCTGGAGAAGGATCCAGCGAGATCCTCCAAACAGGATCCAGGGTCAGATCTGGAGAAGGATCCAGCGAGATCCTCCAAACAGGATCCAGGGTCAGGTCTGGAGAAGGATCCAGTGAGATCCTCCAAACAGGATCCAGGATCAGGTCTGGAGAAGGATCCAGCGAGATCCTCCAAACAGGATGCAGGGTCAGATCTTGAGAAGGATCCAGCGAGATCTTCCAAACAGGATCCAGGGTCAGGTCTGGAGAAGGATCCAGCGAGATCCTCCAAACAGGATCCAGGGTCAGGTCTGGAGAAGGATCCGATCCAGGGTCAGGTCTGGAAAAGGATCCAGCGAGATCCTCCAAACAGGATCCAGGGTCAGGTCTGGAGAAGGATCCAGCGAGATCCACCCAACAGGATGCAGGGTCAGATCTGGAGAAGGATCCAGCGAGATCCTCCAAACAGCATCCAGGGTCAGGTCTGGAGAAGGATCCAGCGAGATCCACCAAACAGGATCCAGGGTCAGATCTGGAGAAGGATCCAGCGAGATCCTCCAAACAGGATCCAGGGTCAGGTCTGGAGAAGGATCCGATCCAGGGTCAGGTCTGGAAAAGGATCCAGCGAGATCCTCCAAAAAGGATCCAGGGTCAGGTCTGGAGAAGGATCCAGCGAGATCCTCCAAACAAGATCCAGGATCAGGTCTGGGGAAGGATCGAGCAAGATCCTCCAAACGGGATCCAGGGTCAAATCTGGAGAAGGATCCAATCCAGGGTCAGGTCTGGAGAAGGATCCAGCGAGATCCACCAAACAGGATCCAGGGTCAGATCTGGAGAAGGATACAGCGAGATCCTCCAAACAGGATCCAGGGTCAGATCTGGAGAAGGATCCAGCGAGATCCTCCAAACAGGTCCAGGCTCAAATCTGGAGAAGGATCCTATCCAGGGTCAGCTCTGGAGAAGGATCCAGCGAGATCCTCCAAACAGGATCCAGGGTCAGATCTGGAGAAGGATCCAGCGAGATCCTCCAAACAGGATCCAGGGTCAGGTCTGGAGAAGGATCCAGTGAGATCCTCCAAACAGGATCCAGGATCAGGTCTGGAGAAGGATCCAGCGAGATCCTCCAAACAGGATGCAGGGTCAGATCTTGAGAAGGATCCAGCGAGATCTTCCAAACAGGATCCAGGGTCAGGTCTGGAGAAGGATCCGATCCAGGGTCAGGTCTGGAGAAGGATCCAGCGAGATCCTCCAAACAGGATCCAGGGTCAGGTCTGGAGAAGGATCCGATCCAGGGTCAGGTCTGGAAAAGGATCCAGCGAGATCCTCCAAACAGGATCCAGGGTCAGGTCTGGAGAAGGATCCAGCGAGATCCACCCAACAGGATGCAGGGTCAGATCTGGAGAAGGATCCAGCGAGATCCTCCAAACAGCATCCAGGGTCAGGTCTGGAGAAGGATCCGATCCAGGGTCAGTTCTGGAGAAGGATCCAGCGAGATCCTCAAAACAGGATCCAGGGTCAGGTCTCGAGAAGGATCCAGCGAGATCCTCCAAACAGGATCCAGGGTAAGGTCTGGAGAAGGATCCGATCCAGGGTCAGGTCTGGAAAAGGATCAAGCGAGATCCTCCAAACAGGATCCAGGGTCAGGTCTGGAGAAGGATCCATCGAGATCCACCAAACAGGATCCAGGGTCAGATCTGGAGAAGGATCCAGTGAAATCCTCCAAACAGGATCCAGGGTCAGGTCTGGAGAAGGATCCATCGAGATCCACCAAACAGGATCCAGGGTCAGATCTGGAGAAGGATCCAGTGAAATCCTCCAAACAGGATCCAGGGTCAGGTCTGGAGAAGGATCCGATCCGGGGTCATTTCTTGAGAAGGATCCAGCGAGATTCACAAAACAGGATCCAGGGTCAGGTCTGGAGAAGGATCCAGCGAGATCCTCCAAACAGGATCCAGGGTCAAATCTGGAGAAGGATCCGATCCAGGGTCAGGTCTGGAGAAGGATCCAGCGAGATCCACCAAACAGGATCCAGGATCAGATCTGGAGAAGGATCCAGTGAGATCCTCCAAACAGGATCCAAGGTCAGATCTGGAGAATGATCCAGCGAGATCCTTGAAACAGGATCCAGGGTGAGATCAGGAGAAGGATCCAGCGAGATCCTCCAAACAGGATCCAGGGTCAGGTCTGGAAAAGTATCCAGCGAGATCCTCCAAACAGGATCCAGGATCAGGTCTGGAGAAGGATACAGCGAGATCCTCCAAAATGGATCCAGGGTCAGGTCTGGAGAAGGATCCAGCGAGATCCTCCAAAAAGGATCCAGGGTCAGGTCTGGAGAAGGATCCGGCGAGATCCTTAAAACAGGATCCAGGGTCAGATCTGGAGAAGGATCCAGCGAGATTTTCCAAACAGGATCCAGGGTCAGGTCTGGAGAAGGATCCAGTGAGATCCTTCAAACAGGATCCAGGGTCAGGTCTGGAGACGGATCCGATCCAGGGTCAGGTTTTGAGAAAGGATCCAGCGAGATCCTCCAAACAGGATCCAGGGTCAGGTCTGGAGAAGGATACAGCGAGATCCTCCAAACAGGATCCAGTGTCAGGTCTGGAGAAGGATCCGATCCAGGATCAGGTCTGGAGAAGGATCCAGCGAGATCATCCTAACAGGATCCAGGGTCAGGTCTGGAGAAGGATCCAGCGAGATCCACCAAACAGGATCCAGGATCAGATCTGGAGAAGGATCCAGTGAGATCCTCCAAACAGGATCCAGGGTCAGGTCTGGAAAAGGATCCAGCGAGATCCACCAAACAGGATCCAGGATCAGATCTGGAGAAGGATCCAGTGAGATCCTCCAAACAGGATCCAGGGTCAGGTCTGGAAAAGGATCCAGCGAGATCCTCCAAACAGGATCCAGGATCAGGTCTGGAGAAGGATACAGCGAGATCCTCCAAAATGGATCCAGGGTCAGGTCTGGAGAAGGATCCAGTGAGATCCTCCAAAAAGGATCCAGGGTCAGGTCTGGAGAAGGATCCAGCGAGATCCTCCAAACAGGATCCAGGATCAGGTCTGGGGAAGGATCGAGCAAGATCCTCCAAACAGGATGCAGGGTCAGATCTGGAGAAGGATCCAGCGAGATCTTCCAAACAAGATCCAGGTTCAGATCTGGAGAAGGATCCAGCGAGATCCTTAAAACAGGATCCAGGGTCACATCTGGGGAAGGATCCAGCGAGATCCTCCAAAAAGGACCCAGGGTCAGGTCTGGAAAAGGATCCAGCGAGATCCTCCAAAAAGGATCCAGGGTCAGGTCTGAAGAAGGATACAGCGAGATACTCAAAAATGGATCCAGGGTCAGGTCTGGAGAAGGATCCAGTGAGATCCTCCAAAAAGGATCTAGGGTCAGGTCTGGAGAAGGATCCAGTGAGATCCACCAAAAAGGATCCAGGGTCAGGTCTGGAGAAGGATCCAGCGAGATCCTCCAAACAGGATCCAGGATCAGGTCTGGGGAAGGATCGAGCAAGATCCTCCAAACAGGATGCAGGGTCAGGTCTGGAAAAGGATCCAGCGAGATCCTCCAAAAAGGATCCAGGGTCAGGTCTGGAGAAGGATCCAGCGAGATCTTCCAAACAAGATCCAGTTTCAGATCTGGAGAAGGATCCAGCGAGATCCTTAAAACAGGATCCAGGGTCAGATCTGGGGAAGGATCCAGCGAGATCCTCCAAAAAGGATCCAGGGTCAGGTCTGGAAAAGGATCCAGCGAGATCCTCCAAAAAGGATCCAGGGTCAGGTCTGGAGAAGGATCCAGCGAGATCCTCCAAACAAGATCCAGGATCAGGTCTGGGGAAGGATCGAGCAAGATCCTCCAAACGGGATCCAGGGTCAAATCTGGAGAAGGATCCAATCCAGGGTCAGGTCTGGAGAAGGATCCAGCGAGATCCACCAAACAGGATCCAGGGTCAGATCTGGAGAAGGATCCAGCGAGATCCTCCAAACAGGATCCAGGGTCAGGTCTGGAGAAGGATCCGATCCAGGGTCAGGTCTGGAAAAGGATCCAGCGAGATCCTCCAAAAAGGATCCAGGGTCAGGTCTGGAGAAGGATCCAGCGAGATCCTCCAAACAAGATCCAGGATCAGGTCTGGGGAAGGATCGAGCAAGATCCTCCAAACGGGATCCAGGGTCAAATCTGGAGAAGGATCATATCCAGGGTCAGCTCTGGAGAAGGATCCAGCGAGATCCTCCAAACAGGATCCAGGGTCAGATCTGGAGAAGGATCCAGCGAGATCCTCCAAACAGGATCCAGGGTCAGGTCTGGAGAAGGATCCAGTGAGATCCTCCAAACAGGATCCAGGGTCAGGTCTGGAGAAGGATCCAGTGAGATCCTCCAAACAGGATCCAGGATCAGGTCTGGAGAAGGATCCAGCGAGATCCTCCAAACAGGATGCAGGGTCAGATCTTGAGAAGGATCCAGCGAGATCTTCCAAACAGGATCCAGGGTCAGGTCTGGAGAAGGATCCGATCCAGGGTCAGGTCTGGAGAAGGATCCAGCGAGATCCTCCAAACAGGATCCAGGGTCAGGTCTGGAGAAGGATCCGATCCAGGGTCAGGTCTGGAAAAGGATCCAGCGAGATCCTCCAAACAGGATCCAGGGTCAGGTCTGGAGAAGGATCCAGCGAGATCCACCCAACAGGATGCAGGGTCAGATCTGGAGAAGGATCCAGCGAGATCCTCCAAACAGCATCCAGGGTCAGGTCTGGAGAAGGATCCGATCCAGGGTCAGTTCTGGAGAAGGATCCAGCGAGATCCTCAAAACAGGATCCAGGGTCAGGTCTCGAGAAGGATCCAGCGAGATCCTCCAAACAGGATCCAGGGTAAGGTCTGGAGAAGGATCCGATCCAGGGTCAGGTCTGGAAAAGGATCAAGCGAGATCCTCCAAACAGGATCCAGGGTCAGGTCTGGAGAAGGATCCATCGAGATCCACCAAACAGGATCCAGGGTCAGATCTGGAGAAGGATCCAGTGAAATCCTCCAAACAGGATCCAGGGTCAGGTCTGGAGAAGGATCCATCGAGATCCACCAAACAGGATCCAGGGTCAGATCTGGAGAAGGATCCAGTGAAATCCTCCAAACAGGATCCAGGGTCAGGTCTGGAGAAGGATCCGATCCGGGGTAATTTCTTGAGAAGGATCCAGCGAGATTCACCAAACAGGATCCAGGGTCAGGTCTGGAGAAGGATCCAGCGAGATCCTCCAAACAGGATCCAGGGTCAAATCTGGAGAAGGATCCGATCCAGGGTCAGGTCTGGAGAAGGATCCAGCGAGATCATCCTAACAGGATCCAGGGTCAGGTCTGGAGAAGGATCCAGCGAGATCCACCAAACAGGATCCAGGATCAGATCTGGAGAAGGATCCAGTGAGATCCTCCAAACAGGATCCAAGGTCAGATCTGGAGAATGATCCAGCGAGATCCTTGAAACAGGATCCAGGGTGAGATCAGGAGAAGGATCCAGCGAGATCCTCCAAACAGGATCCAGGGTCAGGTCTGGAAAAGTATCCAGCGAGATCCTCCAAACAGGATCCAGGATCTGGTCTGGAGAAGGATACAGCGAGATCCTCCAAAATGGATCCAGGGTCAGGTCTGGAGAAGGATCCAGCGAGATCCTCCAAAAAGGATCCAGGGTCAGGTCTGGAGAAGGATCCGGCGAGATCCTTAAAACAGGATCCAGGGTCAGATCTGGAGAAGGATCCAGCGAGATCCTCCAAACAGGATCCAGGGTCAGGTCTGGAGAAGGATCCAGTGAGATCCTCCAAACAGGATCCAGGGTCTGATCTGGAGAAGGATCCAGCGAGATCCTCCAAACAGGATCCAGGATCAGGTCTGGAGAGGGATCCAGCGAGATCCTCCAAACAGGATGCAGGGTCAGATCTTGAGAAGGATCCAGCGAGATCTTCCAAACAGGATCCAGGGTCAGGTCTGGAGAAGGATCCGATCCAGGGTCAGGTCTGGAGAAGGATCCAGCGAGATCCTCAAAACAGGATCCAGGGTCAGGTCTTGAGAAGGATCCAGCGAGATCCTCCAAACAGGATCCAGGGTCAGGTCTGGAGAAGGATCCGATCCAGGGTCAGGTCTGGAAAAGGATCCAGCGAGATCCTCCAAACAGGATCCAGGGTCAGGTCTGGAGAAGGATCCAGCGAGATCCACCCAACAGGATGCAGGGTCAGATCTGGAGAAGGATCCAGCGAGATCCTCCAAACAGGATCCAGGGTCAGGTCTGGAGACGGATCCGATCCAGGGTCAGGTTTTGAGAAAGGATCCAGCGAGATCCTCCAAACAGGATCCAGGGTCAGGTCTGGAGAAGGATACAGCGAGATCCTCCAAACAGGATCCAGTGTCAGGTCTGGAGAAGGATCCGATCCAGGATCAGGTCTGGAGAAGGATCCAGCGAGATCCTCCAAACAGGATCCAGGGTCAGGTCTGGAGAATCCAGCGAGATCCTCCAAACAGGATCCAGGTTCAGATCTGGAGAAGGATCCAGCGAGATGCTCCAAACAGGTCCAGGGTCATGTCTGGAGAAGGATCCAGCGAGATCCTCCAAACAGGATCCAGGATCAGGTCTGGAGAAGGATCCAGCGAGATCCTGCGAACAGGATCCAGGGTCAGGTCTGGAGACTGATCCGATCCAGGGTCAGGTCTGGAGAAAGGATCCAGCGAGATCCTCCAAACAGGATCCAGGGTCAGGTCTGGCGAAGGATCAAGCGAGATCCTCCAAACAGGATCCAGGGTCAGATCTGGAGAAGGATCCGATCCAGGGTCAGGTCTGGAGAAGGATCCGATCCAGAGTCAGGTCTGGAGAAGGATCCAGCGAGATCCTCAAAACAGGATCCAGGGTCAGGTCTCGAGAAGGATCCAGCGAGATCCTCCAAACAGGATCCAGGGTCAGGTCTGGAGAGGGATCCGATCCAGGGTCAGGTCTGGAAAAGGATCCAGCGAGATCCTCCAAACAGGATCCAGGGTCAGGTCTGGAGAAGGATCCAGCGAGATCCACCAAACAGGATCCAGGGTCAGGTCTGGAGAAGGATCCGATCCAGGGTCAGGTCTGGAAAAGGATCCAGCGAGATCCTCCAAACAGGATCCAGGGTCAGGTCTGGAGAAGGATCCAGCGAGATCCACCAAACAGGATCCAGGGTCAGATCTGGAGAAGGATCCAGCGAGATCCTCCAAACAGGATCCAGGGTCAGGTCTGGAGAAGGATCCGATCCAGGGTCAGGTCTGGAGAAGGATCCGATCCAGAGTCAGGTTTTGAGAAAGGATCCAGCGAGATCCTCCAAACAGGATCCAGGGTCAGGTCTGGAGAAGGATCCAGCGAGATCCTCCAAACAGGATCCAGGGTCAGATCTGGATAAGGATCCAGTGAGATCCACCAAACAGGTCCAGGCTCACATCTGGAGAAGGATCCTATCCAGGGTCAGCTCTGGAGAAGGATCCAGCGAGATCCTCCAAAAAGGATTCAGGGTCAAGTCTGGAGAAGGATCCAGCGAGATCCTCCAAACAGGATCCAGGGTCAGGTCTGGAGAAGGATCCGATCCAGGGTCAGGTCTGGAGAAGGATCCAGCGAGATCATCCAAACAGGATCCAGGGTCAGGTCTGGAGAAGGATCCACCAAGATCTACCAAACCGGATACAGGGTCAGATCTGGAGAAGGATCCAGCGAGATCCTTAAAACAGGATCCAGGGTCAGATCTGGAGAAGGATCCAGCGAGATCCTCCAAACAGGATGCAGGGTCAGATCTTGAGAAGGATCCGATCCAGGGTCAGGTCTGGAGAAGGATCCAGCGAGATCCTCAAAACAGGATCCAGGGTCAGGTCTCGAGAAGGATCCAGCGAGATCCTCCAAACAGGATCCAGGGTCAGGTCTGGAGAAGGATCCGATCCAGGGTCAGGTCTGGAAAAGGATCCAGCGAGATCCTCCAAACAGGATCCAGGGTCAGGTCTGGAGAAGGATCCAGCGAGATCCACCCAACAGGATCCAGGGTCAGATCTGGAGAAGGATCCAGTGAAATCCTCCAAACAGGATGCAGGGTCAGATCTGGAGAAGGATCCAGCGAGATCCTCCAAACAGGATCCAGGGTCAGGTCTGGAGAAGGATCCGATCCAGGGTCAGTTCTGGAGAAGGATCCAGCGAGATGCTCAAAAAAGGATCCAGGGTCAGGTCTCGAGAAGGATCCAGCGAGATCCTCCAAACAGGATCCAGGGTCAGGTCTGGAGAAGGATCAGATCCAGGGTCAGGTCTGGAAAAGGATCCAGCGAGATCCTCCAAACAGGATCCAGGGTCAGGTCTGGAGAAGGATCCATCGAGATCCACCAAACAGGATCCAGGGTCAGATCTGGAGAAGGATCCAGTGAAATCCTCCAAACAGGATCCAGGGTCAGATCTGGAGAAGGATCCAGCGAGATCCCCCAAACAGGATCCAGGGTCAGGTCTGGAGAAGGATCCGATCCAGGGTCATTTCTTGAGAAGGATCCAGCGAGATCCACCAAACAGGATCCAGGGTCAGGTCTGGAGAAGGATCCAGCGAGATCCTCCAAACAGGATCCAGGGTCAAATCTGGAGAAGGATCCGATCCAGGGTCAGGTCTGGAGAAGGATCCAGCGAGATCATCCTAACAGGATCCAGGGTCAGGTCTGGAGAAGGATCCAGCGAGATCCACCAAACAGGATCCAGGATCAGATCTGGAGAACGATCCAGTGAGATCCTCCAAACAGGATCCAGGGTCAGGTCTGGAAAAGGATCCAGCGAGATCCTCCAAACAGGATCCAGGATCAGGTCTGGAGAAGGATACAGCGAGATCCTCCAAAATCGATCCAGGGTCAGGTCTGGAGAAGGATCCAGCGAGATCTTCCAAACAAGATCCAGGTTCAGATCTGGAGAAGGATCCAGCGAGATCCTCCAAACAGGATCCAGGGTCAGATCTGGAGAAGGATCCAGCGAGATCCTCCAAACAGGATGCAGGGTCAGATCTTGAGAAGGATCCGATCCAGGGTCAGGTCTGGAGAAGGATCCAGCGAGATCCTCAAAACAGGATCCAGGGTCAGGTCTCGAGAAGGATCCAGCGAGATCCTCCAAACAGGATCCAGGGTCAGGTCTGGAGAAGGATCCGATCCAGGGTCAGGTCTGGAAAAGGATCCAGCGAGATCCTCCAAACAGGATCCAGGGTCAGGAGAAGGATCCAACGAGATCCACCCAACAGGATCCAGGGTCAGATCTGGAGAAGGATCCAGTGAAATCCTCCAAACAGGATGCAGGGTCAGATCTGGAGAAGGATCCAGCGAGATCCTCCAAACAGGATCCAGGGTCAGGTCTGGAGAAGGATCCGATCCAGGGTCAGTTCTGGAGAAGGATCCAGCGAGATCCTCAAAAAAGGATCCAGGGTCAGGTCTCGAGAAGGATCCAGCGAGATCCTCCAAACAGGATCCAGGGTCAGGTCTGGAGAAGGATCAGATCCAGGGTCAGGTCTGGAAAAGGATCCAGCGAGATCCTCCAAACAGGATCCAGGGTCAGGTCTGGAGAAGGATCCATCGAGATCCACCAAACAGGATCCAGGGTCAGATCTGGAGAAGGATCCAGTGAAATCCTCCAAACAGGATCCAGGGTCAGATCTGGAGAAGGATCCAGCGAGATCCTCCAAACAGGATCCAGGGTCAGGTCTGGAGAAGGATCCGATCCAGGGTCATTTCTTGAGAAGGATCCAGCGAGATCCACTAAACAGGATCCAGGGTCAGGTCTGGAGAAGGATCCAGCGAGATCCTCCAAACAGGATCCAGGGTCAAATCTGGAGAAGGATCCGATCCAGGGTCAGGTCTGGAGAAGGATCCAGCGAGATCATCCTAACAGGATCCAGGGTCAGGTCTGGAGAAGGATCCAGCGAGATCCACCAAACAGGATCCAGGATCAGATCTGGAGAACGATCAAGTGAGATCCTCCAAACAGGATCCAGGGTCAGGTCTGGAAAAGGATCCAGCGAGATCCTCCAAACAGGATCCAGGATCAGGTCTGGAGAAGGATACAGCGAGATCCTCCAAAATGGATCCAGGGTCAGGTCTGGAGAAGGATCCAGTGAGATCCTCCAAAAAGGATCCAGGGTCAGGTCTGGAGAAGGATCCAGCGAGATCCACCAAACAGGATCCAGGGTCAGATCTGGAGAAGGATCCAGCGAGATCCTCCAAACAGGATCCAGGGTCAGGTCTGGAGAAGGATCCAGCGAGATCCTGCAAACAGGATCCAGGGTCAGGTCTGGAGACGGATCCGATCCAGGGTCAGGTTTTGAGAAAGGATCCAGCGAGATCCTCCAAACAGGATCCAGGGTCAGGTCTGGAGAAGGATCCAGCGAGATCCTCCAAACAGGATCCAGGGTCAGATCTGGAGAAGGATCCAGCGAGATCCTCCAAACAGGTCCAGGCTCACATCTGGAGAAGGATCCTATCCAGGGTCAGCTCTGGAGAAGGATCCAGCGAGATCCTCCAAAAAGATTCAGGGTCAGGTCTGGAGAAGGATCCAGCAAGATCCTCCAAACAGGATCCAGGGTCAGGATCCGATCCAGGGTCACGTCTGGAGAAGGATCCAGCGAGATCATCCAAACAGGATCCAGGGTCAGGTCTGGAGAAGGATCCAGCAAGATCCACCAAACCGGATCCAGGGTCAGATCTGGAGAAGGATCCAGCAAGATCCTCCAAACAGGATCCAGGTTCAGATCTGGAGAAGGATCCGGCGAGATCCTTAAAACAGGATCCAGGGTCAGATCTGGAGAAGGATCCAGCGAGATCCTCCAAACAGGATCCAGGGTCAGGTCTGGAGAAGGATCCAGCGAGATCCTCCAAACAGGATACAGGATCAGGTCTGGAGAAGGATCCAGCGAGAGCCTCCAAACAGGATGCAGGGTCAGATCTTGAGAAGGATCCAGCGAGATCTTCCAAACAGGATCCAGGGTAAGGTCTGGAGAAGGATCCGATCCAGGGTCAGGTCTGGAGAAAGATCCAGCGAGATCCTCAAAACAGGATCCAGGGTCATGTCTCGAGAAGGATCCAGCGAGATCCTCCAAACAGGATCCAGGGTCAGGTCTGGAGAAGGATCCGATCCAGGGTCAGGTCTGGAAAAGGATCCAGCGAGATCCTCCAAATAGGATCCAGGGTCAGGTCTGGAGAAGGATCCAGCGAGATCCACCCAACAGGATGCAGGGTCAGATCTGGAGAAGGATCCTATCCAGGGTCAGCTCTGGAGAAGGATCCAGCGAGATCCTCCAAAAAGATTCAGGGTCAGGTCTGGAGAAGGATCCAGCAAGATCCTCCAAACAGGATCCAGGGTCAGGATCCGATCCAGGGTCACGTCTGGAGAAGGATCCAGCGAGATCATCCAAATAGGATCCAGGGTCAGGTCTGGAGAAGGATCCAGCGAGATCCTCCAAACAGGTCCAGGCTCACATCTGGAGAAGGATCCTATCCAGGGTCAGCTCTGAAGAAGGATCCAGCGAGATCCTCCAAAAAGATTCAGGGTCAGGTCTGGAGAAGGATCCAGCAAGATCCTCCAAACAGGATCCAGGGTCAGGATCCGATCCAGGGTCACGTCTGGAGAAGGATCCAGCGAGATCATCCAAACAGGATCCAGGGTCAGGTCTGGAGAAGGATCCAGCAAGATCCACCAAACCGGATCCAGGGTCAGATCTGGAGAAGGATCCAGCAAGATCCTCCAAACAGGATCCAGGTTCAGATCTGGAGAAGGATCCGGCGAGATCCTTAAAACAGGATCCAGGGTCAGATCTGGAGAAGGATCCAGCGAGATCCTCCAAACAGGATCCAGGGTCAGGTCTGGAGAAGGATCCAGCGAGATCCTCCAAACAGGATACAGGATCAGGTCTGGAGAAGGATCCAGCGAGAGCCTCCAAACAGGATGCAGGGTCAGATCTTGAGAAGGATCCAGCGAGATCCTCCAAACAGGTCCAGGCTCACATCTGGAGAAGGATCCTATCCAGGGTCAGCTCTGAAGAAGGATCCAGCGAGATCCTCCAAAAAGATTCAGGGTCAGGTCTGGAGAAGGATCCAGCAAGATCCTCCAAACAGGATCCAGGGTCAGGATCCGATCCAGGGTCACGTCTGGAGAAGGATCCAGCGAGATCATCCAAACAGGATCCAGGGTCAGGTCTGGAGAAGGATCCAGCAAGATCCACCAAACCGGATCCAGGGTCAGATCTGGAGAAGGATCCAGCAAGATCCTCCAAACAGGATCCAGGTTCAGATCTGGAGAAGGATCCGGCGAGATCCTTAAAACAGGATCCAGGGTCAGATCTAGAGAAGGATCCAGCGAGATCCTCCAAACAGGATCCAGGGTCAGGTCTGGAGAAGGATCCAGCGAGATCCTCCAAACAGGATACAGGATCAGGTCTGGAGAAGGATCCAGCGAGAGCCTCCTAACAGGATGCAGGGTCAGATCTTGAGAAGGATCCAGCGAGATCTTCCAAACAGGATCCAGGGTAAGGTCTGGAGAAGGATCCGATCCAGGGTCAGGTCTGGAGAAAGATCCAGCGAGATCCTCAAAACAGGATCCAGGGTCATGTCTCGAGAAGGATCCAGCGAGATCCTCCAAACAGGATCCAGGGTCAGGTCTGGAGAAGGATCCGATCCAGGGTCAGGTCTGGAAAAGGATCCAGCGAGATCCTCCAAATAGGATCCAGGGTCAGGTCTGGAGAAGGATCCAGCGAGATCCACCCAACAGGATGCAGGGTCAGATCTGGAGAAGGATCCAGCGAGATACTCCAAACAGGTCCAGGCTCACATCTGGAGAAGGATCCTATCCAGGGTCAGCTCTGGAGAAGGATCCAGCGAGATCCTCCAAAAAGATTCAGGGTCAGGTCTGGAGAAGGATCCAGCAAGATCCTCCAAACAGGATCCAGGGTCAGGATCCGATCCAGGGTCACGTCTGGAGAAGGATCCAGCGAGATCATCCAAACAGGATCCAGGGTCAGGTCTGGAGAAGGATCCAGCAAGATCCACCAAACCGGATCCAGGGTCAGATCTGGAGAAGGATCCAGCAAGATCCTCCAAACAGGATCCAGGTTCAGATCTGGAGAAGGATCCGGCGAGATCCTTAAAACAGGATCCAGGGTCAGATCTGGAGAAGGATCCAGCGAGATCCTCCAAACAGGATCCAGGGTCAGGTCTGGAGAAGGATACAGCGAGATCCTCCAAACAGGATACAGGATCAGGTCTGGAGAAGGATCCAGCGAGAGCCTCCAAACAGGATGCAGGGTCAGATCTTGAGAAGGATCCAGCGAGATCTTCCAAACAGGATCCAGGGTAAGGTCTGGAGAAGGATCCGATCCAGGGTCAGGTCTGGAGAAAGATCCAGCGAGATCCTCAAAACAGGATCCAGGGTCATGTCTCGAGAAGGATCCAGCGAGATCCTCCAAACAGGATCCAGGGTCAGGTCTGTAGAAGGATCCGATCCAGGGTCAGGTCTGGAAAAGGATCCAGCGAGATCCTCCAAATAGGATCCAGGGTCAGGTCTGGAGAAGGATCCAGCGAGATCCACCCAACAGGATGCAGGGTCAGATCTGGAGAAGGATCCAGCGAGATCCTCCAAACAGGATCCAGGGTCAGGTCTGGAGAAGGATCCGATCCAGGGTCAGTTCTGGAGAAGGATCCAGCGAGATCCTCAAAACAGGATCCAGGGTCAGGTCTCGAGAAGGATCCATCGAGATCCACCAAACAGGATCCAGGGTCAGATCTGGAGAAGGATCCAGTGAAATCCTCCAAACAGGATCCAGGGTCAGATCTGGAGAAGGATCCAGCGAGATCCTGCAAACAGGATCCAGGGTCAGGTCTGGAGAAGGATCCAGTGAGATCCTCCAAACAGGATCCAATGTCAGATCTGGAGAATGATCCAGCGAGATCCTTGAAACAGGATCCAGGGTGAGATCAGGAGAAGGATCCAGCGAGATCCTCCAAACAGGATCCAGGGTCAGGTCTGGAAAAGTATCCAGCGAGATCCTCCAAACAGGATCCAGGATCAGGTCTGGAGAAGGATACAGCGAGATCCTCCAAAATGGATCCAGGGTCAGGTCTGGAGAAGGATCCAGCGAGATCCTCCAAAAAGGATCCAGGGTCAGGTCTGGAGAAGGATCCGATCCAGGGTCAGTTCTGGAGAAGGATCCAGCGAGATCCTCAAAACAGGATCCAGGGTCAGGTCTCGAGAAGGATCCAGCGAGATCCTCCAAACAGGATCCAGGGTCAGGTCTGGAGAAGGATCCGATCCAGGGTCAGGTCTGGAAAAGGATCCAGCGAGATACTCCAAACAGGATCCAGGGTCAGGTCTGGAGAAGGATCCATCGAGATCCACCAAACAGGATCCAGGGTCAGATATGGAGAAGGATCCAGTGAAATCCTCCAAACAGGATCCAGGGTCAGATCTGGAGAAGGATCCAGCGAGATCCTCCAAACAGGATCCAGGGTCAGGTCTGGAGAAGGATCCGATCCGGGGTCATTTCTTGAGAAGGATCCAGCGAGATTCACCAAACAGGATCCAGGGTCAGGTCTGGAGAAGGATCCAGCGAGATCCTCCAAACAGGATCCAGGGTCAAATCTGGAGAAGGATCCGATCCAGGGTCAGGTTTGGAGAAGGATCCAGCGAGATCATCCTAACAGGATCCAGGGTCAGGTCTGGAGAAGGATCCAGCGAGATCCACCAAACAGGATCCAGGCTCAGATCTGGAGAAGGATCCAGTGAGATCCTCCAAAAAGGATCCAATGTCAGATCTGGAGAATGATCCAGCGAGATCCTTGAAACAGGATCCAGGGTGAGATCAGGAGAAGGATCCAGCGAGATCCTCCAAACAGGATCCAGGGTCAGGTCTGGAAAAGTATCCAGCGAGATCCTCCAAACAGGATCCAGGATCAGGTCTGGAGAAGGATACAGCGAGATCCTCCAAAATGGATCCAGGGTCAGGTCTGGAGAAGGATCCAGCGAGATCCTCCAAAAAGGATCCAGGGTCAGGTCTGGAGAAGGATCTGATCCAGGGTCAGTTCTGGAGAAGGATCCAGCGAGATCCTCAAAACAGGATCCAGGGTCAGGTCTCGAGAAGGATCCAGCGAGATCCTCCAAACAGGATCCAGGGTCAGGTCTGGAGAAGGATCCGATCCAGGGTCAGGTCTGGAAAAGGATCCAGCGAGATACTCCAAACAGGATCCAGGGTCAGGTCTGGAGAAGGATCGATCGAGATCCACCAAACAGGATCCAGGGTCAGATCTGGAGAAGGATCCAGTGAAATCCTCCAAACAGGATCCAGGGTCAGATCTGGAGAAGGATCCAGCGAGATCCTCCAAACAGGATCCAGGGTCAGGTCTGGAGAAGGATCGATCGAGATCCACCAAACAGGATCCAGGGTCAGATCTGGAGAAGGATCCAGTGAAATCCTCCAAACAGGATCCAGGGTCAGATCTGGAGAAGGATCCAGCGAGATCCTCCAAACAGGATCCAGGGTCAGGTCTGGAGAAGGATCCGATCCGGGGTCATTTATTGAGAAGGATCCAGCGAGATTCACCAAACAGGATCCAGGGTCAGGTCTGGAGAAGGATCCAGCGAGATCCTCCAAACAGGATCCAGGGTCAAATCTGGAGAAGGATCCGATCCAGGGTCAGGTTTGGAGAAGGATCCAGCGAGATCATCCTAACAGGATCCAGGGTCAGGTCTGGAGAAGGATCCAGCGAGATCCACCAAACAGGATCCAGGCTCAGATCTGGAGAAGGATCCAGTGAGATCCTCCAAACAGGATACAGGGTCAGGTCTGGAAAAGTATCCAGCGAGATCCTCCAAACAGGATCCAGGATCAGGTCTGGAGAAGGATACAGCGAGATCCTCCAAAATGGATCCAGGGTCAGGTCTGGAGAAGGATCCAGCGAGATCCTCCAAAAAGGATCCAGGGTCAGGTCTGGAGAAGGATCCAGCGAGATCCTCCAAACAGGATCCAGGATCAGGTCTGGGGAAGGATCGAGCAAGATCCTCCAAACAGGATGCAGGGACAGATCAGGAGAAGGATCCAGCGAGATCTTCCAAACAAGATCCAGGATCAGATCTGGAGAACGATCCAGCGATTTCCTTAAAACAGGATCCAGGGTCAGATCTGGAGAAGGATCCAGCGAGATCCTCCAAACAGGATCCAGGGTCAGGTCTGGAGAAGGATCCAGTGAGATCCTCCAAACAGGATCCAGGGTCAGGTCTGGAGACGGATCCGATCCAGGGTCAGGTTTTGAGAAAGGATCCAGCGAGATCCTCCAAACAGGATCCAGGGTCAGGTCTGGAGAAGGATCCAGCGAGTTCCTCCAAACAGGATCCAGGGTCAGATCTGGAGAAGGATCCAGCGAGATCCTCCAAACAGGTCCAGGCTCACATCTGGAGAAGGATCCTATCCAGGGTCAGCTCTGGAGAAGGATCCAGCGAGATCCTCCAAACAGGATCCAGGTTCAAGTCTGGAGAAGGATCCGATCCAGGGTCAGGTCTGGAGAAGGATCCAGCGAGATCCTCCAAACAGGATTCAGGGTCAGGTCTGGAGAAGGATCCAGCGAGATCCTCCAAACAGGATCCAGAGTCAGGTCTGGAGAAGGATCCAGCGAGATCCTCCAAACAGGATCAAGGATCAGGTTTGGGGAAGGATCCAGCGAGATCCTCCAAACAGGATCCAGGGTCAGGTCTGGAAAAGGATCCAGCGAGATCCTCCAAAAAGGATCCAGGGTCAGGTCTCGAGAAGGATCCAGCGAGATCCACCAAACAGGATCCAGGATCAGGTCTGGGGAAGGATCGAGCAAGATCCTCCAAACGGGATCCAGGGTCAAATCTGGAGAAGGATCCGATCCAGGGTCAGGTCTGGAGAAGGATCCAGCGAGATCATCCTAACAGGATCCAGGGTCAGGTCTGGAGAAGGATCCAGCGAGATCCTCCAAACAGGATCCAGGATCAGGTCTGGGGAAGGATCGAGCAAGATCCTCCAAACGGGATCCAGGGTCAAATCTGGAGAAGGATCCGATCCAGGGTCAGGTCTGGAGAAGGATCCAGCGAGATCATCCTAACAGGATCCAGGGTCAGGTCTGGAGAAGGATCCAGCGAGATCCACCAAACAGGATCCAGGATCAGATCTGGAGAAGGATCCAGTGAGATCCTCCAAACAGGATCCAGGGTCAGATCTGGAGAATGATCCAGCGAGATCCTTGAAACAGGATCCAGGGTGAGATCAGGAGAAGGATCCAGCGAGATCCTCCAAACAGGATCCAGGGTCAGGACTGGAGAAGGATCCAGCGAGATCCTCGAAACAGGTCCAGGGTCACTTCTAGAGATGGATCCAGCGAGATCCTCCAAACAGGATCCAGGGTCAGGTCTGGAGAAGGATCCAGTGAGATCTTCCTGACTCTGTGCTCAGTAGCGCCCCCTAGTGTTGGCGGCCTCACTGAGCTGTAGCAGATGGTATTTTGACAGGTTGATTATTTAAATTTGTTGCATCATTTGAATATGAGCAGAAGCCGCCAGGGGGCGCTGCTGAGCAGAGAGACTGAGTTTAGTTGTAAGTTTGCCTCAGAATCAGAAAAGGTTTATTTCCATCGTCAATGAACAAAATTCACAAACATAGGAACTTGTTTTGGTGATTCAACATAAACAATGTTCTGGGCTGTTCCGGGCTGTTCCAGACTAACAGTTGTCTCTTGGCGCAGGGCCAGGTCGGCGTGCCTGGGTCCCCGGGGATCCCTGGCAAACGGGGATACAGGGTAAAGACCTGAGTGTGTCTGATCCGCCTCAACACGTGAACCATGTGACACAGAAGCCACAATTGTCTTTTTTCTGTTGCTATGGCGATGCTCACCACGCCATGACTGAAGTTAATTTACATAATGTGATACTTCAAAATATATATATAATTATGTATAATATATATATTGGTATATGTGATTGTGTGTGGTTTGTTTATTTAAAAATAGTTGCCAAAAACTCCGCGCTCCGCTCGCGTTAGCCTCCGCTCGCGTTAGCCTCCGCTCGCGTTAGCCTCCGCTCGCGTTAGCCTCCGCTCGCGTTAGCCTCCGCTCGCGTTAGCCTCCGCGCTCGCTCCGCTTGCGTTAGCCTCCGCGCTCGCTCCGCTTGCGTTAGCCTCCGCGCGCCGCTCGCGTTAGCCTCCGCGCTCGCTCCGCTCGCGTTAGCCTCCACGCTCAGCTTAGCCTCCGTGCTCCGCTCGCGTTAGCCTCCGCGCGGCGCTCGCGTTAGCCTCCGCGCTCCGCTCGCGTTAGCCTCCGCTCGCGTTAGCCTCCGCTCGCGTTAGCCTCCGCTCGCGTTAGCCTCAGCGCGGCGCTCGCGTAGCCTCCGCGCGGCGCTCGCGTTAGCCTCAGCGCGCCGCTCGCTTTAGCTTCCGCTCGCATTAGCATCCGCGCGCCGCTCGCGTTAGCCTCCGCGCGCCGCTCGCGTTAGCCTCCGCTCGCATTAGCCTCCGCGCGCCGCTCGCGTTAGCCTCCGCGCGCCGCTCGCGTTAGCCTCCGCAATCTGCTCGCGTTAGCCACCACACTCCGCTCGCGTTAGCCTCAGCGCGCCGCTCGCGTTAGCCTCCGCGCGCCGCTCGCGTTAGCCTCCGCTCGCATTAGCCTCCGCTCGCATTAGCCTCCGCGCGCCGCTCGCGTTAGCCTCCGCGTGACACTCGCGTTAGCCTCCGCGTGCCGCTCGCGTTACCCTCCGCGCTCCGCTCGCGTTAGCCTCCGCTCGCATTAGCCTCCGCTCGCATTAGCCTCCGCTCGCATTAGCCTCCGCTCGCATTAGCCTCCGCGCGCCGCTCGCGTTAGCCTCCGCGCGCCGCTCGCGTTAGCCTCCGCAATCTGCTCGCGTTAGCCACCACACTCCGCTCGCGTTAGCCTCAGCGCGCCGCTCGCGTTAGCCTCCGCGCGCCGCTCGCGTTAGCCTCCGCTCGCATTAGCCTCCGCTCGCATTAGCCTCCGCTCGCATTAGCCTCCGCGCGCCGCTCACGTTAGCCTCCGCGTGACACTCGCGTTAGCCTCCGCGTGCCGCTCGCGTTACCCTCTGCGCTCCGCTCGCGTTAGCCTCCGCTCGCATTAGCCTCCGCTCGCATTAGCCTCCGCTCGCATTAGCCTCCGCTCGCATTAGCCTCCGCGCGCCGCTCGCGTTAGCCTCCGCGCGCCTCTCGCGTTAGCCTCCGCGTGACACTCGCGTTAGCCTCCGCGTGCCGCTCGCGTTACCCTCCGCGCTCCGCTCGCGTTAGCCTCCGCTCGCATTAGCCTTCGCGCTCCGCTCGCATTAGCCTTCGCGCTCCGCTAGCGTTAGCCTCCGCGCTCCGCTTGCGTTAGCCTCTGCGCTCCGCTCGCGTTAGCCTCCGCGCTCCGCTCGCGTTACCCTCCGCGCTCCGCTCGCGTTAGCCTCTGCGCTCCGCTCGCGTTAGCCTCCGCGCTCGCTCCGCTTGCGTTAGCCTCCGCGCTCGCTCCGCTTGCGTTAGCCTCCGCGCGCCGCTCGCGTTAGCCTCCGCGCTCGCTCCGCTCGCGTTAGCCTCCGCGCTCAGCTTAGCCTCCGTGCTCCGCTCGCGTTAGCCTCCGCGCGGCGCTCGCGTTAGCCTCCGCCCTCTGCTCGCGTTAGCCTCCGCTCGCGTTAGCCTCAGCGCGGCGCTCGCGTAGCCTCCGCGCAGCGCTCGCGTTAGCCTCAGCGCGCCGCTCGCTTTAGCCTCCGCTCGCATTAGCATCCGCGCGCCGCTCGCGTTAGCCTCCGCACGCCGCTCGCGTTAGCCTCCGCTCGCATTAGCCTCCGCGCGCCGCTCGCGTTAGCCTCCGCGCGCCGCTCGCGTTAGCCTCCGCAATCTGCTCGCGTTAGCCACCACACTCCGCTCGCGTTAGCCTCCGCAATCTGCTCGCGTTAGCCACCACACTCCGCTCGCGTTAGCCTCAGCGCGCCGCTCGCGTTAGCCTCCGCGCGCCGCTCGCGTTAGCCTCCGCTCGCATTAGCCTCCGCTCGCATTAGCCTCCGCTCGCATTAGCCTCCGCGCGCCGCTCACGTTAGCCTCCGCGTGACACTCGCGTTAGCCTCCGCGTGCCGCTCGCGTTGCCCTCTGCGCTCCGCTCGCGTTAGCCTCCGCTCGCATTAGCCTCCGCTCGCATTAGCCTCCGCTCGCGTTAGCCTCCGCGTGCCGCTCGCGTTAGCCTCCGCTCGCATTAGCCTCCGCTCGCATTAGCCTCCGCTCGCATTAGCCTCCGCTCGCATTAGCCTCCGCGCGCCGCTCGCGTTAGCCTCCGCGCGCCTCTCGCGTTAGCCTCCGCGTGACACTCGCGTTAGCCTCCGCGTGCCGCTCGCGTTACCCTCCGCGCTCCGCTCGCGTTAGCCTCCGCTCGCATTAGCCTTCGCGCTCCGCTAGCGTTAGCCTCCGCGCTCCGCTTGCGTTAGCCTCTGCGCTCCGCTCGCGTTAGCCTCCGCGCTCCGCTCGCGTTACCCTCCGCGCTCCGCTCGCGTTAGCCTCTGCGCTCCGCTCGCGTTAGCCTCCGCGCTCGCTCCGCTTGCGTTAGCCTCCGCGCTCGCTCCGCTTGCGTTAGCCTCCGCGCGCCGCTCGCGTTAGCCTCCGCGCTCGCTCCGCTCGCGTTAGCCTCCGCGCTCAGCTTAGCCTCCGCGCGGCGCTCGCGTTAGCCTCAGCGCGCCGCTCGCTTTAGCCTCCGCTCGCATTAGCATCCGCGCGCCGCTCGCGTTAGCCTCCGCACGCCGCTCGCGTTAGCCTCCGCTCGCATTAGCCTCCGCGCGCCGCTCGCGTTAGCCTCCGCGCGCCGCTCGCGTTAGCCTCCGCAATCTGCTCGCGTTAGCCACCACACTCCGCTCGCGTTAGCCTCCGCAATCTGCTCGCGTTAGCCACCACACTCCGCTCGCGTTAGCCTCAGCGCGCCGCTCGCGTTAGCCTCCGCGCGCCGCTCGCGTTAGCCTCCGCTCGCATTAGCCTCCGCTCGCATTAGCCTCCGCTCGCATTAGCCTCCGCGCGCCGCTCACGTTAGCCTCCGCGTGACACTCGCGTTAGCCTCCGCGTGCCGCTCGCGTTGCCCTCTGCGCTCCGCTCGCGTTAGCCTCCGCTCGCATTAGCCTCCGCTCGCATTAGCCTCCGCTCGCGTTAGCCTCCGCGTGCCGCTCGCGTTACCCTCCGCGCTCCGCTCGCGTTAGCCTCCGCTCGCATTAGCCTTCGCGCTCCGCTAGCGTTAGCCTCCGCGCTCCGCTTGCGTTAGCCTCTGCGCTCCGCTCGCGTTAGCCTCCGCGCTCCGCTCGCGTTACCCTCCGCGCTCCGCTCGCGTTAGCCTCTGCGCTCCGCTCGCGTTAGCCTCCGCGCTCGCTCCGCTTGCGTTAGCCTCCGCGCTCGCTCCGCTTGCGTTAGCCTCCGCGCGCCGCTCGCGTTAGCCTCCGCGCTCGCTCCGCTCGCGTTAGCCTCCGCGCTCAGCTTAGCCTCCGTGCTCCGCTCGCGTTAGCCTCCGCGCGGCGCTCGCGTTAGCCTCCGCGCTCCGCTCGCGTTAGCCTCCGCTCGCGTTAGCCTCCGCTCGCGTTAGCCTCAGCGCGGCGCTCGCGTAGCCTCCGCGCGGCGCTCGCGTTAGCCTCAGCGCGCCGCTCGCTTTAGCCTCCGCTCGCATTAGCATCCGCGCGCCGCTCGCGTTAGCCTCCGCACGCCGCTCGCGTTAGCCTCCGCTCGCATTAGCCTCCGCGCGCCGCTCGCGTTAGCCTCCGCGCGCCGCTCGCGTTAGCCTCCGCAATCTGCTCGCGTTAGCCACCACACTCCGCTCGCGTTAGCCTCAGCGCGCCGCTCGCGTTAGCCTCCGCGCGCCGCTCGCGTTAGCCTCCGCTCGCATTAGCCTCCGCTCGCATTAGCCTCCGCTCGCATTAGCCTCCGCGCGCCGCTCACGTTAGCCTCCGCGTGACACTCGCGTTAGCCTCCGCGTGCCGCTCGCGTTACCCTCTGCGCTCCGCTCGCGTTAGCCTCCGCTCGCATTAGCCTCCGCTCGCATTAGCCTCCGCTCGCATTAGCCTCCGCGCGCCGCTCGCGTTAGCCTCCGCGCGCCTCTCGCGTTAGCCTCCGCGTGACACTCGCGTTAGCCTCCGCGTGCCGCTCGCGTTACCCTCCGCGCTCCGCTCGCGTTAGCCTCCGCTCGCATTAGCCTTCGCGCTCCGCTAGCGTTAGCCTCCGCGCTCCGCTCGCGTTAGCCTCTGCGCTCCGCTCGCGTTAGCCTCCGCGCTCCGCTCGCGTTAGCCTCCGCGCTCCGCTCGCGTTAGCCTCTGCGCTCCGCTCGCGTTAGCCTCCGTGCTCCGCTCGCGTTAGCCTCCGTGCGCCGCTCGCGTAGCCTCCGCGTGCCGCTCCAGTTAGCCTCCGCGTGACACTCGCGTTAGCCTCCGCGCGGCGCTCGCGTTGATTTGATTGAAATCAAAGCTAACGATTTATGTCCTTCTCCTCCCCCTGCTCCTCCTCCTTCTTCTCCTCCTTCTCCTCCTCCTCCTCCTCCTCCTCCTCCTTCTCCTCCTCCTTCTCCTCCTCCTCCTCCTCCTCCTCCTCCTCCTCCTCCTCCTCCTCCTCCTCCTCCTTCTCCTCCTCCTTCTCCTCCTCCTCCTCCTCCTCCTCCTCCTCCTTCTCCTCCTCCTTCTCCTCCTCCTCCTGCTCCTCCTCTTTTAGTTTGTTTGCTGTGTGTAATTATTTATTTTTTTCAGGGAGAAAAAGGTGACTCCAGCTCAACATCAGCCAAAGGAGAACCGGGAGTTCCAGGAGTTCCAGGAGTTCCAGGAGAACCAGGACTCAAAGTGAGCTCAACTTTAGACTTTGACATGGTTAATCCACGTCATGAGACAAAGGTTCATTTAGAGCTCTTTCTTGTTTCAGGGCGATAAAGGAAACTCAGGCCTCAAGGTCAGACGCCTCCTGGATTCACATGTTTTAGATCTTTAAATCCTTATATTTTAGATTCAAACAAGTTGTTTCTGTTTCAGGGAGAAACAGGAGCTCAGGGCCTGGCAGGAGCTCAGGGCCTGGCAGGAGCTCAGGGCCTGGCAGGAGCTCAGGGCCCGGCAGGACCCAGAGTAAGAACATGAGACATGACACGTATTTGTATTATTCATGTATTAGTCCTGATACTTTATGTTTTATAAATCTGAGAGATTCTAAACTGTAGTTCCACTGGGATCGTTTGCAACATAAAAAACACATGTTTGAATGAGATGTTGTGTTCAGGGCCCCGCGGGTGCGACCGGAGAACCGGGCCGAGCCGAGATCCAGAACGATAACGTCAGTCCTGCTTTTATTTTGAATTATTTTCATAGAAAACAAAAAACAATAAAACTCATAATTGTATGTGTTTGGTTCCACAGGACATCAGGAACATCCCACTGACCGGGCCCCCGGGTCTGCCGGGCCCCCCAGGACTGCCTGGGGTGAAGGTGAGGAGGGGGGGGAGTCTAAGCAGAGGGAGGAGCCTGGGGAGGTGGAGGAGGAGTCTGGCTCTGGATCAGAAGTTCATTCTGAAACTATCATAAAGTTTCTGAGCACAAACACAGGAGGAACGCCCTCACCCGGGCTCTGCAGCGCTCGAACGCCCTCACCCGGGCTCTGCAGCGCTCGAACGCCCTCACCGGGGCTCTGCAGCGCTCAAACGCCCTCACCCGGGCTCTGCAGCGCTCGAACGCCCTCACCCGGGCTCTGCAGCGCTCGAACGCCCTCACCCGGGCTCTGCAGCGCTCGAACGCCCTCACCGGGGCTCTGCAGCGCTCAAACGCCCTCACCCGGGCTCTGCAGCGCTCAAACGCCCTCACCCGGGCTCTGCAGCGCTCGAACGCCCTCACCCGGGCTCTGCAGCGCTCAAACGCCCTCAGCCGGGCTCTGCAGCGCTCAAACGCCCTCACCGGGGCTCTGCAGCGCTTGAACGCCCTCACCCGGGCTCTGCAGCGCTCAAACGCCCTCACCCGGGCTCTGCAGCGCTCGAACGCCCTCACCCGGGCTCTGCAGCGCTCAAACGCCCTCAGCCGGGCTCTGCAGCGCTCAAACGCCCTCACCCGGGCTCTGCAGCGCTCGAACGCCCTCACCCGGGCTCTGCAGCGCTCAAACGCCCTCACCCGGGCTCTGCAGCGCTCGAACGCCCTCACCGGGGCTCTGCAGCGCTCAAACGCCCTCACCCGGGCTCTGCAGCGCTCGAACGCCCTCACCCGGGCTCTGCAGCGCTCGAACGCCCTCACCCGGGCTCTGCAGCGCTCAAACGCCCTCAGCCGGGCTCTGCAGCGCTCAAACGCCCTCACCGGGGCTCTGCAGCGCTCGAACGCCCTCACCCGGGCTCTGCAGCGCTCAAACGCCCTCACCGGGGCTCTGCAGCGCTCAAACGCCCTCACCCGAGCTCTGCAGCGCTCAAACGCCCTCACCCGAGCTCTGCAGCGCTCAAACGCCCTCACCCGGGCTCTGCAGCGCTCAAACGCCCTCACCGGGGCTCTGCAGCGCTCGAACGCCCTCACCCGGGCTCTGCTTATAAGATTATAAGAAGGAATCAAATGATGAATTCAGAGTGATTTGTTCCATAAGGATCTGACATTCAGTGGGACTGGGCTTTATCTTTTCACAGAACATGAATTTCCCAGATTGGGCCTGACTCGCATTTTGTTTTCTCATCTGTGTGATGATGTGACACAGAAATAGCACTAGGGGCTCTTTTCACACAGGGCCCCGGGTTGGTTTGATTTTTAATATGACAATAATCCTCTCTGAGAGGACCCAGTGCATCCTCTCTGAGAGGACCCAGTGCATCCTCTCTGAGAGGACCCAGTGCATCCTCTCTGAAGGACTTGAGGTGGGGGAGGACCAGGCGCTCAAATGACTTCATGACTACAGACATTATTTTTCCATCCCTTGTTTGATATATTTTTATACTTTTATTATTCGTTGTTCTCTGTTGCACCTTAAGCCAAAGCAAATTCCTAGTTTGTGAGTTTTTTCATTGACGAGGGAAGTAAACATGTTTGTGATTCTCTGGTGTTCACTTCAATATAAAGTGTGTTTTGTCTTCAGGGAGAAGTGGGTCTACCCGGAGCTCCAGGCATCGATGGAGAAAAAGTTTGTTGAACATTAACATCCAGATTCTGATCAAGACCTGGGGTTTAGTCTCTGTCAAATCCTTCTTTAGTCCTGCTTTAGTCCTGCTTTAGTCCTGCTTTAGTCCTGCTTTAGACCTGCTTTAGTCCTGCTTTAGTCCTGCTTTAGACCTGCTTTAGTCCTGCTTTAGACCTGCTTTAGTCCTGCTTTAGTCCTGCTTTAGTCCTGCTTTAGTCCTGCTTTAGTCCTGCTTTAGACCTGCTTTAGTCCTGCTTTAGTCCTGCTTTAGTCCTGCTTTAGACCTGCTTTAGACCTGCTTTAGTCCTGGTTTAGTCCTGCTTTAGTCCTGCTTTAGTCCTGCTTTAGTCCTGCTTTAGACCTGCTTTAGACCTGCTTTAGTCCTGCTTTAGACCTGCTTTAGTCCTGCTTTAGACCTGCTTTAGACCTGCTTTAGTCCTGGTTTAGTCCTGCTTTAGTCCTGCTTTAGTCCTGCTTTAGACCTGCTTTAGACCTGCTTTAGTCCTGCTTTAGACCTGCTTTAGTCCTGCTTTAGACCTGCTTTAGTCCTGCTTTAGTCCTGGTTTAGTCCTGCTTTAGTCCTGCTTTAGTCCTGCTTTAGACCTGCTTTAGACCTGTTTTAGTCCTGCTTTAGACCTGCTTTAGTCCTGCTTTAGTCCTGCTTTAGACCTGCTTTAGTCCTGCTTTAGACCTGCTTTAGTCCTGCTTTAGTCCTGCTTTAGTCCTGCTTTAGTCCTGCTTTAGTCCTGCTTTAGTCCTGCTTTAGACCTGCTTTAGTCCTGCTTTAGTCCTGCTTTAGTCCTGCTTTAGACCTGCTTTAGACCTGCTTTAGTCCTGCTTTAGTCCTGGTTTAGTCCTGCTTTAGTCCTGCTTTAGTCCTGCTTTAGTCCTGCTTTAGACCTGCTTTAGACCTGCTTTAGTCCTGCTTTAGACCTGCTTTAGACCTGCTTTAGACCTGCTTTAGTCCTGGTTTAGTCCTGCTTTAGTCCTGCTTTAGTCCTGCTTTAGACCTGCTTTAGACCTGCTTTAGTCCTGCTTTAGTCCTGCTTTAGACCTGCTTTAGACCTGCTTTAGTCCTGCTTTAGACCTGCTTTAGTCCTGCTTTAGTCCTGCTTTAGACCTGCTTTAGACCTGCTTTAGTCCTGCTTTAGTCCTGGTTTAGTCCTGCTTTAGTCCTGCTTTAGTCCTGCTTTAGACCTGCTTTAGTCCTGCTTTAGTCCTGCTTTAGTCCTGCTTTAGTCCAACTTTAGACCCACTTTAGTCCTGCTTTAGTCCTGCTTTAGTCCTGCTTTAGACCTGCTTTAGTCCTGCTTTAGTCCTGCTTTAGACCTGCTTTAGTCCTGCTTTAGACCTGCTTTAGTCCTGCTTTAGTCCTGCTTTAGTCCTGCTTTAGTCCTGCTTTAGTCCTGCTTTAGTCCTGCTTTAGTCCTGGTTTAGACCTGCTTTAGACCCGCTTTAGTCCTGCTTTAGACCTGCTTTAGTCCTGCTTTAGACCTGCTTTAGTCCTGCTTTAGTCCTGCTTTAGTCCTGCTTTAGTCCTGCTTTAGTCCTGCTTTAGTCCTGCTTTAGACCTGCTTTAGTCCTGCTTTAGACCTGCTTTAGTCCTGCTTTAGTCCTGCTTTAGTCCTGCTTTAGTTCCTGCTTTAGTCCTGCTTTAGACCTGCTTTAGTCCTGCTTTAGACCTGTTTTAGTCCTGCTTTAGACCTGCTTTAGTCCTGCTTTAGACCTGTTTTAGTCCTGCTTTAGTCCTGCTTTAAACCTGCTTTAGACCTTCTTTAGTCCTGCTTTAGTCCTGCTTTAGTCCTGCTTTAGTCCTGCTTTAGACCTGCTTTAGTCCTGCTTTAGTCCTGCTTTAGACCTGCTTTAGTCCTGCTTTAGACCTGCTTTAGACCTGCTTTAGTCCTGCTTTAGTCCTGCTTTAGTCCTGCTTTAGACCTGCTTTAGTCCTGCTTTAGTCCCGCTTTAGTCCTGCTTTAGACCTGCTTTAGTCCTGCTTTAGTCCTGCTTTAGTCCTGCTTTAGACCTTCTTTAGTCCCGCTTTAGTCCTGCTTTAGACCTGGTTTAGTCCTGCTTTAGTCCTGCTTTAGACCTGCTTTAGTCCTGCTTTAGTCCAACTTTAGACCCGCTTTAGTCCTGCTTTAGTCCTGCTTTAGTCCTGCTTTAGACCTTCTTTAGTCCTGCTTTAGACCCGCTTTAGTCCTGCTTTAGTCCTGCTTTAGTCCTGCTTTAGACCTTCTTTAGTCCCGCTTTAGTCCTGCTTTAGACCTGGTTTAGTCCTGCTTTAGTCCTGCTTTAGACCTGCTTTAGTCCTGCTTTAGTCCAACTTTAGACCCGCTTTAGTCCTGCTTTAGTCCTGCTTTAGTCCTGCTTTAGACCTTCTTTAGTCCTGCTTTAGACCTGCTTTAGACCTTCTTTAGTCCTGCTTTAGTCCTGCTTTAGACCTTCTTTAGTCCTGCTTTAGACCTGCTTTAGTCCTGCTTTAGACCTTCTTTAGTCCTGCTTTAGACCTGCTTTAGACCTGCTTTAGTCCTGCTTTAGTCCTGCTTTAGTCCTGCTTTAGACCTGGTTTAGTCCTGCTTTAGACCTGCTTTAGTCCTGCTTTAGTCCTGCTTTAGTCCTGCTTTAGACCTGCTTTAGTCCTGCTTTAGTCCTGCTTTAGTCCAACTTTAGACCCACTTTAGTCCTGCTTTAGTCCTGCTTTAGTCCTGCTTTAGACCTTCTTTAGTCCTGCTTTAGTCCTGCTTTAGACCTTCTTTAGACCTTCTTTAGTCCTGCTTTAGTCCTGCTTTAGTCCTGCTTTAGTCCTGCTTTAGTCCTGCTTTAGTTCTGCTTTAGACCTGCTTTAGTCCTGCTTTAGACCTGCTTTAGTCCTGCTTTAGACCTGCTTTAGTCCTGCTTTAGACCTGCTTTAGTCCTGCTTTAGTCCAGCTTTAGTCCGGCTTTAGACCTGCTTTAGTCCTGCTTTAGTCCTGCTTTAGTCCTGCTTTAGTCCTGCTTTAGTCCCGCTTTAGACCTGCTTTAGTCCTGCTTTAGTCCTGCTTTAGTCCTGCTTTAGACCTTCTTTAGACCTGGTTTAGTCCTGCTTTAGTCCTGCTTTAGACCTGGTTTAGTCCCGCTTTAGTCCTGCTTTAGTCCTGCTTTAGTCCTGCTTTAGACCTGGTTTAGTCCCGCTTTAGTCCTGCTTTAGTCCTGCTTTAGTCCTGCTTTAGACCTGCTTTATTCCTGCTTTAGTCCTGCTTTAGTCCTGCTTTAGTCCTGCTTTAGACCTGCTTTAGTCCTGCTTTAGTCCTGCTTTAGTCCTGCTTTAGTCCTGCTTTAGACCTGCTTCAGTCCTGCTTTAGTCCTGCTTTAGACCTGCTTTAGTCTTGCTTTAGTCCTGCTTTAAACCTGCTTTAGTCCTGCTTTAGTCCTGCTTTAGACCTGTTTTAGTCCTGCTTTAGTCCTGCTTTAGTCCTGCTTTAGACCTGCTTTAGTCCTGTTTTAGTCCTGCTTTAGACCTGCTTTAGACCTGCTTTAGTCCTGCTTTAGACCTGCTTTAGACCCGCTTTAGTCCTGCTTTAGTCCTGCTTTAGACCTGCTTTAGTCCTGCTTTAGTCCTGCTTTAGACCTGCTTTAGTCCTGGGTTAGACCTGCTTTAGACCCGCTTTAGTCCTGCTTTAGTCCTGCTTTAGACCTGCTTTAGTCCTGCTTTAGTCCTGCTTTAGTCCTGCTTTAGTCCTGCTTTAGTCCTGCTTTAGACCTTCTTTAGTTCTGCTTTAGACCTGCTTTAGACCTGCTTTAGTCCTGCTTTAGTCCTGGTTTAGTCCTGCTTTAGACCTGCTTTAGTCCTGCTTTAGTCCTGCTTTAGTCCTGCTTTAGACCTTCTTTAGTTCTGCTTTAGTCCTGCTTTAGACCTGCTTTAGTCCTGCTTTAGTCCTGCTTTAGTCCTGCTTTAGACCTGCTTTAGTCCTGCTTTAGTCCTGCTTTAGTCCTGCTTTAGACCTGCTTTAGTCCTGCTTTAGTCCTGCTTTAGACCTGCTTTAGTCCTGCTTTAGACCTGCTTTAGACCTGCTTTAGTCCTGCTTTAGACCTGCTTTAGACCTGCTTTAGTCCTGCTTTAGTCCTGCTTTAGTCCTGCTTTAGACCCGCTTTAGTCCTGCTTTAGTCCTGCTTTAGTCCTGCTTTAGTCCTGCTTTAGTCCTGCTTTAGTCCTGCTTTAGTCCTGCTTTAGACCTGCTTTAGTCCTGCTTTAGTCCTGCTTTAGTCCTGCTTTAGACCTGCTTTAGTCCTGTTTTAGACCTGCTTTAGTCCTGCTTTAGACCTGCTTTAGTCCTGTTTTAGACCTGCTTTAGTCCTGCTTTAGACCTGCTTTAGTCCTGCTTTAGTCCTGCTTTAGACCTGCTTTAGTCCTGCTTTAGTCCTGCTTTAGTCCTGCTTTAGTCCTGCTTTAGACCTTCTTTAGTCCTGCTTTAGTCCTGCTTTAGTCCTGCTTTAGTCCTGCTTTAGACCTGCTTTAGTCCTGCTTTAGTCCTGCTTTAGTCCTGCTTTAGACCTGCTTTAGTCCTGCTTTAGTCCTGCTTTAGTCCTGCTTTAGTCCTGGTTTAGTCCTGCTTTAGACCTGCTTTAGTCCTGCTTTAGTCCTGCTTTAGACCTGCTTTAGTCCTGCTTTAGACCTGCTTTAGTCCTGCTTTAGTCATGCTTTAGACCTGCTTTAGTCCTCCTTTAGTCCTGCTTTAGTCCTGCTTTAGACCTGCTTTAGTCCTGCTTTAGTCCTGCTTTAGACCTGCTTTAGTCCTGCTTTAGTCCTGCTTTAGTCCTGCTTTAGTCCTGCTTTAGTCCTGCTTTAGACCTGCTTTAGTCCTGCTTTAGTCCTGCTTTAGTCCTGCTTTAGTCCAACTTTAGACCCGCTTTAGTCCTGCTTTAGTCCTGCTTTAGTCCAACTTTAGACCCGCTTTAGTCCTGCTTTAGACCTGCTTTAGTCCTGCTTTAGACCTGCTTTAGTCCTGCTTTAGACCTGCTTTAGTCCTGGTTTAGTCCTGCTTTAGTCCTGCTTTAGTCCTGCTTTAGACCTGGTTTAGTCCTGCTTTAGCCCTGCTTTAGTCCTGCTTTAGCCCTGCTTTAGTCCTGCTTTAGTCCTGCTTTAGACCCGCTTTAGACCTGGTTTAGTCCTGCTTTAGTCCTGCTTTAGACCTGCTTTAGTCCAACTTTAGACCCGCTTTAGTCCTGCTTTAGACCCGCTTTAGTCCTGCTTTAGACCCGCTTTAGACCTGGTTTAGTCCTGCTTTAGCCCTGCTTTAGTCCTGCTTTAGACCTGCTTTAGTCCTGCTTTAGACCTGCTTTAGACCTGCTTTAGTCCAACTTTAGACCCGCTTTAGTCCTGCTTTAGACCCGCTTTAGTCCTGCTTTAGTCCTGCTTTAGTCCTGCTTTAGTCCTGCTTTAGTCCAACTTTAGACCCGCTTTAGTCCTGCTTTAGTCCTGCTTTAGTCCAACTTTAGACCCGCTTTAGTCCTGCTTTAGACCCGCTTTAGTCCTGCTTTAGTCCTGCTTTAGTCCTGCTTTAGTCCTGCTTTAGTCCAACTTTAGACCCGCTTTAGTCCTGCTTTAGTCCTGCTTTAGTCCAACTTTAGACCCGCTTTAGTCCTGCTTTAGTCCTGCTTTAGTCCTTCTTTAGTCCTGCTTTAGACCTGCTTTAGACCCGCTTTAGTCCTGCTTTAGTCCTGCTTTAGTCCTGCTTTAGTCCAACTTTAGACCCGCTTTAGTCCTGCTTTAGTCCTGCTTTAGTCCAACTTTAGACCCGCTTTAGTCCTGCTTTAGTCCTGCTTTAGTCCTGCTTTAGACCTGCTTTAGTCCTGCTTTAGTCCTGCTTTAGACCTGCTTTAGTCCTGCTTTAGACCTTCTTTAGTTCTGCTTTAGTCCTGCTTTAGTCCTGCTTTAGTCCTGCTTTAGTCCTGCTTTAGACCTGCTTTAGTCCTGCTTTAGTCCTGCTTTAGTCCAACTTTAGACCCGCTTTAGTCCTGCTTTAGTCCTGCTTTAGTCCAACTTTAGTCCTGCTTTAGTCCTGCTTTAAACCTTCTTTAGTTCTGCTTTAGACCTTCTTTAGTCCTGCTTTAGTCCTGCTTTAGTCCTGCTTTAGTCCTGCTTTAGACCTTCTTTAGTTCTGCTTTAGACCTGCTTTAGTCCTGCTTTAGTCCTTCTTTAGTTCTGCTTTAGTCCTGCTTTAGTCCTGCTTTAGTCCTGCTTTAGACCTTCTTTAGTCCTGCTTTAGTCCTGCTTTAGTCCTGCTTTAGTCCTGCTTTAGACCTGCTTTAGTCCTGCTTTATTCCTGCTTTAGTCCTGCTTTAGACCTGCTTTAGTCCTGCTTTAGTCCTGCTTTAGTCCTGCTTTAGACCTGCTTTAGCCCTGCTTTAGTCCTGCTTTAGTCCTGCTTTAGTCCTGCTTTAGACCTGCTTTAGTCCTGCTTTAGTCCTGCTTTAGACCTGCTTTAGACCTGCTTCAGTCCAACTTTAGTCCCGCTTTAGTCCTGCTTTAGTCCTGCTTTAGTCCTGCTTTAGTCCTGCTTTAGACCTGCTTTAGACCTGCTTTAGTCCTGCTTTAGTCCTGCTTTAGACCTGCTTTAGTCCTGCTTTAGACCTGCTTTAGTCCTGCTTTAGTCCTGCTTTAGACCTTCTTTAGTTCTGCTTTAGTCCTGCTTTAGACCTGCTTTAGTCCTGCTTTAGTCCTGCTTTAGACCCGCTTTAGTCCTGCTTTAGTCCTGCTTTAGTCCTGCTTTAGACCTGCTTTAGTCCTGCTTTAGTCCTGCTTTAGTCCTGCTTTAGTCCTGCTTTAGCCCTGCTTTAGTCCTGCTTTAGTCCTGCTTTAGTCCTGCTTTAGACCTGCTTTAGTCCTGTTTTAGACCTGCTTTAGTCCTGCTTTAGTCCTGCTTTAGTCCTGCTTTAGACCTGCTTTAGTCCTGTTTTAGACCTGCTTTAGTCCTGCTTTAGTCCTGCTTTAGACCTGCTTTAGTCCCGCTTTAGTCCCGCTTTAGTCCTGCTTTAGACCTGCTTTAGTCCTGCTTTAGTCCTGCTTTAGACCTGCTTTAGTCCCGCTTTAGTCCTGCTTTAGTCCCGCTTTAGTCCTGCTTTAGTCCCGCTTTAGTCCTGCTTTAGACCTGCTTTAGTCCTGCTTTAGTCCTGCTTTAGTCCTGCATTAAACCTAGTTTTGTCTTTGTAGGGACCCAGAGGTAAACCTGGCGAGCCCGGTCCAATAGGTCCAGCTGGTCCCGAAGGTCCCAGAGGTGAAGGAGGACTCATGGGCTACTCAGGACCCAAAGGAGAGAAGGGAGACTCGGGTCCTTCAGGTGCTCCTGTGAGTACAAGACCTGCTTTAGATCTGCTTTAGTCCTGGTTTAGACCTGGTTTAGACCTGGTTTAGACATGGTTTAGACCTGGTTTGGACCTGCTTTAGACCTGGTTTAGACCTGGTTTAGATCTGGTTTAGTCCTGCTTTAGACCTGGTTTGGACCTGGTTTAGTGAAGCATGTGTTTGTGCGTTTGCTGAACTCTGGTGTGTGTGAGTAAAAGCAGTGGCACAGTGGTTTGTCATTGCCTCATTTGTCCTACTTTCTAAACTGTTCATGTCTCGATCATTTGGCAGAACTGAGGTTGCCACGGTAACCGGACTTGGGATGGGTCACGTATTTTAGATGTTCGATCAAATTTACTGATAAATGCAAAAAACACGCAAAAAACACACAAGAAACACTCAAGAAACACACAAGAAACACACAAGAAACATACAAGAAACATACAAGAAACATACAAGAAACACACAAGAAACATACAAGAAACATACAAGAAACACACAAGAAACATACAAGAAACATACAAGAAACACACAAGAAACATACAAGAAACAATCAAGAAACACACAAGAAACACACAAAAAACCCACAGAAACACACAAGAAACACACAAGAAACACACAAGAAACACACAAGAAACAATCAAGAAACACACAAGAAACACACAAGAAACACACAAGAAACATACAAGAAACATGCAAGAAACCCACAGAAACACACAAGAAACACACAAGAAACACTCAAGAAACATACAAGAAACACTCAAGAAACACACAACAAACACACAAGAAACATACAAGAAACATACAAGAAACAGGCAAAAAACCCACAGAAACACACAAGAAACACACAAGAAACACACAAGAAACATACAAGAAACACACAAAAAACACACAGAAACACACAAGAAACACACAAGAAACACACAAGAAACACGCAAAAAACCCACAGAAACACACAAGAAACACACAAGAAACATACAAGAAACACGCAAAGAACCCACAGAAAAACTCAAGAAACACACAAGAAACACTCAAGAAACACACAAGAAACACATAAGAAACACACAAGAAACATACAAGAAACACACAAGAAACATACAAGAAACACGCAAAAAACCCACAGAAACACACAAGAAACACACAAGAAACACGCAAGAAACACACAAGAAACACACAAGAAACACGCAAAAAACACACAAGAAACATACAAGAAACACGCAAAAAACCCACAGAAACACACAAGAAACACACAAGAAACACACAAGAAACATACAAGAAACACACAAGAAACATACAAGAAACACGCAAAAAACCCACAGAAACACACTAGAAACACACAAGAAAAACACAAGAAACACACAAGAAACATACAAGAAACACGCAAAAAACCCACAGAAACAGTCAAGAAACACACAAGAAACATACAAGAAACACACAAGAAACACACAAGAAACACGCAAGAAACACACAAGAAACACACCAGAAACACACAAGAAACAGGCAAAAGACACACAGAAACACTCAAGAAACACACAAGAAACATACAAGAAACATATAAGAAACATACAAGAAACACACAAGAAACATACAAGAAACAAGCAAAAAACCCACAGAAACACACAAGAAACACACAAGAAACACACAAGAAACACACAAGAAACATACAAGAAACACGCAAGAAACACGCAAGAAACACACAAGAAACACACATGAAACATACAAGAAACATGCAAGAAACACACAAGAAACACACAAGAAACACACAAGAAACACGCAAGAAACACGCAAGAAACACAAAAGAAACACACAAGAAACACACAAGAAACATACAAGAAACCCACAGAAAGACACAAGAAACACACAAGAAACATACAAGAAACACGCAAAAAACCCACAGAAACACACAAGAAACACACAAGAAACACACAAGAAACATACAAAAAACACGCAAAAAACCCACAGAAACATTCAAGAAACACACAAGAAACACTCAAGAAACACACAAGAAACGCACAAGAAACATACAAGAAACACACAAGAAACATACAAGAAATACGCAAAAAACCCACAGAAACACACAAGAAACACGCAAGAAACACACAAGAAACACACAAGAAACACACAAGAAACACGCAAAAAACACACAGAAACACTCAAGAAACACACAAGAAACATACAAGAAATACACAAGAAACACACAAGAAACACGCAAGAAACACACAAGAAACACGCAAAAAACACACAGAAACACTCAAGAAACACACAAGAAACACACAAGAAACACACAAGAAACATACAAGAAACCCACAGAAACACACAAGAAACACACAAGAAACACACAAGAAACAAACAAGAAACATACAAGAAACACGCAAAAAAACCCACAGAAACACACAAGAAACACACAAGAAACACACAAGAAACACACAAGAAACATACAAGAAACACACAAGAAACACACAGGAAACACGCAAGAAACACACAAGAAACACACAAGAAACACACAAGAAACATACAAGAAACCCACAGAAACACGCAAGAAACACACAAGAAACACACAAGAAACACACAAGAAACACGCAAAAAACCCACAGAAACACACAAGAAACACACAAGAAACACACAAGAAACACACAAGAAACATACAAGAAACACGCAAAAAACCCACAGAAACACTCAAGAAACACTCAAGAAACACACAAGAAACACACAAGAAACACAGAAGAAACATACAAGAAACATACAAGAAACACACAAGAAACATACAAGAAACACACAAAAAACCCACAGAAACACACAAGAAACACACAAGAAACACACAAGAAACATACAAGAAACACACTAGAAACACACAAGAAACACGCAAGAAACACGCAAGAAACACACAAGAAACATACAAGAAACACACAAAAAACCCACAGAAACACACAAGAAACACACAAGAAACACACAAGAAACATACAAGAAACATACAAGAAACACACAAGAAACACACAAGAAACATACAAGAAACACACAAGAAACATACAAGAAACACACAAGAAACACACAAGAAACATACAAGAAACACGCAAAAAACCCACGGAAACACACAAGAAACTCACAAGAAACACGCAAAAAACCCACAGAAACACACAAGAAACACACAAGAAACACGCAAAAAACCCACAGAAACATACAAGAAACACACAAGAAACACACAAGAAACACACAAGAAACATACAAGAAACACGCAAAAAACCCACAGAAACACACAAGAAACACACAAGAAACATACAAGAAACATACAAGAAACAAGCAAAAAAACCACAGAAACACACAAGAAACACACAAGAAACATACAAGAAACATACAAAAAACACACAGAAACACACAAGAAACATACAAGAAACACACAAGAAACACACAAGAAACACACAAGAAACACACAAGAAACATACAAGAAACACACAAGAAACACACAGGAAACACGCAAGAAACACACAAGAAACACACAAGAAACACACAAGAAACATACAAGAAACCCACAGAAACACGCAAGAAACACACAAGAAACACACAAGAAACACACAAGAAACACGCAAAAAACCCACAGAAACACACAAGAAACACACAAGAAACACACAAGAAACACACAAGAAACATACAAGAAACACGCAAAAAACCCACAGAAACACTCAAGAAACACTCAAGAAACACACAAGAAACACACAAGAAACACAGAAGAAACATACAAGAAACATACAAGAAACACACAAGAAACATACAAGAAACACACAAAAAACCCACAGAAACACACAAGAAACACACAAGAAACACACAAGAAACACACAAGAAACATACAAGAAACACACTAGAAACACACAAGAAACACGCAAGAAACACGCAAGAAACACACAAGAAACATACAAGAAACACACAAAAAACCCACAGAAACACACAAGAAACACACAAGAAACACACAAGAAACATACAAGAAACATACAAGAAACACACAAGAAACACACAAGAAACATACAAGAAACACACAAGAAACATACAAGAAACACACAAGAAACACACAAGAAACATACAAGAAACACGCAAAAAACCCACGGAAACACACAAGAAACTCACAAGAAACACGCAAAAAACCCACAGAAACACACAAGAAACACACAAGAAACACGCAAAAAACCCACAGAAACATACAAGAAACACACAAGAAACACACAAGAAACACACAAGAAACATACAAGAAACACGCAAAAAACCCACAGAAACACACAAGAAACAAACAAGAAACATACAAGAAACATACAAGAAACAAGCAAAAAAACCACAGAAACACACAAGAAACACACAAGAAACATACAAGAAACATACAAAAAACACACAGAAACACACAAGAAACACACAAGAAACATACAAGAAACAAGCAAAAAACACACAAGAAACACACAAGAAACACACAAGAAATACACAAGAAACACGCAAGAAACACACAAAAAACACACAAGAAACATACAAGAAACATACAAGAAACACGCAAAAAACCCACAGAAACACAAAAGAAACATGCAAAAAACACACAGAAACACTCAAGAAACACACAAGAAACACACAAGAAACATACAAGAAACACGCAAAAAACCCACAGAAACACAAAAGAAACATGCAAAAAACACACAGAAACACTCAAGAAACACACAAGAAACACACAAGAAATACGCAAAAAACACACAAAAACACACAAGAAACATACAAGAAACACGCAAAAAACACACAAGAAACACACAAAAAACACACAGAAACACACAAGAAACACGCAAAAAACACACAAAAAACACTCAAGAAACACACAAGAAACACACTAGAAACAATCAAGAAATACGCAAGAAACACGCAAGAAACACACAAGAAACACGCAAGAAACACGCAAGAAATACGCAAAAACACACAGAAACACGCAAGAAACACGCAAGAAACACACAAGAAACACCTAAAAAACACGCAAAAAACCCACAGAAACACACAAGAAACACACAAGAAACACAAGAAACATACAAGAAACACGCAAAAAACCCACAGAAACACTCAAGAAACACACAAGAAATACACAAGAAACATACAAGAAACACACAATAAACACACAAGAAACACGCAAGAAACACACAAGAAACACACAACAAACACACAAGAAACACACAAAAAACACACAGAAACACTCAAGAAACACACAAGAAACATACAAGAAACATACAAGAAACACGCAAAAAACCCACAGAAACACACAAGAAACACGCAAGAAACACACAAGAAACACACAAGAAACATACAAGAAACACACAAGAAACACACAAGAAACACGCAAAAAACACACAGAAACACTCAAGAAACACACAAGAAACACACAAGAAACATACAAGAAACACTCAAAAAACCCACAGAAACACACAAGAAACACGCAAAAAAACCACAGAAACACACAAGAAACACACAAGAAACATACCAGAAACACACAAGAAACATACAAGAAACACGCAAAACAACCACAGAAACAAACAAGAAACACTCAAGAAACACACAAGAAACACACAAGAAACATACAAGAAACACGCAAAAAAAACACAGAAACACTCAAGAAACACAGAAGAAACACACAAGAAACACACAAGAAACACGCAAGAAACACACAAGAAACACACAAGAAACACGCAAGAAACACACAAGAAACACGCAAAAAACACAAAGAAACACGCAAAAAACACACAGAAACACACAAGAAACACACAAAAAACACAAAGAAACACTCAAAAAACACACAAGAAACACACAAGAAACACGCAAAAAAACCACAGAAACACGCAAGAAACACGCAAGAAACACGCAAAAAACACACTAGAAACAGACTAGAAACACACATAAACACACAAGAAACACACAAGAAACATACAAGAAACACTCAAAAAACCCACAGAAACACACAAGAAACACGCAAAAAACCCACAGAAACACACAAGAAACACACAAGAAACACACAAGAAACATACCAGAAACACACAAGAAACATACAAGAAACACGCAAAAAAACCACAGAAACAAACAAGAAACACTCAAGAAACACACAAGAAACACACAAGAAACATACAAGAAACACGCAAAAAAACCACAGAAACACTCAAAAAACACAGAAGAAACACACAAGAAACACACAAGAAACACGCAAGAAACACACAAGAAACACACAAGAAACACGCAAGAAACACACAAGAAACACGCAAAAAACACAAAGAAACACGCAAAAAACACACAGAAACACACAAGAAACACACAAAAAACACAAAGAAACACTCAAAAAACACACAAGAAACACACAAGAAACACGCAAAAAAACCACAGAAACACGCAAGAAACACTCAAGAAACACGCAAAAAAAACACTAGAAACAGACTAGAAACACACATAAACACACAAGAAACATACAAGAAACACTCAAGAAACATACAAGAAACACTCAAGAAACACACAAGAAACACACAAGAAACATACAAGAAACATACAAGAAACAGGCAAAAAACCCACAGAAACACACAAGAAACACACAAGAAACACACAAGAAACATACAAGAAACACACAAAAAACACACAGAAACACTCAAGAAACACACAAGAAACATACAAGAAACACACAAGAAACCCACAGAAACACACAAGAAACACACAAGAAACACACAAGAAACACGCAAAAAACCCACAGAAACACACAAGAAACACACAAGAAACATACAAGAAACACGCAAAAAAACCACAGAAACACTCAAGAAACACACAAGAAACACTCAAGAAACACACAAGAAACACATAAGAAACACACAAGAAACATACAAGAAACACACAAGAAACATACAAGAAACACGCAAAAAACCCACAGAAACACACTAGAAACACACAAGAAACACGCAAGAAACACACAAGAAACACACAAGAAACACGCAAAAAACACACAGAAACACACAAGAAACACACAAGAAACACGCAAGAAACACACAAGAAACACACAAGAAACACGCAAAAAAACACACAGAAACACTAAAGAAACACACAAGAAACACACAAGAAACATACAAGAAACACGCAAAAAACCCACAGAAACACACAAGAAACACGCAAAAAACCCACAGAAACACACAAGAAACACACAAGAAACACACAAGAAACATACAAGAAACATACAAGAAACACGCAAGAAACACGCAAAAAACCCACAGAAAAAAACAAGAAACACTCAAGAAACACAGAAGAAACACACAAGAAACACACAAGAAACACGCAAAAAACACACAGAAACACACAAGAAACACACAAAAAACACACAAGAAACACACAAGAAACACGCAAAAAAACCACAGAAACACGCAAGAAACACGCAAGAAACACGCAAAAAACACACTAGAAACAGACTAGAAACACACAAGAAACACACAAGAAACATACAAGAAACACTCAAGAAACATACAAGAAACACTCAAGAAACACACAAGAAACATACAAGAAACATACAAGAAACATACAAGAAACAGGCAAAAAACCCACAGAAACACACAAGAAACACACAAGAAACACACAAGAAACATACAAGAAACACACAAAAAACACACAGAAACACTCAAGAAACACACAAGAAACATACAAGAAACACACAAGAAACCCACAGAAACACACAAGAAACACACAAGAAACACACAAGAAACACGCAAAAAACCAACAGAAACACACAAGAAACACACAAGAAACATACAAGAAACACGCAAAAAACCCACAGAAACACTCAAGAAACACACAAGAAACACTCAAGAAACACACAAGAAACACATAAGAAACACACAAGAAACATACAAGAAACACACAAGAAACATACAAGAAACACGCAAAAAACCCACAGAAACACACAAGAAACACACAAGAAACACGCAAGAAACACACAAGAAACACACAAGAAACACGCAAAAAACACACAGAAACACTCAAGAAACACACAAGAAACACACAAGAAACATACAAGAAACACGCAAAAAACCCACAGAAACACACAAGAAACACGCAAAAAACCCACAGAAACACACAAGAAACACACAAGAAACACACAAGAAACATACAAGAAACACACAAGAAACATACAAGAAACACGCAAAAAACCCACAGAAACACACAAGAAACACACAAGAAAAACACAAGAAAAACACAAGAAACATACAAGAAACACGCAAAAAACCCACAGAAACAGTCAAGAAACACACAAGAAACATACAAGAAACACACAAGAAACACACAAGAAACACGCAAGAAACACACAAGAAACACACCAGAAACACACAAGAAACACGCAAAAAACACACAGAAACACTCAAGAAACACACAAGGAACATACAAGAAACATATAAGAAACATACAAGAAACACACAAGAAACATACAAGAAACAAGCAAAAAACCCACAGAAACACACAAGAAACACACAAGAAACACCCAAGAAACATACAAGAAACATGCAAAAAACCCACAGAAACACACAAGAAACATACAATAAACACACAAGAAACACGCAAGAAACACACAAGAAACACACATGAAACATACAAGAAACATGCAAGAAACCCACAGAAACACTCAAGAAACACACAAAACACACAAGAAACATACAAGAAACACGCAAAAAACCCACAGAAACACACAAGAAACACACAAGAAACACACAAGAAACATACAAAAAACACGCAAAAAACCCACAGAAACATTCAAGAAACACACAAGAAACACTCAAGAAATACGCAAAAAACCCACAGAAACACACAAGAAACACGCAAGAAACACACAAGAAACACACAAGAAACACACAAGAAACACGCAAAAAACACACAGAAACACACAAGAAACATACAAGAAACCCACAGAAAGACACAAGAAACACACAAAAAACACACAAGAAACATACAAGAAACCCACAGAAACACACAAGAAACACACAAGAAACACACAAGAAACACACAAGAAACACACAAGAAACATACAAGAAACATGCAAAAAACCCACAGAAACACTCAAGAAACACACAAGAAACATACAAGAAATACACAAGAAACACACAAGAAACACGCAAGAAACACACAAGAAACACGCAAAAAACACACAGAAACACTCAAGAAACACACAAGAAACACACAAGAAACACACAAGAAACATACAAGAAACCCACAGAAACACACAAGAAACACACAAGAAACACACAAGAAACACACAAGAAACAAACAAGAAACATACAAGAAACACGCAAAAAACCCACAGAAACACACAAGAAACACACAAGAAACACACAAGAAACACACAAGAAACATACAAGAAACACGCAAAAAACCCACAGAAACACTCAAGAAACACACAAGAAACATACAAGAAACACACAAGAAACACACAGGAAACACGCAAGAAACACACAAGAAACACACAAGAAACACACAAGAAACATACAAGAAACACGCAAGAAACACACAAGAAACACACAAGAAACACGCAAAAAACACACAGAAACACTCAAGAAACACACAAGAAACACACAAGAAACATACAAGAAACACGCAAAAAACCCACAGAAACACACAAGAAACACGCAAAAAACCCACAGAAACACACAAGAAACACACAAGAAACACACAAGAAACATACAAGAAACACGCAAAAAACCCACAGAAACACACAAGAAACACACAAGAAACACGCAAGAAACACACAAGAAACACACAAGAAACATGCAAAAAACACACAGAAACACTCAAGAAACACACAAGAAACACACAAGAAACATACAAGAAACACGCAAAAAACCCACAGAAACACACAAGAAACACGCAAAAAACCCACAGAAACACACAAGAAACACACAAGAAACACACAAGAAACATACAAGAAACACACAAGAAACATACAAGAAACACGCAAAAAACCCACAGAAACACACAAGAAACACACAAGAAAAACACAAGAAAAACACAAGAAACATACAAGAAACACGCCAAAAACCCACAGAAACAGTCAAGAAACACACAAGAAACATACAAGAAACACACAAGAAACACGCAAGAAACACGCAAGAAACACACAAGAAACACACCAGAAACACACAAGAAACACGCAAAAAACACACAGAAACACTCAAGAAACACACAAGAAACATACAAGAAACATATAAGAAACATACAAGAAACACACAAGAAACATACAAGAAACAAGCAAAAAACCCACAGAAACACACAAGAAACACACAAGAAACACACAAGAAACACCCAAGAAACATACAAGAAACACACAAGAAACACACAAGAAACACGCAAGAAACACACAAGAAACACACATGAAACATACAAGAAACATGCAAGAAACCCACAGAAACACTCAAGAAACACACAAGAAACACACAAGAAACACACAAGAAACACACAAGAAACACACAAGAAACACGCAAGAAACACAAAAGAAACACACAAGAAACACACAAGAAACATACAAGAAACCCACAGAAAGACACAAGAAACACACAAAACACACAAGAAACATACAAGAAACACGCAAAAAACCCACAGAAACACACAAGAAACACACAAGAAACACACAAGAAACATACAAAAAACACGCAAAAAACCCACAGAAACATTCAAGAAACACACAAGAAACACTCAAGAAATACGCAAAAAACCCACAGAAACACACAAGAAACACGCAAGAAACACACAAGAAACACACAAGAAACACACAAGAAACACGCAAAAAACACACAGAAACACTCAAGAAACACACAAGAAACACACAAGAAACATACAAGAAACCCACAGAAAGACACAAGAAACACACAAAAAACACACAAGAAACATACAAGAAACCCACAGAAAGACACAAGAAACACACAAAACACACAAGAAACATACAAGAAACACGCAAAAAACCCACAGAAACACACAAGAAACACACAAGAAACACACAAGAAACATACAAAAAACACGCAAAAAACCCACAGAAACATTCAAGAAACACACAAGAAACACTCAAGAAATACGCAAAAAACCCACAGAAACACACAAGAAACACGCAAGAAACACACAAGAAACACACAAGAAACACACAAGAAACACGCAAAAAACACACAGAAACACTCAAGAAACACACAAGAAACACACAAGAAACATACAAGAAACCCACAGAAAGACACAAGAAACACACAAAAAACACACAAGAAACATACAAGAAACCCACAGAAGCACACAGGAAACACACAAGAAACACACAAGAAACACACAAGAAACACACAAGAAACATACAAGAAACATGCAAAAAACCCACAGAAACACCCAAGAAACACACAAGAAACATACAAGAAATACACAAGAAACACACAAGAAACACGCAAGAAACACACAAGAAACACGCAAAAAACACACAGAAACACTCAAGAAACACACAAGAAACACACAAGAAACATACAAGAAACCCACAGAAACACACAAGAAACACACAAGAAACACACAAGAAACACACAAGAAACACACAAGAAACAAACAAGAAACATACAAGAAACACGCAAAAAACCCACAGAAACACACAAGAAACACACAAGAAACACACAAGAAACACACAAGAAACATACAAGAAACACGCAAAAAACCCACAGAAACACTCAAGAAACACACAAGAAACATACAAGAAACACACAAGAAACACACAGGAAACACGCAAGAAACACACAAGAAACACACAAGAAACACACAAGAAACATACAAGAAACCCACAGAAACACGCAAGAAACACACAAGAAACACACAAGAAACACACAAGAAACACGCAAAAAACCCACAGAAACACACAAAAAAACACACAAGAAACACACAAGAAACATACAAGAAACACGCAAAAAACCCACAGAAACACTCAAGAAACACTCAAGAAACACACAAGAAACACACAAGAAACACAGAAGAAACATACAAGAAACATACAAGAAACACACAAGAAACATACAAGAAACACACAAAAGACCCACAGAAACACACAAGAAACACACAAGAAACACACAAGAAACACACAAGAAACATACAAGAAACACACTAGAAAAACACAAGAAACACGCAAGAAACACGCAAGAAACATACAAGAAACACACAAAAAACCCTAAGAAACACACAAGAAACACACAAGAAACATACAAGAAACATACAAGAAACACACAAGAAACACACAAGAAACAAACAAGAAACATACAAGAAACACGCAAAAAACCCACAGAAACACTCAAGAAACACACAAGAAACACACAAGAAACACACAAGAAACACACAAGAAACACACAAGAAACATACAAGAAACCCACAGAAACACGCAAGAAACACACAAGAAACACACAAGAAACACACAAGAAACATACAAGAAACCCACAGAAACACGCAAGAAACACACAAGAAACACACAAGAAACACACAAGAAACACGCAAAAAACCCACAGAAACACACAAGAAACACACAAGAAACACACAAGAAACACACAAGAAACATACAAGAAACACGCAAAAAACACACAGAAACACTCAAGAAACACTCAAGAAACACACAAGAAACACACAAGAAACACAGAAGAAACATACAAGAAACATACAAGAAACACACAAGAAACATACAAGAAACACACAAAAAACCCACAGAAACACACAAGAAACACACAAGAAACACACAAGAAACACACAAGAAACATACGAGAAACACACTAGAAACACACAAGAAACACGCAAGAAACACGCAAGAAACACACAAGAAACATACAAGAAACACACAAAAAACCCTAAGAAACACACAAGAAACACACAAGAAACACACAAGAAACATACAAGAAACATACAAGAAACACACTAGAAACACACAAGAAACACGCAAGAAACACGCAAGAAAGACACAAGAAACATACAAGAAACCCACAGAAACACACAAGAAACACACAAGAAACACACAAGAAACAAACAAGAAACATACAAGAAACACGCAAAAAACCCACAGAAACACACAAGAAACACACAAGAAACACACAAGAAACACACAAGAAACATACAAGAAACACACTAGAAACACACAAGAAACACGCAAGAAACACGCAAGAAACACACAAGAAACATACAAGAAACACACAAAAAACCCTAAGAAACACACAAGAAACACACAAGAAACACACAAGAAACATACAAGAAACATACAAGAAACACACTAGAAACACACAAGAAACACGCAAGAAACACGCAAGAAACACACAAGAAACATACAAGAAACCCACAGAAACACACAAGAAACACACAAGAAACACACAAGAAACAAACAAGAAACATACAAGAAACACGCAAAAAACCCACAGAAACACACAAGAAACACACAAGAAACACACAAGAAACATACAAGAAACACGCAAAAAACCCATAGAAACACTCAAGAAACACACAAGAAACATACAAGAAAGACACAAGAAACACACAGGAAACACGCAAGAAACACACAAAAAACACACAAGAAACATACAAGAAACCCACAGAAACACGCAAGAAACACACAAGAAACACACAAGAAACATACAAGAAACATACAAGAAACACACTAGAAACACACAAGAAACACGCAAGAAACACCCAAGAAACACACAAGAAACATACAAGAAACCCACAGAAACACGCAAGAAACACACAAGAAACACACAAGAAACATACAAGAAACATACAAGAAACACACTAGAAACACACAAGAAACACGCAAGAAACACACAAGAAACACACAAGAAACATACAAGAAACACGCAAAAAACCAACAGAAACACATAAGAAACACACAAGAAACACACAAGAAACACACAAGAAACATACACGAAACACGCAAAAAACCCACAGAAACACTCAAGAAACACACAAGAAACATACAAGAAACATACAAGAAACACACAGGAAACACCAAGAAACACACAAGAAACACACAAGAAACATACAAGAAACCCACAGAAACACGCAAGAAACACACAAGAAACACACAAGAAACACACAAGAAACACGCAAAAAACCCACAGAAACAGACAAGAAACACACAAGAAACACACAAGAAACACACAAGAAACATACAAGAAACACGCAAAAAACCCACAGAAACACTCAAGAAACACTCAAGAAACACACAAGAAACACACAAGAAAAACAGAAGAAACATACAAGAAACATACAGGAAACACACAAGAAACATACAAGAAACACACAAAAAACCCACAGAAACACACAAGAAACACACAAGAAACACACAAGAAACACAGAAGAAACATACAAGAAACACACTAGAAACACACAAGAAACACGCAAGAAACACGCCAGAAACACACAAGAAACATACAAGAAACACACAAAAAACCCACAGAAACACACAAGAAACACACAAGAAACACACAAGAAACATACAAGAAACACACTAGAAACACACAAGAAACACGCAAGAAACACGCAAGAAACACACAAGAAACATACAAGAAACACACAAAAAACCCACAGAAACACACAAGAAACACACAAGAAACACACAAGAAACATACAAGAAACACACTAGAAACACACAAGAAACACGCAAGAAACACACAAGAAACACACAAGAAACACACAAGAAACACGCAAAAAACACACAGAAACACTCAAGAAACAGACAAGAAACATACAAGAAACACGCAAAAAACACACAGGAAACACGCAAGAAACACACAAGAAACACACAAGAAACACACAAGAAACATACAAGAAACCCACAGAAACACGCAAGAAACACACAAGAAACACACAAGAAACACACAAGAAACACGCAAAAAACCCACAGAAACAGACAAGAAACACACAAGAAACACACAAGAAACATACAAGAAACACGCAAAAAACCCACAGAAACACTCAAGAAACACTCAAGAAACACACAAGAAACACACAAGAAACACAGAAGAAACATACAAGAAACATACAGGAAACACACAAGAAACATACAAAAAACACACAAAAAACCCACAGAAACACACAAGAAACACACAAGAAACACACAAGAAACACA